>NC_089583.1:29259245-29590352 GCF_019320115.1 Miscanthus floridulus | reverse complement strand
CGGCCCGGAAAACTCACAGAATAACTAGATACTTGTTGATGATCATTTAAGATGTTCTATGGTGTTATACGATACACTTTACCCTGATATATGTTCTTATGGGATTAAATGGGAGCTTAAGCATAATTTGATAATATCTGATAATAAAAGCTTGTCGTACTAAAAATGCTAACTGCAGTAAACCGGAGTCAACCCTTTTTGAGCTTCATAACCCCATGTTAGCTTGTTAAGTACGGGATGTACTTACGCTTGTTTATTTTCTTTATTTGGATAAAAATCCCGGATGGGTAACAGATGACAACAGGTATGAGGAATTCCCGAAGGATTTTTAGGCTTGTGGTCAACCAGTTGACCTTCCCTGTGATGGTGTTCCACTGAGAGTGTTATCCTTTACTATTCCGCTGTGTTGTGTAAGACTACTTAATGTTATTATTTGTGATGTAAGAGACACCGTGATGATACTTTATTTGATTTGTCGACTTATGTGTGTGACTGATTCCTGGGCACATATGAGTATTGTGCATTCAATTTTATCCTTAAAATTGGGTGTGACAAATTGATATCAGAGCCAGGTTGACTGTAGGACGCAAGCCTAGTTAGAAAATGGTCGTTTTAGGATCTTTGCTCATTTGGTTTCTTGCTTACTGTCTTATTCCTAGTTATTTTATTAAAACATTTATGTTTTTCATACCTTAATCTATTATTTAAAAATGTTGATTCTAATTCTATCTCACTTTAAATTTATAGATGTCTCATAACCCGAAGACTGCTCGCCTCAGCACCGCCGGCTATCGTGCCCTGTTCACCCCGCATGCTCCACAGGCGGAGAGAGAGATTGTGATCATCTCCGACGACGAGGAGATGGCTACCCCGACGCCTACACCTGCTCCTACCCCAGTTGTTGCGCCAGTCTATCCGGTCGTAGCTACACCTGAGGAGTCGACGGCTACTTCCCCTACACCCGCACCATCCCCAGCTGTCCCCGTGGTGGATGAGGAGATTGGCTGGAAGTGCAAGTACTACTTCAAGCCGGCCCCAGATACAGCCTACTACCACACCCTCCTCACTCACGTGCTGGACGACTACTACCCCGACTTGCACGCCTCCATCAGCTACCACTGCGCTGAGTACCAGCATCTAGTGGAGGCTACCTTCTAGGAAGGTAGAGCTGGTGGTCACCGCTTGGAACGATATCAAGAATGGACATGAGGTGGAGACTGTCCACTGTGCCCCTGCCAGGAGAGCCCATGCCTTGGATGGCATGGAGGATGCAGCACAGAACGCCTACATCCATTACCATGGTCGTCGCTTTGAGGCCATGAGGGAGGATCGCTTCAGGTTCCTTCCTCAAAATGATAATGAGGGTGTTTGGCAGGTTTTGGCTCCACCAGAGAATGACCCAACTCTAGAAGCCACGGTGCAGCATGTCCACGCTATGCAGGGAGTGGATGAGGAAGTCAAAGGAGAACTGCGTGCATCTCAGAGGGCTCAGAGACGCCTCTAGAAGCAAGTGGATGAACTTCGAGCTCAACTTGGACAGCCTTCCATCTACAAGAAGAAGCGCCGGTCCTTCACCATGATTGACACCGCTCCATAGGTGTTAGGTGCCTTGATCTAGATTACCCCGTCGATAGTTCGTGTTTCTTATTTAGTCTTGTTTGGTCTTGTGAACTTGGTTGATTAGATGTTTAATTTGTGAACTTGGTTGATTTGGTATTTGCTTGATTGCTGGAAGTTTGTGGGCATGTCCACAACTTCCTTAGATTGGAACTTTAAGTTTAGAATGAAATCGTAATGCAGATGTTTCATTTTATCTTATCTCTGCTGTGCTGATTTATGGAGCAGCCTGTGTTCTTTATCTGATATCTCGAAATCTGGACTGTCAAAAATTCTGAAATTTTTGTGAAGATAACTAGACCTCTGTATCTTTCAAATGTTTCTGGAATCACGTCATTACCTGTTCAGGTTTGTGAGATCTAGCTGACACAAGTTGGTGTTCCTGCGCTGTCTGGAACCCAGAACAGATTCGGTTTAGCTCTACTTTTGACTATGTGTGTTTCAGAATCTGTAAAAGTGATCTAAATAAAAGTTGCAGCTGATCTCCTAAGCTTTCTAACAAATCTTGGTGCACCTCTGTTGGATCTCTGAAACTCGAGTTATAACAGTTTTACTGAACTGCGGAATTTGAATCTTGTCCAGAAAATTCTCAGCTTTGTGTCTTATCTTTTGTAAGCTCTCTATAATTGGAAAAAAATCTCTAAATTTTGCACATTTGTTGGAAAACAGATGGCCGCAAGAGGAGGAAGAGGCAGAGGCCGTGGTCGTGGACGTGATGCTCTCATAAATCCACCACCACCGCCACCTGTGACCATGGAACAAATATTGGGAATGCAAGCGCAGTTGATGCAAGCTATGATGCAGCGCTTGGACAATGAACCTGCAAGAGGACCACCGCCTGTTTAGGTCAGAGATAAGCGTGGAGAGTTTATGAAAGGTCGATCCACCGGTGTTCACCCATGCCTCAGACCCTATGGAGGCAGATGATTGGTTGCGTGCTGTGGAGAAACAACTGAACATAGCACAATGCAACGACCTTGAGAAGGTGTTGTACGCTTCTAGGCAACTCCAAGGAGCTGCTCAGGATTGGTGGGAATCATTCCAGTTTGGACGTCCCAACAATGCTCATGCGATCACTTGGCAGGAATTCAAGGATAATTTTCGGTCATACCATATTCCTGATGGACTAGTGGAACTGAAGCAGGAAGAATTCAGATCTCTCAAGCAAGGATCCATGACTGTGGCGGAGTATCGGGACAAGTTCGCACAACTATCACGCTATGCTCCAAATGATGTAGCGGACGACAAGGATAAGCAATGCCGTTTCCTCAAGGGACTCTATGATGGACTGCAGCTCCTAGCTGATGTCTAATACCTACCCTAACTTCCAGTCTTTGGTGAATCGCGCCATCGTGATTGACGATAAACGCAAGGAGATGGAAGCTAAGAAGAGAAGGCTCCAAGGGCAAGCTTCTGGAAGCAACACTCGCCCCCATGCTTATCCCCAGCAAGGTTTCCAGCAGAGGAATCAAGGACCAACTCACCAGGGAAACCGTGGTCAGTATCCTCAGCGGAACCAGTTCCAGCAACTGCCCTCAGTACCAGTAACAGTTTGGAAATCAGCGTCCCCCGCAACAGACCAACAATCCTGCAACACGCCAGGGAGTGCCCAACAATGCTCCTATGAAGAGTGGTGCACCCAACAATCCCAATGCCTGCTATCGCTGCGGAGAAGTAGGTCACTATGCTCATCAGTGTCCTAAGAAGCAGAACCAACAAGCACCTCAGAACCAGACCAGCAATCAGAAGTTCAATGCCCGACCACCTGTCACTGCGAAGGTGAACTATGTGTCATCTGATGCAGCTCAGGAGACGCCTGAGGTCATGTTGGGTACGTTCAGCGTCAACTCTATCTCTGCTACCGTACTTTTTGATTCTGGTGCTTCGCATTCTTTTATCTCCCAAGCTTTTGTTAGAATGCATAGCATACCTTTGTGTGCCATGAAAAACCTCATACTAGTAAATTCCCCGAGAGGTAGTATGCCCGCTTCTTATTGGAGCCCCTCAACTAGCATTTCCTTAAGGGGGGTAGACTTCAAAGTGAAGCCTATTGTGTTGAGAACAATGGGAATTGATCTTATTCTAGGGAATGGATTGGATGAAACAACACCGGGCAGTGATTCAGTGTCAGGAGAAATCTGTGGTTGTGACATCACTCAATGGAGATAGAATCTGTGTAGAAGTGGTAGTGCAAGCTCAGCCTACAGCCACAGTGAACTAGCTAGATGGAGAAGTCAATGAACAAGATCAGTGTCGTGGAGGAGTTCCCGGATGTCTTCCCCGATGACTTGCCAGGTATGCCACCTGACCGAGACATTGAATTCATTATTGAATTATTACCTGGAACTGCACCAATAGCTAAACGTCCATATAGAATGGGAGTTAATGAATTAGAAGAGCTTAAGAAACAACTAAAAGAGTTGCAAGAAAAAGGTTTCATACGCCCCAGTTCTTCCCCATGGGGGGCACCTGTGATCTTTGTGGATAAGAAAGATGGTAGTCAACGGATGTGTGTGGATTACCGCTCACTTAATGAGGTTACAATCAAGAATAAATACCCATTGCCTAGGATTGATGATTTGTTTGATCAGTTGAGAGGAGCCCATGTGTTCTCAAAGATTGATCTCCGCTCAGGGTATCATCAACTTAAGAGTCGAAACTCGGACATACCCAAGATAGCATTCACTACACGGTATGGATTATACGAGTACACCGTTATGTCTTTAGGATTGACCAATGCACCTGCATACTTCATGTATCTGATGAATAAGGTGTTCATGGAGTTTCTGGATAAATTTGTGGTGGTATTCATAGATGACATACTAATATTCTCCAAGACTGAAGAAGAACATGCTGAACATATAAGGTTGGTCTTGCAAAAGCTTAGAGAACATAAGTTGTACGCTAAGCGGAGCAAGTGTGAGTTTTGGTTGAAGGAAGTCTCTTTTCTGGGTCATGTAGTCTCCAATGGTGGAATAGCAGTGGATCCAGGCAAAGTGCAAGATGTACTGAATTGGAAACCACCAACCACTGTAAGTGAGATTCGAAGCTTTTTGGGATTGGCTGGATACTACAGAAGGTTCATTGAAGGTTTTTCCAAGCTGACCAAGCCTATGACAGCTCTGTTGGAAAAGAATGCTAAGTATGTATGGTCGGATAAATGCCAGACAAACTTTGAAGAGCTAAAGAAGAGATTGACTACAGCTCCAGTATTAATCTTGCCCGATTTAAGCAAGAACTTCTATATATATTGTGATGCATCCCATTTGGGTCTTGGATGTGTGCTTATGCAAGAAGGAAGAGTGGTGGCATATGCATCTAGACAACTAAGGAAAGCATGAGTTGAATTATCCTACTCATGACTTGGAATTGGCAGCTGTGGTCATGCTTTGAAGATCTGGAGACATTATCTAATTGGACATAAGAGTGATATCTTTACAGATCATAAGAGTTTGAAGTATATATTTACCCAATCAGATCTAATCTGAGACAACGTCGTTGGTTGGAATTGATCAAAGACTATGATTTGGAAGTGCATTATCACCCGGGAAAGGTAAACGTCATAGCAAATGCACTTAGCAGAAAGAGCTATGCCAATGGACTTCAGATGACATCTATGTCAGCAGAGTTATGTGCTGAAATGGAGTATCTCAATTTGAGCCTTGTCACTAATGCAATGGAATTGGTGATAGAGCCTACATTGGAACAAGAGATACGCAAAGGTCAATAGGAGGACTGAAAAACTTAAGGAGATAGTAGAGAATGTAGTGTTCGGAAAGGCACCTGGATTCAGAATGGATGAGAATGGCACTCTTTGGTTCAGAAAAAGGATACGTGTACCTGAAGTGAAAGCTATCCGTGATGCAATTCTGCAAGAGGCCCATGAGTCTACTTATTCTATACATCCCGGAAGTACCAAGATGTACTTGGATCTCAAGGAGAAGTATTGGTGGTATGGTTTGAAGAGAGATGTGGCAGAATATGTGGCTTTGTGTGACACTTGTCAAAGAGTGAAAGCTGAGCATCAAAGACCTGCAGGGTTACTGCAACCAATGAAGATTCCTGAATGGAAATGGAAAGAAGTTGGTATGGATTTTATTGTAGGATTGCCCCGCACTCAAAGAGGCTATGATTCAATATGGGTAATAGTGGATCGACTCACCAAGGTTGCACACTTTTTACCATGTCAAGACTACCTATACTGGTGCAAGACTAGGAGAGTTGTATATGGAAAGAATAGTGTGCTTACATGGTGTTCTCAAGAAAATTGTGTCGGATAGAGGCACTCAGTTTACATCGCAATTCTGGCATAAAGTACATAGATCCTTGGGAACAAAGTTGAATTTCAGTTTCGCTTACCACCCGCAAACTGATGGACAGACTGAAAGGATCAACCAGATTTTGGAAGATATGTTGAGAGCTTGTGCATTATTGTATGATGATAGTTGGGATAAGAGTCTGCCATACGTAGAGTTCTCGTATAACAACAGTTATCAGAAGAGTCTCAAGATGGCACCTTTCGAGGCGCTGTATGGGCGTAAGTGTAGAACGCCTTTGTTCTAGAATCAAACTGGAGAAACTCAAGTGTTTGGACCCGATGTCCTTAGAGATGTGGAAGAACAAGTGAGAATGATTAGAGACAATTTGAGAGTAGCTCAGTCCCGATAGAAGAGTTACGCTGATACTCGCAGAAGAGAGCTGACTTTCGAAGTTGGTGATTATGTGTATTTGAAGGTGTCGCCAATGAGAAGTGTGAGAAGATTTAATATGAAGGGAAAGTTAGCACCAAGGTATATAGGACCTTTTAAGATCCTAGAGAGACGTGGAGAAGTAGCTTATCAGTTGGAACTGCCTGAGAGTTTGTCAGGTGTGCACGACGTGTTCCATGTTTCCCAATTGAAGAAGTGTTTGAGGGTACCAGAAGAGCAAATACCTTTGGAAGAACTTGCTGTTAAGGAAGATCTTACTTATGAAGAGTATCCGATAAAGATCTTGGAAACTGCCGAAAGAGTTACAAGAAGCCGAACTGTAAAGATGTGCAAGGTGCAGTGGAATCGATATACAGAGGATGAGGCTACATGGGAAAGAGAAGAGGATCTGAGAAAGACTTATCCCCAACTGTTTGAGTAAGCAATCACCCGAATCTCAAGGACGAGATTCATCTTAAGGGGGGTAGAATTGTAACATCCTAAAATTTGCACTTTTTTAAATAGCTAAATTGGTTTATTTACGCAATTATGTGTGCATACAAATGTAGGAAAATAATAATTTATAAAACTAAAATCAAATGTAAGATTAGCTATAAGTGATGCATACATGCTGCTGCATATCATTTTGTGAATGTTTGGAATTTATTAAAGATTTCAAAAAGAATTGAAATTTGAATTTAAAAATAGATTTGGAAAATTGTAGAAAAAGAAAAAGAAAAGAATCATTTTCCTCTCCCTCCCATCTTGATTTTCGGCCCACAGGCCTTCTCTCCTCACCGCGCCAGCCCAGCTTTCCCCCGTAGCTCAGCGCCAGCCGCCAGCCCTTGCGCGCTGCGCGGCCTAGCACCGCTACCGGCCCAGCACAGCCGCCAGCCCAGCCGCCGTGCCTTCCTTGAGCCCGCAGCCACTGACCGCCCGGCCTCACATGTCGACGCCATCCCCTTCCTCCCACATGGCTCGAAACCGCCCGCGCCCGACGCTGCTGCAACCGCCGCCCACGATGTGCGTCGTGGGAGCGTCCCCCCCACTCCTCGGCCTTGATAAATAGGAGCCGAGCCCCCCCCCCCCCCCCCCGCGCGCCCCCTACTGTTCCCTGCGCCATTTTCGCTCGCTCACGCCTCGGAAGCCCCACAACCGCCGCACGGAAGAGCTCCGCCGACCACCGTCCTCGCCGTCCGCATCGCCGCCTTCTCCGAGCCTCCCCGTCCTCGTTTTTCCCCACGGTGAGAATCCCCTCGCTCTCCTCTTTCTCCCCGGCCCTTTTCTTTGGCGTTAGATGGTTCCTAGCGCCGTAGCCACGGGCGTCCGCGAGCTTTGGCCGCCAGCCATGGCGTCCGCCGCCTTGGCTCACTCCTCCGGCCGTCGTGATGGCCTGGGCGAGTTCCCCTCCTCCCCAACTTTCTCCCGGTGCCTCCGGATTTCCAAACCGTGGCCCATGGGCCGTGTTCCGTGCGCTCCGGTGACCTCCATGCCGTCGGCAGTGGTGCTCTGCCGCCGGCGTCACTGTTCCGGCTGGCCAGTTTTCTTCTCTCTCCCCCGGATCCAATCCTAGCCGCTCATTTCTAATCCAACGGCCAAGAACATCCGATACCCCTTCGCGGGTTATTTTTCTAAAGAGATCCTCGGTTTTGGATGAATAGAACCCGCAGCCCAAAGCGCATTTCGCTGGTTACGCATCCTTGTTTTGAAAACGTAAACTTCACTGCTTAAGTCTAAAATACGTTTTCAGTATTTACAGAAATGCCATTTGAACTGTTTTGCTTATAAAATTGTCGTTTTAGCTCCGAATTGATCCAGTCAAATCGCGTTAGCTTTGTAATTCCATAAGCTACATGTTAGAACCACTGTTAGTCAAGTTTGGAACATTTTAATTTCCTGGTTAGATTTATTTAAATATATTGCTATAGGAAATCCCGTTTAAATCATAACTTTCGCATTTTAGCTCCGTTTTTCGTGAACTTCGCGTTGACGTGATCGTAGCGAGACGTAGATTATTTTCACAAACATTTTATCTTGTTTTCTACACTATTGGTGTATTGTTCTAATGATAGGAATGTTTGCTTTGCATGAATGCTTTTGGAATGTTGTATGATGCCGTGTTGGTCGCGTTCAAACGGTGAGGAAAACGTTGGAACCAAGAACTCTTCGACGACCAGCAGGACCAGCAAGAGTTTATGAACCAAGGCAAGTACAGCATGGGCCTACCTTGATGTCCTATTTCACTTTAATCAATTATTCATTTGCATGTGTCTAATTTTGATACCCGTAAGGACATTCTAGTGATTG
Source organism: Miscanthus floridulus (assembly GCF_019320115.1). NCBI lineage: Eukaryota > Viridiplantae > Streptophyta > Magnoliopsida > Poales > Poaceae > Miscanthus > Miscanthus floridulus. The sequence continues at coordinate 29,581,740 of NC_089583.1, read as the reverse complement.
ATCATCCTGTTCCTTGTCTCCTATGGGTTAAATGCATATGGGTAGATTGCTAGTGCTCTAACTGAACTTGATATACATGATGATGAATGATTCTATGGAACTAAGAGTTTAACATGATTATAACAACTGTTCCATAGGGCGAAGGTGCAAATGACCTTTGTTCATGTTGCTCCCGGCCCTCCATAAGGACTTATCTATCGGCAAAAGCTGGGACTGACAGTGCAACCGGGAGAGTCATATGGCTCTGACTTTAGCTTAGTAATAGGATCTTTTCTAGCTAGTTAGAGGTTACCTTTTTGGCGTAAATGGGGCTTGCCACATTGGATATAGGGCTACCTCTGTTCCTATGAGTATAGCCGCGATGGATATGTGCCATAGGAAAGGGGGGTTCCTACATCTGCCTGCCAAAGAAACCTAGCGGCCCTAACTTGTTAGTGAAACCTATGAAATGGCTTCATAGTGTACCCTGCCCGCTCACCTTGGCAGTGACCTGGGAGTAATTAACCCGGGCATATGGGAAACACGACTCGCGGTGAATGTGCACCACCTCTGCAGATGGTAACAAACTGTTATAACAGCCGTGCTCACAGTTACGAGTGGCCCGAAAAACTCACAGAATAACTGGATACTTGTTGATGATCATTTAAGATGTTCTATGATGTTATACGATACACTTTACCCTGATATATGTTCTTATGGGATTAAATGGGAGCTTAAGCATAATTTGATAATATCTGATAATAAAAGCTTGTCGTACTAAAAATGCCAACTGCAGTAAATCAGAGTCAACCCTTTTTGAGCTTTATAACCCCATGTTAGCTTGTTAAGTACGGGATGTACTTACGCTTGTTTATTTTCCTTATTTGGATAAAAATCCCGAATGGGTAAAAGATGACAACAGGTATGAGGAATTCCCGGAGGATTTTTAGGCTTGTGGTCAACCAGTTGACCTTCCCTGTGATGGTGTTCCACGAGAGTGTTATCCTTTACTATTCCGCTATGTTGTGTAAGAATACTTAATGTTATTATTTGTGATGTAAGAGACACTATGATGATACTTTATTTGATTTGTCGACTTATGTGTGTGATTGATTCCTGGGCACACATGAATATTGTGCATTCAATTTTATCCTTAAAATTGGGTGTGACACTCTCACTCTCTGGGGCATTGTGGTTTGTTAACAAAATACACATGGCATCCATTATTTGATTGAATAAAACAAATCCACACCACACTACCACAAAAATGATTTTAGGAGATAGACCACCTTTTTTACTGAGGCGGTCACAAAATGTGCTTGTTTCCCAAAATGCACAACGATTATTCGAAGCCTGACCGATCATTTTTGGTAATTATTTTTTACCCCCCAAAACTTATATTTTAAAAATAGCCCACCTGGAACTAAATTTCTATGTAGCCCTTTCGGTCGCACCAAACGCTTTGGTGCGACTTGTTACTGTGTTGCACCACATACATTGGTGCGACCAAGGGTGCCACGGTGGCCGCGGTCGACCATTGTGGCCATGCCGGAAATGACGTGGCAATCGAGTTGCGGCATATGGTCTGACATGACTTAGTCTGAGTCGAGCCATGGTCTTTGGGACGACTTAGGCCATATACAGACCATGCCTTCTTCCTCCTCTCACTTCACTCTCCTCTTCCCAGGTAACTCATAGGAGCGAAAATTGCGGCCGCTAGGGTTAGGGTTCCCACTTCGCTGAACGACGGAAGCCTCTCAAACCTGAAAAATTGTTCTTTCATCCTAACAAACTATGCATCTGCATTTACAGTGCCACCACTGAAGACCCATATCTACACGATCGAACATGGTTCCCATCTACAGAATAAAAGAGTACATTATTCAACGTTCACCCGCTAGAAAATTTCAGATTCACATATCTATCAAAATGTAACGAACACCCTATATAGATGCTGTACTACAACTAGCATGTAGTTGTATATGTCATATGCAATATTGCTGATTACAGGATGGAGTCTTGCAATACGTTCATTACATTGGCCACAAAGGACTTAACACAATATAGATGAATATAAGCGCATACACATATGGTCTGTGCATGAACACCTTTAGTCTTATAATTATAAAACACCCTTTAACAAGTTGGGATCGGTGTCATGCATTTGAGGTTGCGTCATTAAAATGTCACATGTGCATTTTCCTTTATTGAAGTTATCATTATCCACATTACCACACTAGCTAGAATGATACCTGAGGATGATATATTGAAATGTTACAACCACCTAACTAAATATTGACAAATCACAACTGACAAAGGAGGAATGATATAACTGAGAATGAGGGCTAGTACCAGGAATGTAAAAGCGCATGAATGGAAAGATGGGGCTAATCCTCCCACTCCCTATCTTGCTGATCCTGCTGGACTTTAGTTCAACACTGAAGATGCTGTCATTTGCCCAGACGAAAATGTAATTTGTGCCTTCTGCAAAGCCGACTACATAACACTTATTAGTCAAGATGTGACAAACGCCAGTGGGAATCATCGAACCAAGCTCGATGACCCTGCCTCGTACCCAGTTTGTGACTCCATCTGGGTTAGTTCGCCAGGACAACAGGCACAGGCTGCAGCCCTCCACAGCAGCGACTCCCGGCCCACCATCCTCTGCTTGGCAAAGGATCATGTTTGCCGCAAGATAGAGCGGCACACTGATCACCGACAGGATGCCCCTAGTCAAGTCATACTTGAGGATTTGCCCAAGCCCAACCATGAAAAAGAGAGTGTCTCCAGCGAGCAGGCTTGGTGTAGTGCATGGGAAGGAATGTAGATCAATGGAGGCAGACACACTCCACTTGGCAGTGTCAGATGAGTAGAGGCTAGCCTGTGCCATTTCCACTCCCAAATGCCACCAAATGCCGTGCTCGCGGTAGGTTTTTTTCCACCAAAACCACGAGGAAAGGCCCACTGCTGCAGTCGAGATGGTCGCAGCCATTGGAGGCGCAGAGTACCGCCGCGGTGAATTCCGCGTACGGATGCACGGGTGCATCGAAGAACTGCCGCTTGCCAGTGACAGGGTCCCAGACGATGAGGGTTGATGGGCACACAGAGTGGTGGAGGAGGACGCGGCCGTGGCGGCAGTCGAGAGTTCGGCAGCAGGTGGGGCTGCCGGCGGATCCTCCGATGTAGTAGCTGCTGTAGAGGAAGCCGAGCACGGGAGGTGCTCCGTGGACCTCGCGGTACCGGCGGAAGAAGGCGCGGTCGGAGAGGAGGCGGTGCCAGGTCTTGCAGACGAGGGAGGCGCGGGCGAGGCACGCGGTGTCGTCTGGAGGGAGGCGGAGGCAAGGTTTTTTTTATCGGCCGAAATTCACGAAAATTTCCGAAATTTCATTTCTATCCACAGGCGATAAAATTTGACATCGGCTAAATTTTTTCCTTCTTTCCCGCTTCCACACAGACAACCCAAATTCAGTCGTGCGAGAATCCCACACTATAATGTTTTATTCTTGTTTTTATCTGTGAACAAGTGATGTTTAATAGCTTAGGAATAGTTTCAAGTCAAATTCTATGGAATTTTTTCAAAACAATTTGATTTTTTTTTAATTTAGTCCGATATTTCCGATATATCTTGCTTATCCTATTTATCCATGACCTCCAATAAATTTTTATTTCCGATAATGAAAACCTTGGGCAGAGGAGGATCTCGATGATGAGGTTGTCGACCAACACTAGCGGCGGACGTGCCGCCATCTGGCTGCTCTACTAGATCGGGATGGTTGGGGATTCTCTGCTACATGCGCGGCTCCGCCTGTGGAGCATGATGGGTCCCTAGAGTCGGAAAAAAATTAGATGCAGTCGGCCTGTACCGACGCACGGTGCAGACCCCTCATATGTTGATTGTTGACACGTCATCCCACAGCAGCCGGAAAGCAGTCGTGGCTCAATTTGCTTGCTCCCTGGCTCTCCATCCGGCTTGGTTCATGTGACAGATTAGAAAGCCTATTATCTCCGCAAATGACGCAGGAAAAGGCTACGACGCCAACATCGTGATTCGTGACTACGTGAGCGTCGCCAACGACGCCCAAGCGGTTGTAGTTGTCATCTGCGACGCCTGTCATCGTCTGCCGCCGGCCATCTGATCTGCGGCGCACGTACCTGACGCCTCACGGCAGCAGCCGGCCGCCAGGGTGCCCTCGCCGCTGCAATACATGGAGGACGATCCAGTCTTGAGTGTTCCGCTGATGACGTTGTGGCCGTAGATGATATTGCAGATGCCGATGATTCTCAGTACACCGTTAATGCAACACAGGTAGTGGATGTGCTATTATTTGTGCAATATTTCCATCATTGGTTACCACAAAAATGTCTCAACGTATCTTCTCGCTAGGAGAACATCCATACAGACACTACACCAAAAATAAAGCAAACCATCCTTCCACCAAAAAGAGCCCATTTCCCTTGCAGCATGGGGCACCTTGGCGTCATAATATTTGCTCCAAACAAGCTGTACCCATGGGATATCCTCCTTATTGTAAAACTTGTTCAACTGTTTTAGGAGAAGAGCATCATTCTTTAACCGAAGGTTAATCACACCCAAACCTCCCTTCTCTTTGGGCTTCATCACAGTTGGCCATGCCACAAGGTTTCCACCTTTCTTCTCAGGGTCATTGCCTATATAGAGGTACTGTTTCCTTGCCCTATCAATGTTGTTGATGACTCCCTTCGGTAACTTGATGGTACACATAGCATACGTGGTGATAGGAGTTATTGCAGAGTTGACCATCTCCAGTCTGTCTGAGTATGAGAGCCAAGTCGAGCACGTAGATAATCTCCTTTCAACTCTGTCCATCATCGGAGTGAAATCCTTGATGCGAGGCTTGGTCGTACCCATGGGTAAACCCAAGTAAGTGGAAGGCATGGTGCCTATGTCACAGCCAAAAGTACTTGCAAGGTGTGCCATTCTTTCATTGGAGACATTGATGGGGTACATATGAGACTTACTATAGTTAACTTTGAGCCCTGTCGACTCTGCAAAGCTGTGCAACAATGCTTTGAGAAAGACCAACTGCCTGGCGTCCGCTTGGAGAAGCATAAGTGTGTCATTCGCGTACTGAATTACAGGGAAGTCACCACTCGGCTGTGGGATAGGAAATCGAAGAAAATTCATGGCAGAGGCTCAGTTGACTAGAATCTGTAAAAGCTCCGCAACAAGTACGAATAGCAGAGGCGACAGAGGATCACCTTGCCGTACTCCTCTTTTGCATTTGAAAAACTTGCCAGGTACCCCATTCAGGAGCACAGCAGATGATCCAGATGAAAGGATGGTCTGTACCTAGAGCAACCATCTATCTGGGATGCCCATGTGAGTCATGATCTGGATTATCGTTGAGTGCTCAACTGTGTCAAACGCCTTCTTGAAATCTAGTTTTAGAATAATAATTTCTTTTCGTGGATAGTGGCACTGGTGTAGATACTCATAGCTCCAAGCCAAACAATCTTGTATCATGCGCGATCTGATGAGCCCATATTGGTTCTGATGGACAATCTTCAGAATAACAGTCTGCAATCTATCCGCTAAAATTTTAGTGATGACTTTGAGAGTAATATTCATAAGTGAAATGGGACGGAAATCACTAACAGTCTCGGGGTTGTCTTTCTTCTGCACCAAAGTGATGTAGGAGGTATTGATGCACCCGAAATTTGCGTTACCAGAGTTGAAATCCGAACACAAGGAGTAGAAATCGCCCTTGATGAACTGCCAACACTTTTTCAGAAAGAATCCATTGAAACCGTCTGGTCCTGGTGCTTTATCAATAGGCATGCGCTTTACAACCGAATCTATCTCATCTTCAAGAATCGGTGCAGCAAGCATGTCAAGATCATTGATCTGTGTAACAAGGTTTGCAAGATCAAATAGCATAGCTGGCGAGGATGTGGTACCCATGCGGTTTCGGAAGGAGCTCCATAGTAGGCCTGCTTTACTGTCATGATCCTTTTATCTAAACAACTTGCTCATTCATAAGCTGTGAGATGGTATTTCTTCGGTAGGATATTGTTACCATGCCATGAAAAAAATTGAGTACACTCATCACCAAACCTGATTCGATTCACCATATAACGCTTTGTCCGGTATAAATTTTTGTAGCGTAACCAAGTCTGCAACTGTCTCTTGACCGCTGCACGCAGATTAGCTTCGGGATTGAAAAGGCCTCTTCTGTCCTCTAGGGTATCAAGAAAGGAAATGACTCAAGTTACAATTGCTAATTAACAGTTTCAAGTTAGAGAGATGCCTGCTCCAATCCTTTAATGTAGCTCTCAGTGCTTTGAACTTTGCCGACATATTTCGGGCACTATCAGTCATGGCAGATATAGAATTCCAGCAATCAGATACTGTGTCTAGGAAATCATCTTGTTCTGCCCAAAAATTTTCAAAACAAAATAGACATGCCTTGGGTATTTTGGTACTGATCACCACCTTGCACGGTATATGATCCGACATAATCTTAGCTAGAGGAAGAACTTCAGTGTTAGGGAAGTCCAGGGTCTAGTTGATGGACGTGAAGAACCAGTCAAGCTGCTCCAGTAATGGGTCCGTCTACATGTTACTCCAGGTGTAGGGGCATCCTTTCAACGGTAATTTCACTAACCCCAAGTGACCAATTGCCTCATTAAATGTAAAAGTATCAGCAAGATTACCACCAGGCCAATTTCGGTTGCTTAGCGATCTTTAGAAATTAAAGTCGCCCAAAAAAATCCAATTCACTGAATCACTGATATCAAGATCTCGAAACCAGCTAACAAAATCTGAGCATGCAGGGTCATCACATGGACCATAAATGGTTGTTAGCTTCTAGGTTTGACTGTCATGTACTGAGCTGAAAATTATTGTGATGCCGAAACTTCTTTTATCAACAACCAGTCCTGAAAAAACAGCACAATTCCAAAAAAACCAGTATCCCTCCAGAAGCACCTATTGAAGGGATGAAATCAAATCTGTCGAAACGGCGCGCATCAAATTTTCTGATGAAACCGATATCAGAGGTTTCTTTGTTGGTTTCCTGAAGACAAATAACTGAGGTAGCGCTTTCTTCAATTTTGTCACGAGCCGCATCCCATTTCTCATATGCATTGATGCCACGTATATTCCAAAACAGGATGTTCCAGTTGCGAGTATTCATCGGATAACAAGATAAAAAAGAGGAACAGGACCTGTTATGGCTAGCATAAACAGGAATCGGTTTAGAATGCTAAAACTTTCAGATAAGCCACCACGTTCACCGGCATCTTTGACAACACCGCGGATTATATCATGCTGCATATTCATCATGGATAACCGGTTTAGGGCCAGGCGCTTGCATGAGCGCGTCTTCAGATAACTCCACAGGAGCTACTCCGCAGTCAATGCCCCATCCTTGTAGTATTGCAATTGGAACCGGGCCTACTTCTCCAGTAGACTCATCGATCAGGACTACACGTACACAGGTCTTCCTCTTCTTCGATGGGTTCTTCTCCAGCCTGACCTCATGGAATCCATCCATGGCACGATTAACCCTCATACTGCGCCTGACAGAGCTCTCAACCATCGGGGTGACTGAATTGCTAGAAAATGCGGGAAGAGACATGTTTGCTTTCTTGCGCTCCCGACGCTTCTCCTAAATTACTCCACTTGGCGGGCTGGGCTGCATCTGTCGCATTTATATTGCAAGACTCCATCCTGTAATCAGCAATATTGCATATGTCATATATATGTGTGATCTTTTAGCTATATATATCATTTTTATTTTTATTTTGTTCATGTTTTCTTTTTCAGATATTGCTAGCGCCAAGTTGCGACTGCCAACAAGGATTGAGTGATCATTGCGAAATAACTTGAGCAGGGCGTTGTGGGCATCTTGTCTAGTTGGTGCTTGGGAGTTCTCTTTGAGTTATTGTCACTGAATGTGACAGTTCTGTGTTAGGAAACAGCAGTATGTTTCGTCTTAATGAATTAAATCTTCATGAATCCATGATTACAGATCCCGATTCATGACTATGGTTTACATATATGATTGTCCGATACTTTGAGTGGTAGCTAATATTCAATCCATGATACCAGCTTAGAATTTCAAAATAATGTGCGCCTTTGTTGTTTTTGTGTGGCTGTCTTCTCTTTTATCAGAGCAAAGAATATGTATGGGTGATTTAAATGCACTATCTTGAAGATGATTTGCATGGTTTAGCTATGTGGGAATTTTAGGATTTGATTAGATTCACTCAAACTGGATGGTGTACCAGAAACTGTTTGAAGTTATGTTCTTACACTTTCAGATTGTGTGTGTGGATATTATTTGAACAAGTGCTACATAAACTGAGTAATTTGCGCAGTCGATAGAGGTACAAAACACCATGATTGGTGCCGCACAGAGGCGTGGCCATGCACCATGGCGGGGTTTGGCCGCAGTGACACTGACGCCGACGAAAACGTCTAGCCCGGCACTACCCTCACTACCTAGCCTCCATGCCTAGAGTACTGGTAACATTCTAGAGGTCATAGATATACCAGTTATACTCCCAAACGAGCCAGCCACGGACACAGCATCTACACCGCGTTCGCCGGTGGCGGCCACGCGCTCCGGCGAGCCTAGGCCTTATTCGATTCAATCATCTACCCTAGGAGTAGGAGGGCCTCACCAGAGACGTGTAGGATGGCCTGGACGAAGACGTGAGGCTCGGCAAGGTGCTTGGCCATGTACGCGGGGTTGCTCTGGTTCACGGCAAGCGCGGCGACAACGTTCTCGGCGACTCGCTGCACCCTTGGTGAAACTGTTTCACAGAAGAGGCAACCAAGTCAAGGAGACGCTAAAGCACCGCTCAATTGAGACAAAGGAGCAAGTAACGATGCCCTGGCCGAGCACCCACCCCGATGGCCATGGTGGACTCCCGCGAGGGAAATGCTCTGCAGTACCTCACTGGAGGATGAAAGCTCGTCCGGTCGACTCCAATCGTGAGCTAACCACCAGAGCTAGTTGGGTTCACTATCAATTGGATGGAGGTGGACGGTGCGAGGCCAATTAGGTGGACATCACCGTTCGGTCTTAAGGTGGTCGACGGCGGGGAAACTTCGAATTGAAGCCCGACACCGTACAGCTGCAACAATGGGTAGGCTTAGCGCATAGCTAGGCTCCAATTCAAGCTTCTGGCATGCGCAATTACATGGATTGGGCTAGGCTCTGCGAGCTGGCCTTGGCGCGGCTCGGCCGGCCGACGCGACGCCATTCAAGGCGACTGTGATTGGGGACCACGGCGTGGCGCTTGCCACCAAATAGAAGAGGACAACGGTACGACGGATGGCGGCTACACATGCGCATACGAGCCCGGCACTACTCGTGCGACCGCAGTGCCTTGACTCGCACGACGACGGCGGCCAAGCCACGTGACGGTGCAGCGGGCGCGTGCAGCAGCGGCAGCGACGACGCGACGCAAGCGGGAGAGACCTGGGCAGAGGGGCGCCGTGCCGACTCAGCGGGACATGGCCGACGGCGGACAGGTGCACATGGCAGAGGTGTCTCGGCCTCGGGCGAGCAGCACCCCGCCGAGACGATGGTAGCGACTAGGTGGGGCCATGGCGAAAAAGGGAGAAAGAGACAACAGTGCGGTGGCGGACGAGGAGGGGCAGAAGCCACATGCATGCACAGCGGCCAGCCCAGCCACGCCGCAGCCCAGCTAGGGCGGCCTCGGACGGCCAGCGCGGGCAAGGCCGGCACGGTGACACCGGGACCGCACGTGGTGACCGCGCGCTGCCTGCGAACCCACCGAGAGCATGCTGAGCATGAATTTTAAAGCCTCTAAACCCACCACAAGGTTGTCTCTCGACCTAAACCCACTTCACGATTATCAAGAGGACCCATGGGGCTACCAAACCACGCTAAAACATCATACCACTGCTTAACCCAAATTCCTTACAAAAATTGCCAAACTCAGCTTTGTCAAACCATTTTTCAGCCTTAGAAATTCGACTAAGTCTCGATCGGATTCGCGTCACATTCGATTTCCAAGCTACTAGGTATGCTAGTTAGTGAATTCATTTCTCGACCATAGGTATTTCATCGTCACGTACACGGTGTGTACTTCTAACTTGACTAAAATTCCGTACATACGTTCTATAGCATTTTCGTTCAATAAAAATTTGCGAACATCCGTACTTGAAAATTGTATAGGTCATGAACGACCTATCGTTAAGCATTTCCATTGGTCGTTTTACGTTACGTACATTGATTTACTCCCTATATCACATGCATTTACACATAAATATGATGTTATGCGGTGTTTTAGCAAAAGATTGTACAGGGTAACACCGAGGGTGTTACAGCACTAGATTCCACACCTTCCTAGACGGATCAGTCAATGGCTACCAGATCCCACATCGTCCTTGATGGAGCTGGTCGTGGCCACCAAATCTCAGTCCTCATTCTTGGATCTAGCCATTCCAAGCATGGAGCTGGTGTAGGTGAGGTGGTGAGGAGTGGCCGAGAGGGCCGCGCCACCTTGCTTGGCACCAAGGTCACCCTACCTCGGCCGGGCTGCACCTCGCACGCCCACGCCGTGCCTTGTCCTTGGAAGAAGAGAGGGCCGCTGCGGTGGAGAGTGAGTGCAACTGCATGGGAGAAGAGGGAGGGAGGTTCCCACAGGGGAGAAGACGGAGGGAGAGGAAGAGATAGTAGGGATGAGCTGTCAGCCTAGGGTTCCCTCCCTTCTTTATATATCTAAGGAGCTGAAATCAGTTATTGGACTCGGACCCCGATTAACAAAGACGCAAGTTTATTGGGTGCCTCCAAAAATGGATTTTTAGCCAAAAAACTAATATTTTAATAGTAGCCCATCAGGAACTAAATTTACAGAAAGTAGCTCTTTCGGTCAAACCAAAACCTTTGGCATGACTCATCAATGCGTTGTGCCCAATGAATTGGCACGACCGAGGGTGCCACGGTGGCTGCGGTCGACCTCCGCGGTCACGCTGCGACGAGGTTATCGAGTCGCGCCATTCGGTCTGGCGCGACTGAGTCACACCAATGTCTTGGGAGTCGTGCCAAGCGCTTTGGCGCGACTCAGCCTGGTACAAAGCCGCGGCGCCGACCAGACCTCTTCCTCCTTTCTGTCACTCTCCGTTCTTCCATTTCTTGGCATTTGGCGACGATGCAGGTGGCCGCCGGTGGTTCCCGCTTCGAGATCTAGCACCTTCCCCCCACGATTTGTATGCCCCCACACCACCAGGATGCTGGTAGCAGGTGCCTCCTCGGTTTCTCTTCTCTGATTTGGTTGGTTTGCTTTGTTTTCATTAGGCTTTGATGAATTTAGTGGATTTGTGTAGCAAAATTAGTATCTCGGGATAGATCGGGTAGTCTATTTAGTTTAGTTGATGCCTGATTTCGTTATCCCGATGTATATATTTAGATGCATGGAACGTATATGTAATTACCCTGGTATTTTAGGATATGCTTAGTGTATTGCTTAGATTTTTGAATAGTGCTTCCCGACTTATAGTTTAGTAAGGTTTTAGATTTAGTGTCGCTATGGATTTATTTTGGTTAGGGTCCCCACTAAGGGAAATGGGCTGCATCATTGGCCTCTTTTTGGTGGAAGGATGTGTTGCGCCTCAGCATCATCTTCAGAAGAATTGCTAAGTGTGAACTAGGGGATGGCTCATCAGCTTGTTTCTGGGAGGATCTGTGGTCTGAATCGTGCTGTCCCAAGACTATCCAAGATTGGTCTCCTTGGCAACGAATGGTGCCATTTCAGTGATGGAAGCCATGCAGGCTGAGGATCTTGATAGTCTATTTTTTTCTCCCTCTATCGCAACAAGCTTTTCAGGAGTTGAGGATCTGCAAACCCGTCTGCAGTTGATCCCATATGATGACACTGCTATCGATGAGTGGGTGCCCATCTGGTGTAACAAGTACACTTTGAGATGCTTTTACTCCCACATTTTCAGCAATGTGCAAGACCATCCAATCTTCAAGGTGGTCTAGAAATCCAAATGCACACTGTGCATCAAGTTCCTTGCTTGCCTAATTCTAGTGGACCGTTTGAACACCAAGTCGATGTTGAGGAGAAGGCACCTGAACATTCAAGACAGTATCTTCTGCGTCATGTGTGATGATGGGGAGGAGGAGACCATCGAACATTTATTTTTTAACTGTCCTTTTGCATAGGAATGCTGGGCTACTCTCAACTTCACTTGGGATGGATCATTGCAGCTTTTGGATAGATTGGTGTAGGAAAGTTTGGCTCACAACCTACCCTTCTTCACAGAAGCTAAATTGATTGGAATTGGGAAGATGCGGAATGACAAGGTCTTTCAGAGGCGACAACCGAATCCGATTGCCTAGCTAGCTAATTTTAAAAATCAATGTTTACTGCCACCGTTCGTTTTAAGGATGACTTGAGGTCATCTTTCTATATATGGTTAGATACTTTTAGTTAATCCCTTGTATGTAAGTACGTTCTTTCCCTAAAGTTAATATTAAAATCTCACTGTGGGAATCTCCCCCACAGTATTTTGCCGTAAAACAAAGCGTCAGCATTTTTTAAAGAAACTCTCCCTGTGTAATACCCGATGATCCAGACGTCGTTTTATTCGAGCCTTTTTTCATCTAGGGCGTAAGATTTGTAAGATTGGGACATATCACATATTTTGTATTCTTATACTACTTCTGTCCACAAAAAAATGCAATTATAGGAATCGTGCCGGTCAAAGTAGCTCAAATTTGACCAATTATATAGTAAATAATAGTAGCATTTATGTCTCCAAATAAATTTATTATGAAAATATATTCAATAACTAGTCAAATTGTACTTATTGTCTCAGAAGTGTTAGTACTTTTTCATATAATTTTAGTCAAAGTTTATACTGTTTGACTCTTCGAAACGTGAGAATCGCATTCTTTTGTGGATGGAGGGAGAGTATTAAACACCGGAAATTTCTTTCTTTTGTCTCTCATTCTCTACCATCCATCAGTCACTCACTCCTCTTCCATTCTCTGGTCTATCGTTCCTCACTCCTATCTTTCTCGCTTTAAATTTAGAGCTGCAAAACCTTTATATCATGGTGTGGCCGCCTAAGCCCGTTCATGTCGCGTCGCGCCTTCCACCATTCTTACACAACAACTATTCTATGTAAAATGAGTCAATCTCCAGTTCTTTTTTCATGCAAGATTAATCCTATAATTTCATCATGGAATTTAGTTTATTTGGTTTAAAATTGGACCAAGGGCAATTAATAAATACAAAAAAGTAGCGATAGCTCGTTACTGGCACAACACCATATAAAAGATTTGCATCTCCCGTTGCAACGTACGGGTATTTTAGCTAGTTAATATTAAAGAGTCAAAATTTCTCTCCACCCATTTTTTTACCAATCTCCTCTAACTAACTCCGTAATTATTGAAATAGTATGGGTAATGATACGCCACGGGCTTCTGTCCAGTCCGGACGGACCGGTCCCCGCTCCCTGCCCTCGTCGCCCGTGCCGCTCGCTTCGCGCGCCCCGCTCCTCGACCACCCACGCCGTTGCTTGCTCCTACCCACGCGGCTTTGCCTTGACCGCCGTCGTGCACTCAGCCTGTCGTGACCGTCTCGCAGGGCCACCACTGCGCCAGTTTGCTATGCCACCCACCCATGTTGCACTCAAAGCATATGTTGCAATTGTATTTAGTGTTTTAGATGTTTTCAGAGATAGTTGCATGTGTTTCATACAATGTTTTCCTAAACGGTAAATGGTCTTTACACGGTCGCCCTTTGTTTAGCGTTTAGGCTGTTTACACGGTGTTTAAACGAAGTTAAACGGTCTAAACAGTTTTGTACTTTAAAAAAATACATATAATTATATATGTGCATGTAAAAATCAAGTATTCTACCATTTATACATATTTATTCGAGTAAAAATCAATTATTTTGGTATGTATATATATTTATGCATGTGAAAAGAACCAAATATAGATATTTATGCATGTAACATATCAAGTGTCCACATTTATAAATACAATAAACTTAAGTATACAAACTTATCCATACAAAATTGAACTAGATTTACCTCGTGTTTGCCTAAATAGCCGTTTAAACAGCTGTTTAGCCCGTTTAATACAGTTTATCTCGTCCGTTCTTTAGGCCGTTTAGACCGTTTTTTAGTTTTTTTTGACCGTTTTAAACGGTCAACCGTTTAATTTCCGTTTACCCCTAATAAAATAGTTTACCACCGTTTACCGTTTAGTGGCCATTTAGGTTGTTTAGGCGGTGAGAATCCCCTCGCTCTCCTCTTTCTCCCCGGCCCTTTTCTTTGGCGTTAGATGGTTCCTAGCGCCGTAGCCACGGGCGTCCACGAGCTTTGGCGGCCGGCCATGGCGTCCGCCGCCTTGGCTCACTCCTCCGGCCGTCGTGATGGCCTGGGCGAGTTCCCCTCCTCCCCAGCTTTCTCCCGGTGCCTCCGGATTTCCGAACCGTGGCACATGGGCCGTGTTCCGCGCGCTCCGGTGACCTCCATGCCGCCGACAATGGTGCTCTGCCGCCGGCGTCACTGTTCTGGCCGGCCAGTTTTCTTCTCTCTCCCCTGGATCCATTCCTGGCCGCTCATTTCTAATCCAACGGCCGAGAACATCCGATACCCCTTCGCGGGTTATTTTTCTAAAGAGACCCTCGGTTTCGGATGAATAGAACCTGCAGCCCAAAGCGCATTTCGCTGGTTACGCATCCTCATTTTGAAAACGTAAACTTCACTGCTTAACTCTAAAATACGTTGTCAGTATTTACAGAAATGCCATTTGAACTGTTTTGCTTATAAAATTGTCGTTTTAGCTCCGAATTGATCCATTCAAATCGCGTTAGCTTCGTAATTCCATAAGCTACATGTTAGAACCACTGTTAGTCAAGTTTGGAACATTTTAATTTCCTGGTTAGATTTAATTAAATATATTGCTATAGGAAATCCCGTTTAAATCATAACTTTCGCATTTTAGCTCTGTTTTTCGTGAACTTCACGTTGACGTGATCGTAGCGAGACATAGATTATTTTCACAAATATTTTATCTTGTTTTCTATACTGTTGGTGTACTGTTCTAATGATAGGAATGTTTGATTTGCATGAATGCTTTTGGAATGTTGTATGATGCCGTGTTGGTCGCGTTCAGACGGTGAGGAAAATGTTGGAGACCAAGAACTCTTCGACGACCAGCAGGACCAGCAAGAGTTTGTGAACCAAGGCAAGTATAGCATGGGCCTACCTTGATGTCCTATTTCACTTTAATCAATTATTCATTTGCATGTGTCTAATTTTGATACCCGTAAGGACATTCTAGTGATTGATCATCCTGTTCCTTGTCTCCTATGGGTTAAATGCATATGGGTAGATTGCTAGTGCTCTAACTGAACTTGATATACATGATGATGAATGATTCTATGGAACTAAAAGTTTAACAAGATTTATAACAACTGTTCCATAGGGCGAAGGTGCAAATGACCTTTGTTCATGTTACTCCCGGCCCTCTATAAGGACTTATCTGTCGGCAAAAGCTAGGACTGACAGTGCAACTGGGAGAGTTATATGGCTCTGACTTTAGCTCAGTAATAGGACCTTTTCTAGCTAGTTAGAGGTTACCTTTTTGGCGCAAATGGGGCTTGCCACGTTGGGTATACGGCTGCCTCTGTTCCTATGAGTATAGCCGTGATGGATATGTGCCATAGGAAAGGGGGGTTCCTACATCTACCTGCCAAGGAAACCTAGCGGCCCTAACTTGTTAGTGAAACCTATGAAATGGCTTCGTAGTGTACCCTGCCTGCTCACCTTGGCAGTGACATGGTAGTAATTAACCCGGGCATATGGGAAACACGACTCGGAAAACTCACAGAGGGTAACAAACAGTTATAACAGCCGTGCTCACGGTTACGAGCGGCCCGGAAAACTCACAGAATAACTAGATACTTGTTGATGATCATTTAAGATGTTCTATGGTGTTATACGATACACTTTACCCTGATATATGTTCTTATGGATTAAATGGGAGCTTAAGCATAATTTGATAATATCTAATAATAAAAGCTTGTCGTACTAAAAATGTTAACTGCAGTAAACCGGAGTCAACCCTTTTTGAGCTTCATAACCCCATGTTAGCTTGTTAAGTACGGGATATACTTACGCTTGTTTATTTTCTTTATTTGGATAAAAATCCCGGATGGGTAACAGATGACAACAGGTATGAGGAATTCCCGAAGGATTTTTAGGCTTGTGGTCAACCAGTTGACCTTCCCTGTGATGGTGTTCCATGAGAGTGTTATCCTTTACTATTCCGCTGTATTGTGTAAGACTACTTAATGTTATTATTTGTGATGTAAGAGACACCGTGATGATACTTTATTTGATTTGTTGACTTATGTGTGTGACTGATTCCTGGGCACATATGAGTATTGTGCATTCAATTTTATCCTTAAAATTGGGTGTGACAAATTGATATCAGAGCCAGGTTGACTGTAGGACTGCAAGCCTAGTTAGAAAATGGTCGTTTTAGGATCTTTGCTCATTTGGTTTCTTGCTTACTGTCTTATTCCTATTATTTTATTAAAACATTTATGTTTTTCATACCTTAATCTATTATTTAAAAATGTTGATTCTAATTCTATCTCACTTTAAATTTATAGATGTCTCATAACCCGAAGACTGCTCGCCTCAGCACCACCGGCTATCGTGCCCTGTTCACCCCGCATGCTCCACAGGCGGAGAGAGAGATTGTGATCATCTCCGACGACGAGGAGATGGCTACCCCGACGCCTACACCTGCTCCTACCCCAGTTGTTGCGCCAGTCTATCCGGTCGTAGCTACACCTGAGGAGTCGACGGCTACTTCCCCTACACCCGCACAATCCCCAGCTGTCCCCGTGGTGGATGAGGAGATTGGCTGGAAGTGCAAGTACTACTTCAAGCCGGCCCCAGATACAGCCTACTACCACACCCTCCTCACTCACGTGCTGGACGACTACTACCCCGACTTGCACGCCTCCATCAGCTACCACTGCGCTGAGTACCAGCATCTAGTGGAGGCTACCTTCTAGAAGGTAGAGCTGGTGGTCACCGCTTGGAACGATATCAAGAATGGACATGAGGTGGAGACTGTCCACTGTGCCCCTGTCAGGAGAGCCCATGCCTTGGATGGCATGGAGGATGCAGCACAGAACGCCTACATCCATTACCATGGTCGTCGCTTTGAGGCCATGAGGGAGGATCGCTTCAGGTTCCTTCCTCAAAATGATAATGAGGGTGTTTGGCAGGTTTTGGCTCCACCAGAGAATGACCCAACTCTAGAAGCCACGGTGCAGCATGTCCACGCTATGCAGGGAGTGGATGAGGAAGTTAAAGGAGAACTGCGTGCATCTCAGAGGGCTCAGAGACGCCTCTAGAAGTAAGTGGATGAACTTCGAGCTCAACTTGGACAGCCTTCCATCTACAAGAAGAAGCGCCGGTCCTTCACCATGATTGACACCGCTCCATAGGTGTTAGGTGCCTTGATCTAGATTACCCCGTCGATAGTTCGTGTTTCTTATTTAGTCTTGTTTGGTCTTGTGAACTTGGTTGATTAGATGTTTAATTTGTGAACTTGGTTGATTTGGTATTTGCTTGATTGCTGGAAGTTTGTGGGCATGTCCACAACTTCCTTAGATTGGAACTTTAAGTTTAGAATGAAATCGTAATGCAGATGTTTCATTTTATCTTATCTCTGCTGTGCTGATTTATAGAGCAGACTGTGTTCTTTATCTGATATCTCGAAATCTGGACTGTCAAAAATTCTGAAATTTTTGTGAAGATAACTAGACCTCTGTATCTTTCAAATGTTTCTGGAATCACGTCATTACCTGTTCAGGTTTGTGAGATCTAGCTGACACAAGTTGGTGTTCCTGCGCTGTCTGGAACCCAGAACAGATTCGGTTTAGCTCTACTCTTGACTATGTGTGTTTCAGAATCTGTAAAAGTGATCTACATAAAAGTTGCAGCTGATCTCCTAAGCTTTCTAACAAATCTTGGTGCACCTCTGTTGGATCTCTGAAACTCGAGTTATAACAGTTTTACTGAACTGCGGAATTTGAATCTTGTCCAGAAAATTCTCAGCTTTGTGTCTTATCTTTTGTAAGCTCTCTATAATTGGAAAAAAATCTCTAAATTTTGCACATTTGTTGGAAAACAGATGGCCGCAAGAGGAGGAAGAGGTAGAGGACGTGGTCGTGGACGTGATGCTCTCATAAATCCACCACCACCGCCACCTGTGACCATGGAACAAATATTGGGAATGCAAGCGCAGTTGATGCAAGCTATGATGCATCGCTTGGACAATGAACCTGCAAGAGGACCACCGCCTGTTTAGGTCAAAGATAAGCGTGGAGAGTTTATGAAAGGTCATCCACCGGTGTTCACCCATGCCTCAGACCCTATGGAGGCAAATGATTGGTTGCATGCTGTGGAGAAACAACTGAACATAGCACAATGCAACGACCTTGAGAAGGTGTTGTACGCTTCTAGGCAACTCCAAGGAGCTGCTCAGGATTGGTGGGAATCATTCCAGTTTGGACGTCCCAACAATGCTCATGCGATCACTTGGCAGGAATTCAAGGATAATTTTCGGTCATACCATATTCCTGATGGACTAGTGGAACTGAAGCAGGAAGAATTCAGATCTCTCAAGCAAGGATCCATGACTGTGGCGGAGTATCGGGACAAGTTCGCACAACTATCACGCTATGCTCCAAATGATGTAGCGGACGACAAGGATAAGCAATGCCGTTTCCTCAAGGGACTCTATGATGGACTGTAGCTCCAGCTGATGTCTAATACCTACCCTAACTTCCAGTCTTTGGTGAATCGCGCCATCGTGATTGACGATAAACGCAAGGAGATGGAAGCTAAGAAGAGAAGGCTCCAAGGGCAAGCTTCTGGAAGCAACACTCGCCCCCATGCTTATCTCCAGCAAGGTTTCCAGCAGAGGAATCAAGGACCAACTCACCAGGGAAACCGTGGTCAGTATCCTTAGCGGAACTAGTTCTAGCAACGCCCTCAGTACCAGCAATAGTTTGGAAATCAGCGTCCCCCGCAACAGACCAACAATCCTGCAACATGCCAGGGAGTGCCCAACAATGCTCCTATGAAGAGTGGTGCACCCAACAATCCCAATGCCTGCTATCGCTGCGGAGAAGTAGGTCACTATGCTCATCAGTGTCCTAAGAAGCAGAACCAACAAGCACCTCAGAACCAGACCAACAATCAGAAGTTCAATGCCCGACCACCTGTCACTGCGAAGGTGAACTATGTGTCATCTGATGCAGCTCAGGAGACGCCTGAGGTCATGTTGGGTACGTTCAGTGTCAACTCTATCTCTGCTACCGTACTTTTTGATTCTGGTGCTTCGCATTCTTTTATCTCCCAAGCTTTTGTTAGAATGCATAGCATACCTTTGTGTGCCATGAAAAACCTCATACTAGTAAATTCCCCGAGAGGTAGTATGCCCGCTTCTTATTGGAGCCCCTCAACTAGCATTTCCTTAAGGGGGGTAGACTTCAAAGTGAAGCCTATTGTGTTGAGAACAATGGGAATTGATCTTATTCTAGGAATGGATTGGATGAAACAACACCGGGCAGTGATTCAGTGTTAGGAGAAATCTGTGGTTGTGACATCACTCAATGGAGATAGAATCTGTGTAGAAGTGGTAGTGCAAGCTCAGCCTACAGCCACAGTGAACTAGCTAGATGGAGAAGTCAATGAACAAGATCATGTCGTGGAGGAGTTCCCGGATGTCTTCCCCGATGACTTGCCAGGTATGCCACCTGACCGAGACATTGAATTCATTATTGAATTATTACCTGGAACTGCACCAATAGCTAAACGTCCATATAGAATGGGAGTTAATGAATTAGAAGAGCTTAAGAAACAACTAAAAGAGTTGCAAGAAAAAGGTTTCATACGCCCCAGTTCTTCCCCATGGGGGGCACCTAGTGATCTTTGTGGATAAGAAAGATGGTAGTCAACGGATGTGTGTGGATTACCGCTCACTTAATGAGGTTACAATCAAGAATAAATACCCATTGCCTAGGATTGATGATTTGTTTGATCAGTTGAGAGGAGCCCATGTGTTCTCAAAGATTGATCTCCGCTCAGGGTATCATCAACTTAAGAGTCGAAACTCGGACATACCCAAGATAGCATTCACTACACGGTATGGATTATACGAGTACACCGTTATGTCTTTAGGATTGACCAATGCACCTGCATACTTCATGTATCTGATGAATAAGGTGTTCATGGAGTTTCTGGATAAATTTGTGGTGGTATTCATAGATGACATACTAATATTCTCCAAGACTGAAGAAGAACATGCTGAACATATAAGGTTGGTCTTGCAAAAGCTTAGAGAACATAAGTTGTACGCTAAGCGGAGCAAGTGTGAGTTTTGGTTGAAGGAAGTCTCTTTTCTGGGTCATGTAGTCTCCAATGGTGGAATAGCAGTGGATCCAGGCAAAGTGCAAGATGTACTGAATTGGAAACCACCAACCACTGTAAGTGAGATTCGAAGCTTTTTGGGATTGGCTGGATACTACAGAAGGTTCATTGAAGGTTTTTCCAAGCTGACCAAGCCTATGACAGCTCTGTTGGAAAAGAATGCTAAGTATGTATGGTCGGATAAATGCCAGACAAACTTTGAAGAGCTAAAGAAGAGATTGACTACAGCTCCTAGTATTAATCTTGCCCGATTTAAGCAAGAACTTCTCTATATATTGTGATGCATCCCATTTGGGTCTTGGATGTGTGCTTATGCAAGAAGGAAGAGTGGTGGCATATGCATCTAGTCAACTAAGGAAGCATGAGTTGAATTATCCTACTCATGACTTGGAATTGGCAGCTGTGGTTCATGCTTTGAAGATCTGGAGACATTATCTAATTGGACATAAGAGTGATATCTTTACAGATCATAAGAGTTTGAAGTATATATTTACCCAATCAGATCTGAATCTGAGACAACGTCGTTGGTTGGAATTGATCAAAGACTATGATTTGGAAGTGCATTATCACCCGGGAAAGGTAAACGTCAGTAGCAGATGCACTTAGCAGAAAGAGCTATGCCAATGGACTTCAGATGACATCTATGTCAGCAGAGTTATGTGCTGAAATGGAGTATCTCAATTTGAGCCTTGTCACTAATGCAATGGAATTGGTGATAGAGCCTACATTGGAATAAGAGATACGCAAAGGTCAATAGGAGGACTGAAAAACTTAAGGAGATAGTAGAGAATGTAGTGTTCGGAAAGGCACCTGGATTCAGAATGGATGAGAATGGCACTCTTTGGTTCAGAAAAAGGATACGTGTACCTGAAGTGAAAGCTATCCGTGATGCAATTCTGCAAGAGGCCCATGAGTCTGCTTATTCTATACATCCCGGAAGTACCAAGATGTACTTGGATCTCAAGGAGAAGTATTGGTGGTATGGTTTGAAGAGAGATGTGGCAGAATATGTGGCTTTGTGTGACACTTGTCAAAGAGTGAAAGCTGAGCATCAAAGACCTGCAGGGTTACTGCAACCAATGAAGA
Source organism: Miscanthus floridulus (assembly GCF_019320115.1). Classification (NCBI taxonomy): domain Eukaryota; kingdom Viridiplantae; phylum Streptophyta; class Magnoliopsida; order Poales; family Poaceae; genus Miscanthus; species Miscanthus floridulus. Next base: position 29,560,175 of record NC_089583.1, on the reverse strand, counting down.
TTCCTGAATGGAAATGGAAAGAAGTTGGTATGGATTTTATTGTAGGATTGCCCCGCACTCAAAGAGGCTATGATTCAATATGGGTAATAGTGGATCGACTCACCAAGGTTGCACACTTTTTACCATGTCAAGACTACCTATACTGGTGCAAGACTAGGAGAGTTGTATATGGAAAGAATAGTGTGCTTACATGGTGTTCTCAAGAAAATTGTGTCGGATAGAGGCACTCAGTTTACATCGCAATTCTGGCATAAAGTACATAGATCCTTGGGAACAAAGTTGAATTTCAGTTTCGCTTACCACCCACAAACTGATGGACAGACTGAAAGGATCAACCAGATTTTGGAAGATATGTTGAGAGCTTGTGCATTATTGTATGATGATAGTTGGGATAAGAGTCTGCCATACGCAGAGTTCTCGTATAACAACAGTTATCAGAAGAGTCTCAAGATGGCACCTTTCGAGGCGTTGTATGGGCGTAAGTGTAGAACGCCTTTGTTCTAGAATCAAACTGGAGAAACTCAAGTGTTTGGACCCGATGTCCTTAGAGACGTGGAAGAACAAGTGAGAATGATTAGAGACAATTTGAGAGTAGCTTAGTCCCGACAGAAGAGTTACGCTGATACTCGCAGAAGAGAGCTGACTTTCGAAGTTGGTGATTATGTGTATTTGAAGGTGTCGTCAATGAGAAGTGTGAGAAGATTTAATATGAAGGGAAAGTTAGCACCAAGGTATATAGGACCTTTTAAGATCCTAGAGAGACGTGGAGAAGTAGCTTATCAGTTGGAACTGCCTGAGAGTTTATCAGGTGTGCACAACGTGTTCCATGTTTCCCAATTGAAGAAGTGTTTGAGGGTACCAGAAGAGCAAATACCTTTGGAAGAACTTGCTGTTAAGGAAGATCTTACTTATGAAGAGTATCCGATAAAGATCTTGGAAACTGCCGAAAGAGTTACAAGAAGCCGAACTGTAAAGATGTGCAAGGTGCAGTGGAATCGATATACAGAGGATGAGGCTACATTGGGAAAGAGAAGAGGATCTGAGAAAGACTTATCCCCAACTGTTTGAGTAAGCAATCACCCGAATCTCAAGGACGAGATTCATCTTAAGGGGGGTAGAATTGTAACATCCTAAAATTTGCACTTTTTTAAATAGCTAAATTGGTTTATTTACGCAATTATGTGTGCATACAAATGTAGGAAAATAATAATTTATAAAACTAAAATCAAATGTAAGATTAGCTATAAGTGATGCATACATGCTGCTGCATATCATTTTGTGAATGTTTGGAATTTATTAAAGATTTCAAAAAGAATTGAAATTTGAATTTAAAAATGGATTTGGAAAATTGTAGAAAAAGAAAAAGAAAAGAATCATTTTCCTCTCCCTCCCATCTTGATTTTCGGCCCACAGGCCTTCTCTCCTCACCGCGCCAGCCCAGCTTTCCCCCGTAGCTCAGCGCCAGCCGCCAGCCCTTGCGCGCTGCGCGGCCCAGCACCGCTGCCGGCCCAGCACAGTCGCCAGCCCAGCCGCCGTGCCTTCCTTGAGCCCGCAGCCACTGACCGCCCGGCCTCACATGTCGACGCCATCCCCTTCCTCCCACACGGCTTGAAACCGCCCGCGCCCGACACTGCTGCAACCGCCGCCCACGATGTGTGTCGTGGGAGCGTCCCCCCCACTCCTCGGCCTTGATAAATAGGAGCCGCGCCCCCCCCCCCCCCCCCCGCGCCCCCTACTGTTCCCTGCGCCATTTTCGCTCGCTCACGCCTCGGAAGCCCCACAACCGCCGCACGAAAGAGCTCCGCCGACCACCGTCCTCGCCGTCCGCGTCGCCGCTTTCTCCGAGCCTCCCCGTCCTCGTTTTTCCTCACGGTGAGAATCCCCTCGCTCTCCTCTTTCTCCCCGGCCCTTTTCTTTGGCGTTAGATGGTTCCTAGCGCCGTAGCCGCGGGCGTCCACGAGCTTTGGCCGCCAGCCATGGCGTCCGCCGCCTTGGCTCACTCCTCCGACCGTCGTGATGGCCTAGGCGAGTTCCCCTCCTCCCCAGCTTTCTCCCGGTGCCTCCGGATTTCCAAACCATGGCCCATGGGCCGTGTTCCGCGCGCTCCGGTGACCTCCATGCCGCCGGCAAGTGGTGCTCTGCCGCCGGCGTCACTGTTCCGGCTGGCCAGTTTTCTTCTCTCTCCCCCGGATCCATTCCTAACCGCTCATTTCTAATCCAACGGCCAAGAACATCCGATACCCCTTCGCGGGTTATTTTTCTAAAGAGATCCTCGGTTTCGGATGAATAGAACCCGCAGCCCAAAGCGCATTTCGCTGGTTACGCATCCTCATTTTGAAAATGTAAACTTCACTGCTTAAGTCTAAAATACGTTTTCAGTATTTACAGAAATGCCATTTGAACTGTTTTGCTTATAAAATTGTCGTTTTAGCTCCGAATTGATCCAGTCAAATCGCGTTAGCTTTGTAATTCCATAAGCTACATGTTAGAACTACTGTTAGTCAAGTTTGGAACATTTTAATTTCCTGGTTAGATTTAATTAAATATATTGCTATAGGAAATCCCGTTTAAATCATAACTTTCGCATTTTAGCTCCGTTTTTCGTGAACTTCGCGTTGACGTGATCGTAGCGAGACGTAGATTATTTTCACAAATATTTTATCTTGTTTTCTATACTATTGGTGTACTGTTCTAATGATAGGAATGTTTGCTTTGCATGAATGCTTTTGGAATGTTGTATGATGCCGTGTTGGTCGCGTTCAAACGGTGAGGAAAACGTTGGAACCAAGAACTCTTCGACGACCAGCAGGACCAGCAAGAGTTTATGAACCAAGGCAAGTATAGCATGGGCCTACCTTGATGTCCTATTTCACTTTAATCAATTATTCATTTGCATGTGTCTAATTTTGATACCCGTAAGGACATTCTAGTGATTGATCATCCTGTTCCTTGTCTCCTATGGGTTAAATGCATATGGGTAGATTGCTAGTGCTCTAACTGAACTTAATATACATGATGATGAATGATTCTATGGAACTAAGAGTTTAACATGATTATAACAACTGTTCCATAGGGCGAAGGTGCAAATGACCTTTGTTCATGTTGCTCCCGGCCCTCCATAAGGACTTATCTGTCGGCAAAAGCTGGGACTAACAGTGCAACCGGGAGAGTCATATGGCTCTGACTTTAGCTTAGTAATAGGACCTTTTCTAGCTAGTTAGAGGTTACCTTTTTGGCGTAAATGGGGCTTGCCACATTGGATATAGGGCTACCTCTATTCCTATGAGTATAGCCGCGATGGATATGTGCCATAGGAAAGGGGGGTTCCTACATCTGCCTACCAAGGAAACCTAGTGGCCCTAACTTGTTAGTGAAACCTATGAAATGGCTTCATAGTGTACCCTGCCCGCTCACCTTGGCAGTGACCTGGGAGTAATTAACCCGGGCATATGGGAAACACGACTCGCGGTGAATGTGCACCACCTCTGCAGATGGTAACAAACTGTTATAACAGCCGTGCTCACAGTTACGAGCGGCCCGAAAAACTCACAGAATAACTGGATACTTGTTGATGATGATTTAAGATGTTCTATGATGTTATACGATACACTTTACCCTGATATATGTTCTTATGGGATTAAATGGGAGCTTAAGCATAATTTGATAATATCTGATAATAAAAGCTTGTCGTACTAAAAATGCTAACTGCAGTAAATCAGAGTCAACCCTTTTTGAGCTTCATAACCCCATGTTAGCTTGTTAAGTACGGGATGTACTTACGCTTGTTTATTTTCCTTATTTGGATAAAAATCCCGGATGGGTAACAGATGACAACAGGTATGAGGAATTCCCGGAGGATTTTTAGGCTTATGGTCAACCAGTTGACCTTCCCTGTGATGGTGTTCCACGAGAGTGTTATCCTTTACTATTCCGCTATGTTGTGTAAGACTACTTAATGTTATTATTTGTGATGTAAGAGACACCGTGATGATACTTTATTTGATTTGTCGACTTATGTGTGTGATTGATTCCTGGGCACACATGAATATTGTGCATTCAATTTTATCCTTAAAATTGGGTGTGACACTCTCACTCTCTGGGGCATTGTGGTTTGTTAACAAAATACACATGGCATCCATTATTGGATTGAATAAAACAAATCCACACTACACTACCACAAAAACGATTTTAGGAGATAGACCATCTTATTTACTGAGGCGGTCACAAAATGTGCTTGTTTCCCAAAATGCACAACGATTATTCGAAGCCTGACCGATCATTTTTGGTAATTATTTTTTACCCCCCAAAACTTATATTTTAAAAATAGCCCACCTGGAACTAAATTTCTATGTAGCCCTTTCGGTCGCACCAAACGCTTTGGTGCGACTTGTTACTGTGTTGCACCACATACATTGGTGCGACCAAGGGTGCCACGGTGGCCGCGGTCGACCATTGTGGCCATGCCGGAAATGACGTGGCAATCGAGTTGCGGCACATGGTCTGACATGACTTAGTCTGAGTCGAGCCATGGTCTTTGGGACGACTTAGGCCATATACAGACCATGCCTTCTTCCTCCTCTCACTTCACTCTCCTCTTCCCAGGTAACTCATAGGAGCGAAAATTGCGGCCGCTAGGGTTAGGGTTCCCACTTCGCCTCTCAAACCTGAAAAATTGTTCTTTCATATCCTAACAAACTATGCATCTGCATTTACAGTGCCACCACTGAAGACCCATATCTACACGATCCAACATGGTTCCCATCTACAGAATAAAAGAGTACATTATTCAACGTTCACCCGCTAGAAAATTTCAGATTCACATATCTATCAAAATGTAACGAACACCCTATATAGATGCTGTACTACAACTAGCATGTAGTTGTATATGTCATGCAATATTGCTGATTACAGGATGGAGTCTTGCAATACGTTCATTACATTGGCCACAAAGGACATAACACAATATAGATGAATATAAGCGCATACACATATGGTCTGTGCATGAACAGCTTTAGTCTTATAATTATAAAACACCCTTTAACAAGTTGGGATCGGTGTCATGCATTTGAGGTTGCGTCATTAAAATGTCACATGTGCATTTTCCTTTATTGAAGTTATCATTATCCACATTACCACACTAGCTAGAATGATACCTGAGGATGATATATTGAAATGTTACAACCACCTAACTAAATATTGACAAATCACAACTGACAAAGGAGGAATGATATAACTGAGAATGAGGGCTAGTACCAGGAATGTAAAAGCGCATGAATGGAAAGATGGGGCTAATCCTCCCACTGCCTATCTTGCTGATCCTGCTGGACTTTAGTTCAACACTGAAGATGCTGTCATTTGCCCAGACGAAAATGTAATTTGTGCCTTCTGCAAAGCCGACTACATAACACTTATTAGTCAAGATGTGACAAACGCCAGTGGGAATCATCGAACCAAGCTCGATGACCCTGCCTCGTACCCAGTTTGTGACTCCATCTGGGTTAGTTCGCCAGGACAACAGGCACAGGCTGCAGCCCTCCACAGCAGCGACTCCCGGCCCACCATCCTCTGCTTGGCAAAGGATCATGTTTGCCGCAAGATAGAGCGGCACACTGATCACCGACAGGATGCCCCTAGTCAAGTCATACTTGAGGATTTGCCCAAGCCCAACCATGAAAAAGAGAGTGTCTCCAGCGAGCAGGCTTGGTGTAGTGCATGGGAAGGAATGTAGATCAATGGAGGCAGACACACTCCACTTGGCAGTGTCAGATGAGTAGAGGCTAGCCTGTGCCATTTCCACTCCCAAATGCCACCAAATGCCGTGCTCGCGGTAGGTTTTTTTCCACCAAAACCACGAGGAAAGGCCCACTGCTGCAGTCGAGATGGTCGCAGCCATTGGAGGCGCAGAGTACCGCCGCGGTGAATTCCGCGTACGGATGCACGGGTGCATCGAAGAACTGCCGCTTGCCAGTGACAGGGTCCCAGACGATGAGGGTTGATGGGCACACAGAGTGGTGGAGGAGGACGCGGCCGTGGCGGCAGTCGAGAGTTCGGCAGCAGGTGGGGCTGCCGGCGGATCCTCCGATGTAGTAGCTGCTGTAGAGGAAGCCGAGCACGGGAGGTGCTCCGTGGACCTCGCGGTACCGGCGGAAGAAGGCGCGGTCGGAGAGGAGGCGGTGCCAGGTCTTGCAGACGAGGGAGGCGCGGGCGAGGCACGCAGGTGTCGTCTGGAGGGAGGCGGAGGCAAGGTTTTTTTTATCGGCCGAAATTCACGAAAATTTCCGAAATTTCATTTCTATCCACAGGCGATAAAATTTGACATCGGCCTAAATTTTTTCCTTCTTTCCCGCTTCCACACAGACAACCCAAATTCAGTCGTGCGAGAATCCCACACTATAATGTTTTATTCTTGTTTTTATCTGTGAACAAGTGATGTTTAATAGCTTAGGAATAGTTTCAAGTCAAATTCTATGGAATTTTTTCAAAACAATTTGATTTTTTTTTAATTTAGTCCGATATTTCCGATATATCTTGCTTATCCTATTTATCCATGACCTCCAATAAATTTTTATTTCCGATAATGAAAACCTTGGGCAGAGGAGGATCTCGATGATGAGGTTGTCGACCAACACTAGCGGCGGACGCTGCCGCCATCTGGCTGCTCTACTAGATCGGGATGGTTGGGGATTCTCTGCTACACTGCGCGGCTCCGCCTGTGGAGCATGATGGGTCCCTAGAGTCGGAAAAAAATTAGATGCAGTCGGCCTGTACCGACGCACGGTGTAGACCCCTCATATGTTGATTGTTGACACGTCATCCCACAGCAGCCGGAAAGCAGTCGTGGCTCAATTTGCTTGCTCCCTGGCTCTCCATCCGGCTTGGCTCATGTGACAGATTAGAAAGCCTATTATCTCCGCAAATGACGCAGGAAAAGGCTACGACGCCAACATCGTGATTCGTGACTACGTGAGCGTCGCCAACGACGCCCAAGCGGTTGTAGTTGTCATCTGCGACGCCTGTCATCGTCTGCCGCCGGCCATCTGATCTGCGGCGCACGTACCTGACGCCTCACGGCAGCAGCCGGCCGCCAGGGTGCCCTCGCCGCTGCAATACATGGAGGACGATCCAGTCTTGAGTGTTCCGCTGATGACGTTGTGGCCGTAGATGATATTGCAGATGCCTGATGATTCTCAGTACACCGTTAATGCAACACAGGTAGTGGATGTGCTATTATTTGTGCAATATTTCCATCATTGGTTACCACAAAAATGTCTCAACGTATCTTCTCGCTAGGAGAACATCCATACAGACACTACACCAAAAATAAAGCAAACCATCCTTCCACCAAAAAGAGCCCATTTCCCTTGCAGCATGGGGCACCTTGGCGTCATAATATTTGCTCCAAACAAGCTGTACCCATGGGATATCCTCCTTATTGTAAAACTTGTTCAACTGTTTTAGGAGAAGAGCATCATTCTGTAACCGAAGGTTAATCACACCCAAACCTCCCTTCTCTTTGGGCTTCATCACAGTTGGCCATGCCACAAGGTTTCCACCTTTCTTCTCAGGGTCATTGCCTATCTAGAGGCACTGTTTCCTTTCCCTATCAATGTTGTCGATGACTCCCTTCGGTAACTTGATGGTACACATAGCATACGTGGTGATAGGAGTTATTGCAGAGTTGACCATCTCCAGTCTGTCTGAGTATGAGAGCCAAGTCGAGCACGTAGATAATCTCCTTTCAACTCTGTCCATCATCGGAGTGAAATCCTTGATGCGAGGCTTGGTCGTACCCATGGGTAAACCCAAGTAAGTGGAAGGCATGGTGCCTATGTCACAGCCAAAAGTACTTGCAAGGTGTGCCATTCTTTCATTGGAGACATTGATGGGGTACATATGAGACTTACTATAGTTAACTTTGAGCCCTGTCGACTCTGCAAAGCTGTGCAACAATGCTTTGAGAAAGACCAACTGCCTGGCGTCCGCTTGGAGAAGCATAAGTGTGTCATTCGCGTACTGAATTACAGGGAAGTCACCACTCGGCTGTGGGATAGGAAATCGAAGAAAATTCATGGCAGAGGCTCGGTTGACTAGAATCTGTAAAAGCTCCGCAACAAGTACGAATAGCAGAGGCGACTGAGGATCACCTTGCCGTACTCCTCTTTTGCATTTGAAAAACTTGCCAGGTACATTCAGGAGTGGTAGATGATCTAGATGAAAGGATGGTCTGTACCTAGAGCAACCATCTATCTGGGATGCCCATGTGAGTCATGATCTGGATTATCGTTGAGTGCTCAACTGTGTCAAACGCCTTCTTGAAATCTAGTTTTAGAATAATAATTTCTTTTCGTGGATAGTGGCACTGGTGTAGATACTCATAGCTCCATGCCAAACAATCTTGTATCATGCGCGATCTGATGAGCCCATATTGGTTCTGATGGACAATCTTCAGAATAACAGTCTGCAATCTATCCGCTAAAATTTTGGTGATGACTTTGAGAGTAATATTCATAAGTGAAATGGGACGGAAATCACTAACAGTCTCGGGGTTGTCTTTCTTCTGCACCAAAGTGATGTAGGAGGTATTGATGCACCCGAAATTTGCGTTACCAGAGTTGAAATCCGAACACAAGGAGTAGAAATCGCCCTTGATGAACTGCCAACACTTTTTCAGAAAGAATCCATTGAAACCGTCTGGTCCTGGTGCTTTATCAATAGGCATGCGCTTTACAACCGAATCTATCTCATCTTCAAGAATTGGTGCAGCAAGCATGTCAAGATCATTGATCTGTGTAACAAGGTTTGCAAGATCAAATAGCATAGCTGGCGAGGATGTGGTACCCATGCGGTTTCGGAAGGAGCTCCATAGTAGGCCTGCTTTACTGTCATGATCCTTTTATCTAAACAACTTGCTCATTCATAAGCTGTGAGATGGTATTTCTTCGGTAGGATATTGTTACCATGCCATGAAAAAAATTGAGTACACTCATCACCAAACCTGATTCGATTCACCGTATAACGCTTTGTCCAGTATAAATTTTTGTAGCGTAACCAAGTCTGCAACTGTCTCTTGACCGCTGCATGCAGATTAGCTTCGGGATTGAAAAGGCCTCTTCTGTCCTCTAGGGTATCAAGAAAGGAAATGACTCAAGTTACAATTGCTAATTAACAGTTTCAAGTTAGAGAGATGCCTGCTCCAATCCTTTAATGTAGCTCTCAGTGCTTTGAACTTTGCCGACATATTTCGGGCACTATCAGTCATGGCAGATATAGAATTCCAGCAATCAGATACTGTGTCTAGGAAATCATCTTGTTCTGCCCAAAAATTTTCAAAACAAAATAGACATGCCTTGGGTATTTTGGTACTGATCACCACCTTGCACGGTATATGATCCGACATAATCTTAGCTAGAGGAAGAACTTCAGTGTTAGGGAAGTCCAGGGTCTAGTTGATGGACGTGAAGAACCAGTCAAGCTGCTCCAGTAATGGGTCCGTCTACATGTTACTCCAGGTGTAGGGGCATCCTTTCAACGGTAATTTCACTAACCCCAAGTGACCAATTGCCTCATTAAATGTAAAAGTATCAGCAAGATTACCACCAGGCCAATTTCGGTTGCTTAGCGATCTTTAGAAATTAAAGTCGCCCAAAAAAATCCAATTCACTGAATCACTGATATCAAGATCTCGAAACCAGCTAACAAAATCTGAGCATGCAGGGTCATCACATGGACCATAAATGGTTGTTAGCTTCTAGGTTTGACTGTCATGTACTGAGCTGAAAATTATTGTGATGCCGAAACTTCTTTTATCAACAACCAGTCCTGAAAAAACAGCACAATTCCAAAAAAACCAGTATCCCTCCAGAAGCACCTATTGAAGGGATGAAATCAAATCTGTCGAAACGGCGCGCATCAAATTTTCTGATGAAACCGATATCAAAGGTTTCTTTGTTGGTTTCCTGAAGACAAATAACTGAGGTAGCGCTTTCTTCAATTTTGTCACGAACCGCATCCCATTTCTCATATGCATTGATGCCACGTATATTCCAAAACAGGATGTTCCAGTTGCGAGTATTCATCGGATAACAAGATAAAAAAGAGGAACAGGACCTGTTATGGCTAGCATAAACAGGAATCGGTTTAGAATGCTAAAACTTTCAGATAAGCCACCACGTTCACCGGCATCTTTGACAACACCGCGGATTATATCATGCTGCATATTCATCATGGATAACCGGTTTAGGGCCAGGCGCTTGCATGAGCGCGTCTTCAGATAACTCCACAGGAGCTACTCCGCAGTCAATGCCCCATCCTTGTAGTATTGCAATTGGAACCGGGCCTACTTCTCCAGTAGACTCATCGATCAGGACTACACCTACACAGGTCTTCCTCTTCTTCGATGGGTTCTTCTCCAGCCTGACCTCATGGAATCCATCCATGGCACGATTAACCCTCATACTGCGCCTGACAGAGCTCTCAACCATCGGGGTGACTGAATTGCTAGAAAATGCGGGAAGAGACATGTTTGCTTTCTTGCGCTCCCGACGCTTCTCCTAAATTACTCCACTTGGCGGGCTGGGCTGCATCTGTCGCATTTATATTGCAAGACTCCATCCTGTAATCAGCAATATTGCATATGTCATATATATGTGTGATCTTTTAGCTATATATATCATTTTTATTTTTATTTTGTTCATGTTTTCTTTTTCAGATATTGCTAGCGCCAAGTTGCGACTGCCAACAAGGATTGAGTGATCATTGCGAAATAACTTGAGCAGGGCGTTGTGGGCATCTTGTCTAGTTGGTGCTTGGGTGTTCTCTTTGAGTTATTGTCACTGAATGTGACAGTTCTGTGTTAGGAAACAGCAGTATGTTTCGTCTTAATGAATTAAATCTTCATGAATCCATGATTACAGATCCCGATTCATGACTATGGTTTACATATATGATTGTCCGATACTTTGAGTGGTAGCTAATATTCAATCCATGATACCAGCTTAGAATTTCAAAATAATGTGCGCCTTTGTTGTTTTTGTGTGGCTGTCTTCTCTTTTATCAGAGCAAAGAATATGTATGGGTGATTTAAATGCACTATCTTGAAGATGATTTGCATGGTTTAGCTATGTGGGAATTTTAGGATTTGATTAGATTCACTCAAACTGGATGGTGTACCAGAAACTGTTTGAAGTTATGTTCTTACACTTTCAGATTGTGTGTGTGGATATTATTTGAACAAGTGCTACATAAACTGAGTAATTTGCGCAGTCGATAGAGGTACAAAACACCATGATTGGTGCCGCACAGAGGCGTGGCCATGCACCATGGCGGGGTTTGGCCGCAGTGACACTGACGCCGACGAAAACGTCTAGCCCGGCACTACCCTCACTACCTAGCCTCCATGCCTAGAGTACTGGTAACATTCTAGAGGTCATAGATATACCAGTTATACTCCCAAACGAGCCAGCCACGGACACAGCATCTACACCGCGTTCGCCGGTGGCGGCCACGTGCTCCGGCAAGCCTAGGCCTTATTCGATTCAATCATCTACCCTAGGAGTAGGAGGGCCTCACCAGAGACGTGTAGGATGGCCTGGACGAAGACGTGAGGCTCGGCAAGGTGCTTGGCCATGTACGCGGGGTTGCTCTGGTTCACGGCAAGCGCGGCGACAACGTTCTCGGCGACTCGCTGCACCCTTGGTGAAACTGTTTCACAGAAGAGGCAACCAAGTCAAGGAGACGCTAAAGCACCGCTCAATTGAGACAAAGGAGCAAGTAACGATGCCCTGGCCGAGCACCCACCCCGACGGCCATGGTGGACTCCCGCGAGGGAAATGCTCTGCAGTACCTCACTGGAGGATGAAAGCTCGTCGGGTCGACTCCAATCGTGAGCTAACCACCAGAGCTAGTTGGGTTCACTGTCAATTGGATGGAGGTGGACAGTGCGAGGCCAATTAGGTGGACATCACCGTTCGGTCTTAAGGTGGTCGACGGCGGGGAAACTTCGAATTGAAGCCCGACACCGTACAGCTGCAGCAATGGGTAGGCTTGGCGCATAGCTAGGCTCCAATTCAAGCTTCTGGCATGCGCAATTACATGGATTGGGCTAGGCTCTGCGAGCTGGCCTTGGCGCGGCTCGGCCAGCCGACGCGACGCCATTCAAGGCGACTGTGATTGGGGACCACGGCGTGGCGCTTGCCACCAAATAGAAGAGGACAACGGTACAACGGATGGCGGCTACACATGCGCGTACGAGCCCGGCACTACTCGTGCGACCGCAGTGCCTTGACTCGCACGACGACGGCGGCCAAGCCACGTGACGGTGCAGCGGGCGCGTGCAGCAGCGGCAGCGACGACGCGACGCAAGCGGGAGAGACCTGGGCAGAGGGGCGCCGTGCCGCCTCAGCGGGACATGGCCGACGGCGGACAGGTGCACATGGCGGAGGTGTCTCGGCCTCGGGCGAGCAGCACCCCGCCGAGACGATGGTAGCGACTAGGTGGGGCCATGGCGAAAAAGGGAGAAAGAGACAGCAGTGCGGCGGCGGACTAGGAGGGGCAGAAGCCACATGCATGCACAGCGGCCAGCCCAGCCACGCTGCAGCCCAGCTAGGGCGGCCTCGGACGGCCAGCGCGGGCAAGGCCGGCACGGTGACACCGGGACCGCACGTGGTGACCGCGCGCTGCCTGCGAACCCACCGAGAGCATGCTGAGCATGAATTTTAAAGCCTCTAAACCCACCACAAGGTTGTCTCTCGACCTAAACCCACTTCACGATTATCAAGAGGACCCATGGGGCTACCAAACCACGCTAAAACATCATACCACTGCTTAACCCAAATTCCTTACAAAAATTGCCAAACTCAGCTTTGTCAAACCATTTTTCAGCCTTAGAAATTCGACTAAGTCTCGATCGGATTCGCGTCACATTCGATTTCCAAGCTACTAGGTATGCTAGTTAGTGAATTCATTTCTCGACCATAGGTATTTCATCGTCACGTACACGGTGTGTACTTCTAACTTGACTAAAATTCCGTATATACGTTCTATAGCATTTTCGTTCAATAAAAATTTGCGAACATCCGTACTTGAAAATTGTATAGGTCATGACCGACCTATCGTTAAGCATTTCCATTGGTCGTTTTACGTTACGTACATTGATTTACTCCCTATATCACATGCATTTACACATAAATATGATGTTATGCGGTGTTTTAGCAAAAGATTGTATAGGGTAACACCGAGGGTGTTACAGCACTAGATTCCACACCTTCCTAGACGGATCAGTCAATGGCTACCAGATCCCACGTCGTCCTTGATGGAGCTGGTCGTGGCCACCAAATCTCAGGTCCTCATTCTTGGATCTAGCCATTCCAAGCATGGAGCTGGTGTAGGTGAGGTGGTGAGGAGTGGCCGAGAGGGCCGCGCCACCTTGCTTGGCACCAAGGTCACCCTACCTCGGCCGGGCTGCACCTCGCACGCCCACGCCGTGCCTTGTCCTTGGAAGAAGAGAGGGCCGCTGCGGTGGAGAGTGAGTGCAACTGCGTGGGAGAAGAGGGAGGGAGGTTCCCACAGGGGAGAAGACGGAGGGAGAGGAAGAGATAGTAGGGATGAGCTGTCAGCCTAGGGTTCCCTCCCTTCTTTATATATCTAAGGAGCTGAAATCAGTTATTGGACTCGACCCCGATTAACAAAGACACAAGTTTATTGGGTGCCTCCAAAAATGGATTTTTAGCCAAAAAACTAATATTTTAATAGTAGCCCATCAGGAACTAAATTTACAGAAAGTAGCTCTTTCGGTCAAACCAAAACCTTTGGCATGACTCATCAATGCGTTGTGCCCAATGAATTGGCACGACCGAGGGTGCCACGGTGGCTGCGGTCGACCTCCGCGGTCACGCTGCGACGAGGTTATCGAGTCGCGCCATTCGGTCTGGCGCGACTGAGTCACACCCAATGTCTTGGGAGTCGTGCCAAGCGCTTTGGCATGACTCAGCCTGGTACAAAGCCGCGGCGCCGACCAGACCTCTTCCTCCTTTCTGTCACTCTCCTTCTCCATTTCTCGGCATTTGGCGACGATGTAGGTGGCCGCCGGTGGTTCCCGCTTCGAGATCTAGCACCTCCCCCCATGATTTGTATGCCCCCACACCACCAGGATGCTGGTAGCAGGTGCCTCCTCGGTTTCTCTTCTCTGATTTGGTTGGTTTGCTTTGTTTTCATTAGGCTTTGATGAATTTAGTGGATTTGTGTAGCAAAATTAGTATCTCGGGATAGATCGGGTAGTCTATTTAGTTTAGTTGATGCCTGATTTCGTTATCCCGATGTATATATTTAGATGCATGGAACGTATATGTTAATTACCCTGGTATTTTTAGGATATGCTTAGTGTATTGCTTAGATTTTTGAATAGTGCTTCCCGACTTATAGTTTAGTAAGGTTTTAGATTTAGTGTCGCTATGGATTTATTTTGGTTAGGGTCCCCACTAAGGGAAATGGGCTGCATCATTGGCTCTTTTTGGTGGAAGGATGTGTTGCGCCTCAGCATCATCTTCAGAAGAATTGCTAAGTGTGAACTAGGGGATGGCTCATCAGCTTGTTTCTGGGAGGATCTGTGGTCTGAATCGTGCTGTCCCAAGACTATCCAAGATTGGTCTCCTTGGCAACGAATGGTGCCATTTCAGTGATGGAAGCCATGCAGGCTGAGGATCTTGATAGTCTATTTTTTTCTCCCTCTATCGCAACAAGCTTTTCAGGAGTTTGAGGATCTGCAAACCCGTCTGCAGTTGATCCCATATGATGACACTGCTATCGATGAGTGGGTGCCCATCTGGTGTAACAAGTACACTTTGAGATGCTTTTACTCCCACATTTTCAGCAATGTGCAAGACCATCCAATCTTCAAGGTGGTCTAGAAATCCAAATGCACACTGTGCATCAAGTTCCTTGCTTGCCTAATTCTAGTGGACCGTTTGAACACCAAGTCGATGTTGAGGAGAAGGCACCTGAACATTCAAGACAGTATCTTCTGCGTCATGTGTGATGATGGGGAGGAGGAGACCATCGAACATTTATTTTTTAACTGTCCTTTTGCATAGGAATGCTGGGCTACTCTCAACTTCACTTGGGATGGATCATTGCAGCTTTTGGATAGATTGGTGTAGGAAAGTTTGGCTCACAACCTACCCTTCTTCACAGAAGCTAAATTGATTGGAATTGTGGAAGATGCGGAATGACAAGGTCTTTCAGAGGCGACAACCGAATCCGATTGCCTAGCTAGCTAATTTTAAAAATCAATGTTTACTGCCACCGTTCGTTTTAAGGATGACTTGAGGTCATCTTTCTATATATGGTTAGATACTTTTAGTTAATCCCTTGTATGTAAGTACGTTCTTTCCCTAAAGTTAATATTAAAATCTCACTGTGGGAATCTCCCCCACAGTATTTTGCCGTAAAACAAAGCGTCAGCATTTTTTAAAGAAACTCTCCCTGTGTAATACCCGATGATCCAGACGTCGTTTTATTCGAGCCTTTTTTCATCTAGGGCGTAAGATTTGTAAGATTGGGACATATCACATATTTTGTATTCTTATACTACTTCTGTCCACAAAAAGAATGCAATTATAGGAATCGTGCCGGTCAAAGTAGCTCAAATTTGACCAATTATATAGTAAATAATAGTAGCATTTATGTCTCCAAATAAATTTATTATGAAAATATATTCAATAACTAGTCAAATTGTACTTATTGTCTCAGAAGTGTTAGTACTTTTTCATATAATTTTAGTCAAAGTTTATACTGTTTGACTCTTCGAAACGTGAGAATCGCATTCTTTTGTGGATGGAGGGAGAGTATTAAACACCGGAAATTTCTTTCTTTTGTCTCTCATTCTCTACCATCCATCAGTCACTCACTCCTCTTCCATTCTCTGGTCTATCGTTCCTCACTCCTATCTTTCTCGCTTTAAATTTAGAGCTGCAAAACCTTTATATCATGGTGTGGCCGCCTAAGCCCGTTCATGTCGCGTCGCGCCTTCCACCATTCTTACACAACAACTATTCTATGTAAAATGAGTCAATCTCCATTCAGTTTTTCATGCAAGATTAATCCTATAATTTCATCATGGAATTTAGTTTATTTGGTTTAAAATTGGACCAAGGGCAATTAATAAATACAAAAAAGTAGCGATAGCTCGTTACTGGCACAACACCATATAAAAGATTTGCATCTCCCGTTGCAACGTACGGGTATTTTAGCTAGTTAATATTAAAGAGTCAAAATTTCTCTCCACCCATTTTTTTTACCAATCTCCTCTAACTAACTCCGTAATTATTGAAATAGTATGGGTAATGATACGCCACGGGCTTCTGTCCAGTCCGGACGGACCGGTCCCCGCTCCCTGCCCTCGTCGCCCGTGCCGCTCGCTTCGCGCGCCCCGCTCCTCGACCACCCACGCCGTTGCTTGCTCCTACCCACGCGGCTTTGCCTTGACCGCCGTCGTGCACTCAGCCTGTCGTGACCGTCTCGCAGGGCCACCACTGCGCCAGTTTGCTATGCCACCCACCCATGTTGCACTCAAAGCATATGTTGCAATTGTATTTAGTGTTTTAGATGTTTTCAGAGATATGTTGCATGTGTTTCATACAATGTTTTCCTAAACGGTAAATGGTCTTTACACGGTCGCCCTTTGTTTAGCGTTTAGGCTGTTTACACGGTGTTTAAACGAAGTTAAACGGTCTAAACAGTTTTGTACTTTAAAAAAATACATATAATTATATATGTGCATGTAAAAATCAAGTATTCTACCATTTATACATATTTATTCGAGTAAAAATCAATTATTTTGGTATGTATATATATTTATGCATGTGAAAAGAACCAAATATAGATATTTATGCATGTAACATATCAAGTGTCCACATTTATAAATACAATAAACTTAAGTATACAAACTTATCCATATAAAATTGAACTAGATTTACCTCGTGTTTGCCTAAATAGCCGTTTAAACAGCTGTTTAGCCCGTTTAATACAGTTTATCTCCGTTCCGTTTAGGCCGTTTAGACCGTTTTTCTCGTTTTTTTACCGTTTAAACGGTCAACCGTTTAATTTCCGTTTACCCCCTAAACAAAATAGTTTACCACCGTTTACCGTTTAGTGACCATTTAGGTTGTTTAGGCGAACACTAGTTTCATATGGATGTTGCAAAGGAATATTCGGATGTTGCACATGTTGCGATGGCTATAAATGTTTATGTTTCAAGAGTTTGTTCAAAATGTTTTATCTATTTCAAACATATGTTGCAAGTGTTTTTATCTGGATGTTGCATATGTTGCAAATAACTATGTTGCAAGTGTATGTTTCAAATGTTTCATCGTTTTTAGAAGTTTGTTGCAGTTGTTTCATCTGAGTCTTGCAAAACTAGATCTGGATGTATGTGTAGAGGAAACCCAAACCCTCGGTAGCCCAACTGTTGCAACTCCCCTAGTGTGGCGAAGATGGAGGCCGCAGACACGGGATGGCCAGGACGGGACACCGTGGTGGATCAAGCGGGATGGGGAGCAGGATGGGACACAGGCGAGGGACCTTTGTATGTCGGGCGCAGGCGTGGGAGCTCCATCTGGATGGACGCTGCCTCCATAGCACTGATGGCGTGGGGTTTAGGGAGTTGCGTGCGTTGGGTGCCGACGCGGGAGCTGCATCCGGACAAATGCCACGTCCGAACATCCTGGCGCTAGTCGCTCCAAATTAGTATATGTTAGCGTTTGTCTACTTGCCGTCCTACCGACTTTTTGAAATAACCTGTTTTATAATGACATATACACAACTTCTTGAAATAATAGGAATTCTAATCCTCACAGAGCTTTTAGATCCTATTTCAAAACATGTAAGAGCCTCTTTGACAAGACTTCTAGGGGTTTCTGCTCCTCCTGAACTAGCTACTATAGCATAGAGCCATTTTTCTCTCTACTCGTAAATGAACTAGGAGTCCTGAAGAAGCCACGTTTTCTAACTCATCTGGCTCAGTCTCCTTTGGCACTTGTAGGATAGAGCCAGGGATAGCCTTACCAAAGAGGGCCAAAGACTTCTGAGTAACCTGAATAGAAATTATATTCTAATCCAAATACAAAAGGATAACAAAAATAGAAATTATGCTCGTTGGTTCGAAACCTGTGCGTACTTTCCGTTTCCGTGCGTCAGACACTACTACAGAAACCCATTTGTAGCAACGCCTAAGTGCTGTCCTAGCGTTTTTTCCCATGCGTTTCCGGTTTTTCCCCTGTCCATGCGAGAGGCTGCGAAGCATTTCCCTTTTTTTCCGTGTCTATAAACGTAGCGTTCCAATTTCTTTTTTTTTTTTTTTTGCGTGAGCATTTTCTGATTTTTTCCCACGTCCATCCAACCATCCGGTTTTGGTTCTTATTTCTTTTTGTTTTATGTTTATTTCTCATAAATATAAAAAAACTATCGTAAGTCTTTCAACATCTAATCTTTCTCTATAAAATAAAGATTTCTACACCACTAAGTTGTTGATATAATTTTAATTAAGAATAAAATAACCTCTGATCTTTCTCTATAATATAATGATTTCCACACCACCAAGTTGTTGATGCAATTTTGATTAGGGACAAAACTTATCACAATATATTAAAATCAGATTCAGCTGGTTGTCTAATTAATCAAACCGTAAACTAAAATGTTGAGCGCTTTGTTACCCAGCCCTGTCTAAATTAATCTGTCTCCGCATTGTACCCATGCACCAGTGCAACCCTGACGTGTGTAAAATAGAGAATGTCTGTTGTCATAATCATCGTTGGACAAACCAGTACATCACATATCCGCAACTAATTCCTTGTTAACTTGAATCAAATATTAGAATTACGTATTTTTATGGGTGGTCACCAAAGGAAGCTCATAATTTGATATTACTGTAACAATACATGTATATACGAAAATTAAAGCTATAATATATTTATGAGTAAATATTTGTATGCATTCCACGGAAGAAAAATCTTTCAAGATTGTATATTTTATACAAAGTCGTCCTTTAATAAAACACTGTCATATTATTAGCATCGTCAACCTAACTACAGATAAAAATATATCGTAGCTTTAAAAGTAAAACATAAATAGATCTGTAGCATTCCTGTTCTTGTTTTCTTGTTTCCTATGAATACGCAATTGGTTATTTTCTCCTGTTGCAACGCACAGCCATATTTGATAGTACCCACTTAAGTATCAAACAAGTTTTTATAGTAAATATGATCTTAACGATTTCAAAACTAAAAACTGATTTTACGAAAACTCAATGTTAAACAAGTTTTACCTAAACACATCTATAAACTCTTCATCCAAACAACCACTAAGGGCTGATCGGATTCGATGGGTTGACAATTAAGTTAAATTTTGGTTATTTGGATCCATGCCGTTACAACGCTTTCCAGATATACTATTACTATTCGTCTATTTGCAAGCTTACCATTGCAATTTATGTGTTGCTTGAACCATACCATTTCCTAGGTATCTAAGGTCATTGACCCCATGTACATACATATGTATAGCTATGGTAATTTCTTATGGGCCAAAATGCCCCTAATACGTTCTCACACACTCATTTACATATGGGTCCATACCTCATCCCACCCATTTTACTTGGGAGATACTAGCGTCCGGACGTTCAGACAAAGCACTTGTCCAGGACACCCGTGCCACCTCCAGTCACGCACTGCCCGCTGCTCCTTCCCCCCTGGCCCCCTCCTCTCACAAGGCGAACGCTGAGCCCAGACACCTACGGGAAACATTGCGCGCCCCCAGGCCTCCACTCCTACCCCCTGACCCCTCCTCTCTCTCTCTACGCGGGCGGGACCTGAGACCTTGCGTGAGGACAAGCACACCCCATCGTTACGACCCTAGGTGCGCTGCGCGCCGCGACCGCCAGCACACAGCTCGCTGCGCCCCATCCCCCGGCGCCCAGGGCCGTACACCCATGACTCTCTACCTCTAAAACATGAGATACTTGGATGCAACATACAGTCTAAAGCAGATGAAACATTTGAAACATACAATTGCAGCATGTGTGTGAAACATATGCAACATCCAGAGAAAACACTTGAAACTTACAACATGAAAACACGTATTGCAACATAAAACTAAAACAACTGCAATATTTTAAACATCATCTTGCAACATATGTGTGAAACATGTGCAACATCCATATAAAAACGCTTGCAACTTATGTCTGAAACAGATGAAACATTTTGACCAAACGCATGGTTGAAGGATGGTCAACGGAGGAACAGATTCAGGCCAGAAGGGGGCATGGTTGAAGGATGGTCAACGGAGGAGGCCATTGAGTTTTGCACATATTATTTGGACATCAAAAGTGTCAGAGTTCCAGAATCTCATCACGAGGGAAGACTACAGTGGCAAAGGAACGATTTTGGAGAAATATGTTACAGTAGACGACCCTATTTCTTTCAGACATGCACAGTTCGCTGTTCTCCAGCAAGCCGAGTGTGTGATGCCATACATTGACAAGCATAGGCAATCGCTGCAAACTCTATATCTGAGCAGATCATAGGCTTGGCTGGATAAAAAACATAAGGATGAATTTATCAACTGGTTGCGACGTCGCTTGCTTAGAATAAAGTTGGGTAATCAATTAGATGCCTTAGCCAAGGGACCTTCGAGTACATACCTTAAGTACCAAGGGTATGAGATCAATGGATTCACATTTTACACAAAACAAGCAAGATGGAAAGAGCACATACCAAAATTGTGGTGTTCGTTTTGATGCTCACGACGAAAACTGGCAACATGCAGGCGACATACTATGGTTTCATAGAGGAGATATGGGAGCTAGCCTATGGTCCGTTGAAGGCAGCTCTTTTTCGCTGCTAGTGGGTCCGGCTCGAGGAAATCAACAATGACAGCGAAGGGTTCACTACCGTTGATCTCACTAAGACCGCATACAGAGACGACCCCTTTGTCCTTGCAAGAGATGTTATGCAAGTCTTCTATGCAAGGGACAACAAGACAAAAGGAAGGCTAAAAGTAGTCCTAGAAAGGAAAAAGGAAGATTGTCGGTGTCGATGGAGTGATGGACGATGAAGAATACAGGGGCTATCAGGAAATGCCTCCATTCAAGGGCAAACTGTATCCCTACCTATCATTCAAGAGGGTGACGAACCTGCTTACATATGGCTTGATCATAATGAGGCCCTCATTGTTGATGCACCTAAAGATAGTTAGATTATTGTTAACTATGTAATCATTATGCACATAACCGTGAAGGATGTTTGATCCTGATGAAACTCTCATCTCCTCTCTCCTCCTCGTTAATACTCTGCCAACTCAGCAAATATGTCGACGTATCATTTCTAAACTTTACTCTCTAAATTTAAACACCAGCTAAATATAAATATAAATATATATGTCTAGACTTCTGATAGAAGGACATTGGGGCTGGCCATTCTCTTCCGAGCTACTACTAGTAGTGAGGGATCCACAGCTCCTCGGCGCCACTGGTCCCCAACCAGTTTGTAGTCCCTGCTCGCAATACTCGAAGGAGCCCAGCCCAGCGCCGAGGAGCTATGGATCCCTCACTACTAGTAGTAGCTTGGAAGAGAATGGGCGCCCCAATGTCCTTCTATCGGAAGTCTAGACATATATATTATAAAATTGAAACAAAAAATTTAAAATTTGGGCCGCCTGGGACTCGAACACTGGTCTTGGGGGCTAAGTTGCGGAGTCTTAACCGTTGAGGCAGTCAGAGGAATTCGAAAGGAAGGGAAAAGTTATACTACTTAACCTCTAACTGGTACAGCCACATCACTGCCGGTTTGAGGAATGGCCCGGCAGTGATGGTTCCTCATCCCTGCCAGTTTAGAATTACAATCGGCAGTGATGAACAATTTTCCAAAGTCATTTAATAATTTATAAAATTAAAACAAAAAAATTCGACCGCCTAGGACTCGAACACGGGTCTCGGGGGCTAAGCTGCGGAGTCTTAACCATTGAGCCCGTGGGTGGTATCCTACTTAACCCTTTACTGCTACACCCACATCACTGTCGAATTGATGATTCACCCGGCAGTGATGATTCCTCATCACTATCAGTTTAGAGTTAAAAACCGATAGTGATAACTCCATTCACTGTCGGTTTTTAAACTAAAACCGACAGTGATGTGTAGATGCTCCTCACATGCCAACAGTGCTCCCACTGACTACAACAGTTGGAACACTGCTCCCACCTACCCCAACAACTTTAGTTCATAAATAAAAATGTACCATGACTGCTAGCCCCTATAAAATCGCCCTCAGCTAGGAGCTAGCCTCTCCATGCATTTTGGTTTCAGCCTGGCCTTATCAGCCATGATATAATATTTTTCTCTTACAATAAACCACAAATATCGTTATGTATCATAGTCCACCAAAATGGTGCACACAAGAGGTACTAGAAGAATGCTACTGAAGATAGAGCAACACCGAAGATTGGAGATGCCATGAGGTTCACAGAGCCATCCGTTGCGATGCGCATCTGGAAAAAGGCCATGTACAGACAAGGTGGATTCATCGATGCCACCTTGTCATCTCTAACCGGTATAGCTCGTAGACCACCTTGGTGCTGCTGTTTGCCCATAGTTGGTGCTAGAAGAATGCTACTGAGGTGGTTACATTATAATGTGTTGACACACATTGATTGTAACATTGACCTATACATAAATAGGTCTTTGTTATCGTATATGTAATTTATTTCTAATATTTTTGTTATTTTTATGTATTTCATTACTATCTAAATAAATATATCGTTGTTGTTAAAACTTTCCCACTGTACTATATAAATAAATATATCCTTTACATATATGCACCTTCACTGTCGGTTCTACTTAAAAACTAGCCGTGATGTCCATGCAACTAGAAATACACATTCCAGTGTCATATTCATCTCAACCTTTTTCTTAGGCTTCCACGTGCCACGTGTGAAGAAAACACCAAGTTTGGGATTTTTCGGAGATGGTTTGCTACTTTCTGAGGTTTAATTGAATTTCCGCGCGACGACACCGATTAATTATAGGTTGAAATGAGTTTCTCCATGAAAAGATCTGAAATGGTGCCAAACTTTTACACAGGCTCTAATGTGCCCTAGGGATAAGAATTTTGTGGAGGTGGATGACAAAATCTATTGGGTCCAAGATGAAATTCACCCTCTTTTGTCTTATTCGGTACAGAGAAAAATATAATAAATAAAAACACTGATCAGAAAAAACTCAGATCCTATATGGGGTCTTAATTTGGGTGTACATGCTTGCCAAAAAAATTTCAAGCCATTTCGATATAGGCAGAGTATACATGCTTCACATCGGTATATGTGCCTTTTCATTGAACCATGACTATACACATATGTTATCAAGATTTCTGTGGTTCATAGGTATTTCGGTGTCATATTTGTCTCAAACTTTTTCTTAGGCTTGCACGCGCCACGTGTGAAGGAAGCACCAAGTTTGGGATTTTTTGAGATGGTTTGCTACTTTCTGAGGTTTAATTGAATTTCCGTGCGAACAACACCGATTAATTATTGGTTGAACTGAGTCTACCCACAAAAAGATCTGGAATGATGCTAAACTTTTACACAGGCTCTAATGTGCCCTAGGGATAAGAATTTTGTTGAGGTGGATGAAAACATCTTTTGGGTACTAGATGAAATTCACCCTCTTTTGTCCTCATTCAGCACACAGAAAAATATAATAAATAAAAAAACTGATCAAAAAAACCTAAGATCCTGTGTGGGGCCTTAATTTGGGTGTACAAGCTTGTCAAAAAAATTTCAAGCCATTTCGACATAGGAATACATATGCTTCTATTTATTTAGTATATAAAAGAAATTTTTAATATATATAAACATCACTATCGGTTTCAAAAAACTGGCTTTGATGAGAATAAACCGATAGTGATACTGTTTATCAATGTCGGATTATTTTGAGAACTGGCAGTGATATATAAAAAATTAAAAAAATTATGCCAGCCCTCGGGTACGAGCGCAGGCCTCGGGCTGCAGATTTTAGAGACTTACCTGCTGCGCTAGTATAGGATGTGTGCCAAGAGTTATTTACTTTTTCTTTTGACCTTTAGGCCACTTAAAAAATTATAAAATAGAACAAAAAATTTTGGGCCGCCTGAGACTCGAACATGGGTCTCGGGGGCTAAGTTGAGGGATCTTAACCGTTGCGCTAGTACGAGGAGTTCAAAAGAAAACGAAAACTTATCCTACTTATCACCTAACTTAACACCTAACTGCTACACCACATCACTGTCGGTTTGGGGAATGACCCGGTAGTGATGTACCCCATCACTATCGGTTTACAAGCAGAACCGGTAGTGATGAGCTATTTCCTGTAATAAATTAATAATTTATAAAATTGAACAAAAATTTTTGGGCCGCCTAGGACTCGAACACGGGTCTCGGGGGCTAAGTTGAGGGGTCTTAACCGTTGCAGGCAGTTGGAGGAGTTCGAAAGAAAATGAAAACTTATCCTACTTAACACCTAATTGCTACACCACATCACTGTCGGTTTACAGGCAGAACTGGTAGTGATGAGCTACTGGTATAAAAATGGCGCGGGTTGAAATTATCCAAATTCATTTCAACCTCGCGCCAACCCCTCCCCCTACGTTGCTGGAGCACCAACCCGCGCCGTCCACCGCCCCACGTCGGAGCACCACCCGATGCTGTCCACCGCCCCAAGTCGGAGCACTGCGCCGTCTGTGCCAAGCCAGAGCACCACGCCGTCCAGAGCACCTCGCCATCTGTCCCACCGCCGAGGCCTTCAGGAGCACGTGGACAACTGCTTTCCCACACCCATGGTGAGTGCGTGGCTCACTGCCCGCCTACGTATCTGATGAAATGTCCCAGAACTGCTTACTTGAATCAGTAGAGGCTTTTCATTTACCAAGTACTACAACTTGTTGTTTGATATGATAATTTACTTGCCATAATTTATGTTACTACTACTTTATTGCAATGCTAGCATACAGTTTGATCATGAATGTCTAGTCTGTAGTGCCATCGATGCTCAATGTTTTTGGATGTGAGGATGGAGTATATATATTTTAGACCTATAGAACTAATATATGCACATCTTAGCATGGACCAGATAGGTACAAGTACAACTACAACCAATTTCTAAAAGATTTGGGTCTTCTTACTCCTTTCACAAATCTCATTCCTAGAGCTGATTATGAGTCACTTCAAGTTTCAAGCTTGTGCAAAAGCCAAGATAAAGAAAACTTAATTGGACTGAGGCTAACTACAAGCAAACGAGGGTTGTTCGAGCAGTATCAGGTAGGAAGAAACAATCATTATCAAAGAAGATTGGAATTTAGAAAGATGCTTACCTGCACTGATACTTTTGAAAGAACCTCGCGCCGATGGTTGGGGGATTTATAGTAAGACTGAAGACTCTGAGACATCTCTAGGAGTATATCCAAAAGTCTTAAACTGGCTCTCTAAATCATCATTTGGTTTTTAACGAATAAAAAATATTCTTTATATCTTTCCTACATCTAACAACTTTTCTTTATCTTGTATGCATTGTAGAGGGTTCAATGCGCTTAGACTAAGGTTATGATGACTTAATATATTAATTGGACTGAGGCTATGGTCATGTGCAATGATGATATAATCATAAGTTGTAGTAACTATTACTGAGGCACGTGAATAGTTGTTTTCCAAACACTCCTATCTATGCAATGGTTGTGTGTTATTCATAAATATATTAAATTTTATAAGAATACATCATGTTTGAATGACAACCTAATTTACTTAAATGTATAGGCAACTATGGCATGGTATGTAGTGCAAGTTGGAAGACCTGAAACATAGATTGATTGTTGTTTTCAACGAATTCACGATGAAGAAGAAAACCCACATACTTCTAGCCTACAACTGCGAGTATGTGTTCTCGGCTTTAAATTTTATGCTTCTTCTTTCGTTAAGATTATTCGATAATTAGGATTCTGTTATTGTAGCAACCATTTCGTCTTCATTTGTGTTAATCTTGCCAAAAATCTGATCGAGGTGTGGGACTCAAAGAAAAAACCATTTCATCATTTGGATGCACTGGTGGCAGTGCTGAATTAGTAAGCGATCCTAATAACATATTATTTTCTAATCACACATACCGCTTTCTAATGATTTCTCCCTTTAATGTTGCTCGGTGTCCAAAAAAGACATATCAGTGGGACGTCGATCCCATTCAAGGTTGTCAAAATGTAGGGGAAGTACCTATCACAGCAGGCGGGAAACAATGAATGCGGGTTTTATGTAATATGGGCAATGCTTCGCTACATCGGCGTGAAATTGGAAGAAGCCGATAAGTTGATGTGTATAATCTCCATTTCATTTATATCTGTTAATAATTCAACAAAATGATTTACTGTTCCTCTTTAGATATCATCTTTTTTGAATGACAGCGCAAGAAATATAACTACCAAAGGCTCTTAGACATGGAGATCGTCGCACTGTAATCGGAGCTCGCAAAATTCATCTTAGCCGAGGTATTGGAAAAAGATGGAGTATTTTCCATTGCACAATCTGTGAAGTACAAGGATCCATATGGCCCAGAGCGGCTCACTAGATTATTGTAAGAAGTCTGAGAAGCATTACACAATCTGTGAAGTCCGAGAACATTTCTTTTTTATTTTGAGGGATCGAGATCTAGATAAGAACATTTGAACTATAACCGTAACATTTGTAATGTTTAATATTGATGGACCTGTCATTCTACATAGCGTATATAAAGCAAAACCTGATTCCACGAAAAAATATAAATTAAAATCAATTATAAAACAATAAAATGCGAACGGGCCATCACTGTCGGTTAGCAACGAATCGACAGTGTTGTCGTAACCATCACTGTCGGTTATCAACAAACCGACAGTGTTGTCTTGCTCAACACTGCCGCCTTGAGCCATGAACCGACAGTGTTGGCTTGCTCAACACTGCCGGCTTGAGCCTTGAACCGACAGTGTTGGCTTGCTCAATACTACCGGCTTGAGCCATGAACCGACAGTGTAGGCTTGTTCAACATTGTTGGCTTGAGCCAAGAACCGACACTCTTGAGACAACCATCGCTATCGGTTGGGACTATGTAACACCCTAATTTTGCATTTTCTAAAAAAAATAGTCAAATTGATTTATTTAAGCAATTTATGTGAGGCATTCAAACATAGGAAAGTAATAATTTTTATAAAACTAAAATCAAATATAAGATTAGCTACAAGTGATGCATACATGCTCCTGTATATTATTTTGTGAATGTTTGGTATTGATCAAAAATTTCAAAGAGAATTGAAATTTGAATTTAAAATGCTTTTGGAAAATTTGTTTGGAAAAAGAAAAAGGGAACTCTTTCCTTTCCTCCCCTTCTCTGTTTTCGGCCCGTAGGCCTTCTCTCCTCACCGCGCCAGCCCTGTAGGGCACCAGCCCAGCTCGGCCTTCCCCCTTGCGCACCGCGCTGGCCCAGTACCTGCCGGCCCAACCCAGCCGAGCAGGCCTTCCAACAACCTCCGCGCCTCCCCCTTCCCTTAGCCGCTGATAGCCCGGGGCCACAAGGTAGAGCCGCCCCCTTCCTCCCGCAACTGTAGCGCGTGTCAGCCTGCAACCGCCGCCTGCGCCCACGTCACGCGTCGTGGGAGCGCCCCCACGCCCCGGCCTCTTTTTAAGCGAAGCCCGAGCCCCCCCCCCCCCCCCCGCACGCTGCCCCCCTGCTGTCCCCACTCACTCTCGCGTCGCCCGTGCCCGAGGAGACTGCTGCGCTGTGGACGCCGTGAACCGCCGTCCGCCATCCACGTCGACCACCTTCCCCGAGCCGTCTCCGACCATTTTCTTCCCCGCTGTGAGAATCCCTGTGCTCCCCTCTCTCCTCCAGTGCCGTTACTTCCTTATTTCATGGCCGTTTGTGCCCTATTCGTGTGTGCCGAAGAACTCCACGCCGCCGGCCATGGCGACCATCCCGTCGGCCCTTTTCTCCGGCCACCGTTTAGGCCTAGCCGAGATCCCCTACTCCTCCGCAACTTCCCGGTGCCCTCGGATATGCATTCCCTGGCCCGTGGGGCCCTAACCGCGCTCGTCGGCGAGCTCTCGCCGCCATTCATGGCTGAGCCACCGCGGCTGCCACTGTTCCGGCCGTCCATCCTTCCTCTCTCTCCCCTGATCTAATTCAAGCCGTCCGATCTTGATCCTACGGTTCACGTTAGAAGTTACCCTTTTCGCGTGTAAATATGCTAAAGAGTCCCTCGATTTTGGATGAATAGAAGCCGCAGTCCAAAGCGCATTTCCCCGAGTACGCATTCTCATTTTGACAGCGTAAAGTTCACTGCTTTAGTCTAAAATATGTTTTCAGTATTTACTGAAATGCCATTTGAACTGTTTTGCTTATAAAAGCGTCGTTTTAGCTCCGAATTGATCCGTTCAAATCGCGTTAGCTTCGTAATTCCATAATCTACATGTTAGAATCACTATTAGTCAAGTTTGGAACTTTTTAATTTCATGGTTAGATTTAATTAAATATATTGCTATAGGAAATCCCGTTTTAATCATTACTTTTGTATTTTAGCTCCGTTTTCGTGAACTTCGCGTTGACATGATCGTAGCGAGACGTAGATTATTTTCACAAACATTTTATCTTGTTTTCTATACTATTGGTGTACTGTTCTAATGATAGGAATGTTTGCTTTGCATGAATGCTTTTGAAATGTTGTATGTTGCCGTGTTGGTCGCGTTTAGACGGTGAGGAGAACGTTGGAGACCAAGAATTCTTCGATGACCAGCAGGACTAGTAAGAGTTTGTGAACCAAGGCAAGTATAGCATGGGCCTACCTTGATGTCCTATTTCACTTTAATCAATTACTCATTTGCATGTGTCTAATTTTGATACCCATAAGGACATCCTAGTGATTGATGATCTTGTTCCTTGTCTCCTATGGTTTATTTGCATATGGGTAGATTGCTAGTGCTCTAACTGAACATGATCTATACGATGATGAATGATTCTATGGAACTAAAAGTATAACATGAGTTATAACAACTGTTCCATAGGGCGAAGGTGCAAATGACTTTTGATCATGTTGCTCCTGGCCCTCCATAAGGACTTATCTGTCGGCAAAAGCTAGGACTGACAGTGCAACCGGGAGAGTCATATGGCTCTGACTTTAGCTCAGTAATAGGACCTTTTCTAGCTAGTTAGAGGTTACCTTTTTGGCGCAAATGGGGCTTGCCACGTTGGGTATAGGGCTGCCTCTGTTACTATGTGTATAGCCGCGATGGACATGTGCCATAGGAAAGGGGGGTTCCTACATCTGCCTACCAAGGAAACCTAGCGGCCCTAACTTATTAGAGAAACCTATGAAATGGCTTCATAGTGTACCCTGCCCGCTCACCTTGGCAGTGACATGAGAGTAATTAACCCGGGCATATGGGAATCATGACTCGCGGTGAATGTGCACCACCTCTGCAGAGGGTAACAAACTGTTATAACAGCCGTGCTCACAGTCACGAGCAGCCCGGAAAACTCACAGAATAACTGGTTACTTGTTGTTGATCATTTAAGTTGTTCTATGATGATATATGGTACACTTGACCCTGATATATATGTTCTTATGGGATTAAATGGGAGCTTAAGCATAATTTAATAATATTTGATAATAAAAGCTTGTCGTACTAAAAATGCTAACTGTAGTAAACCTAGTGTCAACCTTTTGAGCTTCATAACCTCATGTTAACTTGTTAAGTACGGGATGTACTTACGCTTGTTTATTTCTTTATTTGGATAAAAATCCCGGATGGGTAACAGATGACAACGGGTATGAGGAATTCCCGGAGGATTTTTAGGCTTGTGGTCAACTAGTTGACCTTCCCTGTGATGGTGTTCCACGTGAGAGAGTTACCTTTTATTTTTCTGCTGTGATGTATAAGACTAAGTTATATTATGATTCTTGATGTAAGAGACACCATGATGATACTTTATGTAATTTGTCAGCTTATGTGTGTGATTGATCCCTGGGCACACATGAGTTAGTGCATTCAATTTTATCCTTAAAATTGGGTGTGACAAATTGGTATCAAAGCCAGTGTTGACTGTAGGACGCAAGCCTAGTTAGAAAATGGTCGTTTAGCATCTTTGCTCCTCTAGTTTCTTGCTTACTATCTTATTCTTGTTATTTTATTAAAACATTTATGCTTTCATACCTTAATCTATTATATAAAATTGTTGATTCTAATTCTATCTCACTTTAAATCTATAGATGTCTCATAACCCGAAGACTGCTCGCCTCAGCACTGTTGGCTATCGTGCCATGTTCACCCCATGTGCTCCACAGGTGGAGAAAGAGATCATGATCATCTCCTGATGACGAGGAGATGGCTACCCCGATGCCTGCACCTGCTCCTACTCCAGCTGTCGCACTGGTCTATCCTGTCGTAGCTTCACCTAAGGAGTCGATGGCTACTTCCCCTACACCTGCACCATCCCCAGCTGTCCCCGTGGTGGATGAGGAGATTGGCTGGAAGTGCAAGTACTACTTCAAGCCAGCCCCAGAGACGGCCTACTACCACACCCTCCTCACTCACGTGCTGGATGACTACTACCCTGACTTGCATGCCTCCATCAGCTACCACTATGCCGAGTACCAGCATCCATTGGAGGCTACCTTCTGGAAGGTAGAGCTAGAGGTCACCGCCTAGAACGACATCAAGAATGGACATGAGGTGGAGACTGTCCACCGTGCCCCTGCTAGGAGAGCCCATGCCTTGGATGGCATGGAGGATACAGCACAGGACGCCTACATCCACTACCATGGTCGTCGCTTTGAGGCCATGAGGGAGGATCGCTTCAGGTTCCTTCCTCGCAATGATCATGAGGGTGTTTGGCAGGTCTTGGCTCCACCAGAGAGTGACCCAACTCTGGAAGCAATGGTGCAGCATGTCCAGGTTATGCAGGGGGTGGATGAGGAAGTCAAAGGAGAACTGCGTGCATCCCAGAGGGCTGAGAGACGCCTCCAGAAGCAAGTGGATGAACTTCGAGCTCAACTTGGGCAGCCATCCATCTACAAGAAGAAGCGCGGGTCCTTCACCATGATTGACACCGCTCCATAGGTGTTAGGTGCCTTGATCTAGATTACCACGTCGTTAATTCGTGTTTCATATTTAGTTTTATTTGGTCTTGTGAACTTGGATGATTAGATGTTTAATTTGTGAACTTGGTTGATTTGGTATTTATTTGATTGCTGGAAGTTTGTGGGCATGTCCACAACTTCCTTAGATTGGAACCTTAAGTTTAGAATGAAATCTTAATGTAGATGTTTCACTTTATCTTATCTCTACTGTGCTGATTTCTGGAGCAGCCTGTGTTCTTTATCTGGTATCTCAAAATCTGGGCTGTCAAAAACTCTGAAATTTTTGTGGAGATAATTAGACTTCTATATCTTTCAAATGTCTCTGGAATCATGTCAATAGCTGTTCAGGTTTGTGAGATCTAGCTGACACAAGTTGATGTTCCTGTGCTGTCTGGAACCCAGCACAGATTCGGTTTAGCTCCACTTTTGACCATGTGTGTGTCAGAATCTGTAAAAGTGATCTGAATAAAAGTTGTAGCTGATCTCCTAACCTTTCTAACAAATCTTGGTGCACCTCTGTTGGATCTTTGAACCTCTAGTTATAACAGTTTTACTAAACTACTGAATTTGAATCTTGTCCAGAAAATTCTCAGCATTGTTTCTTATCTTTTGTAAGCTCTCTATTATTGGAAAATCTCTAAATTTTGCACATTTGTTGGAAAACAGATGGCCGCAAGAGGAGGAAGAGGCAGAGGCCATGGTCGTGGATGTGATGCTCTCATAAATCCACCACCACCGCCACCTGTGACCATGGAACAAATATTGGGAATGCAAGCGCAACTGATGCAAGCTATGATGCAGCGCTTGGACAATGAACCTGCAAGAGGACCACCGCCTGTTTAGGTCAGAGATAAGCATGGAGAGTTTATGAAAGGTCGTCCACCGGTGTTCACCCTTGCCTCAGACCCTATGGAGGCAGATGATTGGTTGCGTGCTGTGGAGAAACAACTGAACATAGCACAATGCAACGACCTTGAGAAGGTGTTGTACGCTTCTGGGCAACTCTAAGGAGCTGCTCAGGATTGGTGGGAATCATTCTAGTTTGGACGTCCCAACAATGCTCCTGCTATCACTAGCAGGAATTCAAGGACAATTTCCGGTCATACCATATTCCCGATGGACTAGTGGAACTGAAGCAAGAAGAATTCAGGTCCCTCAAGCAAGGATCCATGACTGTGGCGGAGTATCGGGACAAGTTCGCACAACTATCACGC
The DNA here is from genome assembly GCF_019320115.1 of Miscanthus floridulus. Lineage (NCBI taxonomy): Eukaryota > Viridiplantae > Streptophyta > Magnoliopsida > Poales > Poaceae > Miscanthus > Miscanthus floridulus. The sequence goes on along the minus strand of NC_089583.1, from coordinate 29,527,801 downwards.
TATGCTCCAAATGATGTAGCGGAACGACAAGGATAAGCAACGTCGTTTCCTCAAGGGACTCTATGATGGACTGCAGCTCCAGCTGATGTCTAATACTTACCCTAACTTCCAGTCTTTGGTGAATCGCGCTATCGTGATTGACGATAAGCGCAAGGAGATAGAAGCTAAGAAGAGGAGGCTACTAGGGCAAGCTTCTGGAAGCAACACTCGCCCACGTGCTTATCCCCAGCAAGGTTTCCAGCAAAGGAATCAAGGACCAACTCACCAGGGAAACCGTGGTCAGTATCCTCAGCGGAACCAGTTCCAGCAACGCCCCCACTACCAGCAACAGTTTGGAAATCAGCGTCCCCCGCAATAGGCCAGCAATCCTGCAACACGCCAAGGATTGCCCAACAATGCTCCTGTGAAGAGTGGTGCACCCAACAATCCCAATGCCTGCTATTGCTATGGAGAAGTAGGTCACTATGCTCATCAGTGTCCTAAGAGGCAGAACCAACAATCACCTTAGAACCTAGACCGGCAATCAGAAGTTCAACGCCCGACCACCTCACACTGCGAAGGTGAACTATGTGTCATCTGATGTAGCTCAGGAGACGCCTGAGGTCATGTTGGGTACGTTCAGCAGTCAACTCTATCTCTGCTACCGTACTTTTTGATTCTGGTGCTTCACATTCTTTTATCTCCCAAGCTTTTGTTAGAATGCATAGCATACCTTTGTGTGCCATGAAAAATCCCATACTAGTAAATTCCCCAGGAGGTAGTATGCTAGCTTCTTATTGGAGCCCCTCAACTAGCATTTCCTTAAGGGGGGTAGACTTCAAAGTGAAGCCTATTGCATTGAGAACAGCGGGAATTGATCTTATTCTAAGAATGGATTGGATGAAACAACACCGGGCAGTGATCCAGTGTCAGGAGAAATCTGTGGTTGTGACATCACTCAATGGAGATAGAATTTGTGTAGAAGTGGTAGTGCAAGCTCAGCCTACAACTACAGTGAACCAGCTAGAAGGTGAAGCCAATAAACAAGATCATGTCATGGAAGAGTTCCCGGATGTCTTCCATGATGATTTGCCAGGTATGCCACCTGACCGAGACATTGAATTCATTATTGAATTATTACCTGGAACTGCACCAATAGCTAAACGTCCATATAGAATGGGAGTTAATGAATTAGAAGAGCTTAATAAACAACTAAAAGAGTTGCAAGAAAAAGGTTTCATACGCCCCAGTTCTTCCCCATGGGGGGCACCTGTGATCTTTGTGGATAAGAAGGATGGTAGTCAACGGATGTGTGTGGATTACTGCTCACTTAATGAGGTTACAATCAAGAATAAATACCCTTTGCCTAGGATTGATGATTTGTTTGATCATGTTGCTCCCGGCCCTCCATAAGGACTTATCTGTCGGCAAAAGCTGGGACTGACAGTGCAACTAGGGAGAGTCATATGGCTCTAACTTTAGCTCAGTAATAGGACCTTTTCTAGCTAGTTAGAGGTTACCTTTTTGGCGCAAATGGGGCTTGCCATGTTGGGTATAGGGCTGCCTCTATTCCTATGTGTATAGCCGCGATGGACATGTGCCATAGGAAAGGAGGGTTCCTACATCTGCCTGCCAAGGAAACCTAGCGGCCCTAACTTATTAGAGAAACCTATGAAATGTCTTCATAGTGTACCCTGCCCGCTCACCTTGGCAGTGACATGGGAGTAATTAACCCGGCCATATGTTAATCACGACTCGCGGTGAATGTGCACCACCTCTGCAGAGGGTAACAAACTGTTATAATAGCCGTGCTCACGGTCACGAGCGGCCCGGAAAACTCATAGAATAACTGGTTACTTGTTGTTAATCATTTAAGTTGTTCTATGATGATATATGGTATACTTGACCCTGATATATGGTCTTATGGGATTAAATGGGAGCTTAAGCATAATTTGATAATATCTGATAATAAAAGCTTGTCGTACTAAAAATGCTAACTGCAGTAAACCAGTGTCAACCTTTTGAGCTTCATAACCCCATGTTAACTTGTTAAGTACAGGATGTACTTACGCTTGTTTATTTCTTTATTTGGATAAAAATCCCGGATGGGTAACAGATGACAACGGGTATGAGGAATTCCCGGAGGATTTTTAGGCTTGTGGTCAACCAGTTGACCTTCCCTGTGATGTTGTTCCACGTGAGAGAGTTACCTTTTATTTTCCGCTGTGATGTATAAGACTAAGTTATATTATGATTCTTGATGTAAGAGACACCGTGATGATACTTTATGTAATTTGTCAGCTTATGTGTGTGATTGATCCCTGGGCACACATGAGTTAGTGCATTCAATTTTATCCTTAAAATTGGGTGTGACAAACTACAAACCGGCAGTGTTGTTCAACTAGACACTGTCGGGTGGAGCCAGGAACCGACACTGTTGCTTGTAGATCTGTGTCTGTTTTTAAGAAACGACAGTGATGTCAACCCCCATCACTGCCGGTATGCCACTGTCGGTTCAAAATCCGGCAGTGAAGGGGTTTTTTAACCGACAGTAATGTCCAGATCTGGGGTAGTGAGAGGCCGCCATGGTTGAAGAGCTTATATAGAGATGGCCAGTGTTCACATAGTTGATCTCTTAAAAGGTATACTTACATGAGATGAGATAAGATAGGACATATATATGTGTATATATACTATAGCACCTCCATGTTTGAAAAACTGTTATTTTTGGTATATAAACGATCGGATAAGACATTGGGTGAAGATGCTCAATATGTTAAAGTCAAGGAATCCCGAAAGCGAAAGGTCTTCTTTACTTGTCTCCATGCACACATCTTCTAGTAGTTAAAAGAGAATAATAGCAACTGGACCTACAGATGTGGTTTTTTATCAAGAATAGCATTTTCTAGTCGGACAAGCAATCTCCTTCACCGGTCATGACTTGCACTTGTGTTCAAGGGTCGTTCTAGATTGTGAAACGTATATATGTATGCTTGCTTCAAAGTTCAAACTATAGTACAAAACGAAGATTGAACTATTCATAGTTATGGATTACCATAGGTATGATTTTGTCTCTCCTAACTAGCTACTATGAAAAAGACCATTTTCAAGATCTTTTGGTAAAAAAAAACAAAAATAAAATTAGAGAAACCTCGACCGCGCGCTCCCTATCTCGTTCCATGCTTGATAATTTTAGTTCGTTATTACACATGACCTGTCGTGCCGCTGGGCCATAATCGATCGCTTTGTGACAGCTTGAGTGCTATTGCTAGCGCCATATATATCAGCCGAATGAAATTCAAGGCAAGTGGCTTGGCCTTCGGTGCTTAGGCCCTTTCTGGCATCTTGGTAATATTTTTCAGTTGTAAACAAGTTCAAGATGTATTTTCTAGTGCACAACAACACCACTGGAATTTTATGTTCGGTGTAAAATGTTGTTTGGGTATTCAGATTTGACAACAATACACTAGACGAGTAGAAAACGAAAGATCAGAGAACAATATAGAAGAACACAAGCTACAGATAAAGCACCTGCTTGCTTGCCTTATTCCTCACACAATCACAAAGTTCAAACAAAGCGCTTGCCCCACGGCGCTTTCACTGGTTCTCCGGAGAGTAGCAAGCAATCTGATGAAGTATTTGCGATTACACGTGGCTGCTATGCAAGATAGAAGTGCGAAGGGCAGCGATGGCGGCTGCGCAAGGCATGCAGTGGCGCGACGGCGCCCGTGATTTTGAAAGGCAATGGGGGCGCGACGGGGCGCAAGGCTGGCGATGTCGAAAGGCGACAGGTCACGATGGCGCGCGGCAGCCGTGCAAGGCGGTTGCACAAACGGCGGCTACAAGGTCACCATCTACTCCGATTAGCATGTCATGGTGTCTCCAGCTTTGAGGCTAGAACTCGAGTCATTCAATCGTGTGAATCGACACTCGCGAAAGAGGCCACGATGGCGGCTACCCAAGCTGGCAGCACGCAGGACGACGATGGTGCAAGATGGCGGCGGCAGCACGAAGGGCCACAATGGCGCACGATGATAGCATGGAGGGCGGCAACGTCGGGGTAGGAGAAGGTGGATGTGGGCTGCGTCGCCGGGGGAGGAGGTTTCCGCTGCTAATGAGGTCAGCACCGCCACTGGCCGCTGGAGACGAAGCGAGTGGACGAGATGAGTCTCGACAGTCGTCGTATTTTTTTCCGGAACTGAGGAAGTGAGTATTTTTATCCGGTGGTTTTTCCCCAAGCCGAGTGTAAAATAATTGTAGGCCCTGTTCGTTTCTTTGAAATTTGGCTGCTGCTGGTGCTGATGTTGATTTGTTGTGAGAGGAAAACACTATTCCTTCGCTGAAAAGTATTACTGAAGTAGTGCTAAAAACATAGTGGTACTAACCGACCAACCAAACAACAAATTTCAAATTGGGTAGGAAATACTTTAGGGAATGTAAGGACCAGGGTTTTAGACTAAATCCCGAACTTGCAAACAGGCCCAGCACCTGGTTTTAAGAACAAAACCAGATACACACTATATGTGAGCCCAGGAAGTCGAACCTCACATATAGCTACAAATAAGGGTAATATCAATAGACAATGCGCAATATATAATGTACTTAGTATAAAGAATATAACCTTAGATAGCAAACAGTGGAAAGACAACTCTGATCTTCGGGGAAGACTCTAATTCCACAGGGACAACTGACTGGTTGATCACAAACCTAATTCCTCCAAACTCTAGCAATCTGGTACCCATCCGAGATTTTTAAAGAAATATGTGAAAAATAAAGCAAGCGTAAGTACATATCGTACTCAACAAATATAACATAGAGTTCATGAGACTCAAAAGGCTGACACTGGTTTAACTGCGATTAGCTTTTAATGGTCACCATTTTAGCATAGGAGTAGCAACAAGTTTATCTCATGCCCATATAAACACATGATCAGGTAAACATGAACAATGAATAACATAAACAATAATCATTAATGGGCATCTTTTTCATCAGTATCATTAGTGTTCATCATCTATTCTGTAAATGTTCCAAGGCCGCTTATGACCGAGAGCATGGCTGATATATCAGTTTTACACTCTACAGAGGTTGTACACTTTCACTGTGAGTCATGATTTACCCTTTCGCCCGAGGCGGCCAACCTCTTGACCCACTACCAAGGATGGTCGGCAGGGTTCACTATGAAGCCTTTCAAAGGTTTGTCTAACAAGTTAGGGCCATTAGATTCACTCGGCAAACAGATATAGAGCCCCCTTCCCGATGGCACAATGATGCGCAGCCTATACTCAAGGGGATATAGGCTGGACTATACCCGATACGTTAAGCCATTCTTATGCCAATAAAGGTAACCTCTAACAAGAGAGAAAAAGGGTCCTCATACTGAGCTAAAGCCAGAGCCATATAGTCCTCAAAGTTGTACCGTAAGTCACAGATGATCACTTACAGATAAGTCCATAGGGAGAGGAATCTAGAGCACCATAAAAACTTGCCCAATGCTCTAACCCCCCTGTTCCATGTAGCTAAAAACATCTTTTAATGTTTATTGCATATTCCATTAGTCAAGTTACAAGATCATGGTTGGAGTTGAGCACTAGCATCATACTACCCAATGCAATACCCTATAGGTATCAAGGATCAAGGTAACAAAGTACTAGGAAATCCTTAGTGGTAGCCAAGGTAGACACATGCAGTATGAATTAAATGATTAAAGGTGTATAGGACAATAAGGAAGATCCCATGCTATATTTGCCTTAAAACACCGATCCTTCGGTAAGCTTTAATCTTCAACGTTCTTCTTCTTGATCGCCACGTATATCCATAAAGCACCACACAAGCATCCATACAATCATACACGAAGCCACAATAGAACTAAATTAGAATAGTACACCAATCATAGAAAAATAAGTAAAAGAGTTTGAAACACGATTCTAAGCATCGCTACGAACACACAGTCGCAAGAGGCACGCTAATCGAAGCTACGGTTTGAAAGAAATGACTACCGAAAGATCTACTCATAAAGAGAAAATATAAAAACTATAAGATTCATGTGTTTTAACTATATAAAAGCTTATATAAATTGAATTAGGTCACATTTAGATTCAAATTATAAAACTAATGTAAAACAAATCATATTTTATTTATAAAATCCAGTTGCATAATCATTATTCAAGTTAGGAGTTAAACCATGAAATTCTAGAATTAGTGACATGATAAACATCATTACTAATGCATAGTTTATGTTGTTATGAATCCAACGTAACTTGAATGGACTAAAACAGAGTGAAAACATAGAAGATATGATTTAAACAAGATTTCCTTTAAATAAAATAATAGATTAAATCTAACCTCGAATTTTAAAAGTTGAAAACATATCTAATAGTGATGTAAACACATAGACAACATAAATACAAACCTAACGCAAGTTGAACAGGTCGATTCGGAGTTAAAACGGAGATTTTATGGCTTATGGAAGATAGTGGCAAAACTGTAAATAAGTGGAACTTGATTTTCAAATAAAATCTGAATTTTGAATCAGGCCGGGGACCTCAAGCAGGACAAAGAAGAAAGACAGGGGCTACTTTGGAAAAAAACTATGGACGGTAGGTTGAGACTTGAATAGTTATAATGGCTTTTCTGCAAATTTCACCACGAAGAGGTATCTTCTATTTTCGGCGGCTAGATTGGAATTGGATGGCCAGGGTTGCGCAGGAGGAGGAAAGCGGTCCGGAACAGGACCACCGACGAACTTGGCGGTGGCGGCGCCATTGCCGGAGCGGCGGCGCTCATGGTTTTTAGCCTACAGAGCACAAAAACGCAAGGCAAGGACACCAGGAGAGAGAGAGCAAAGGAGGGCGAACTCACCCAGGGGGGTTTTGGCGGCGTGGAGCAAGAGGAGGCAACGCTGTGCTTGACTGGGCAACGCGGGCTATGGCGCTAGGTGGCGGCGCGACTGCGGGTGCTCGGGCGATGCGGTTGGAGTGGGATAGGGAGGCGGTGAGCACAGGCATCCAGTATTTAAGGCCCAGGAGCCTTGGGAGGCACGGCAAGCGGAGGGAGATGTGGGCAGGGCAGACGTGGGCAGGGCAGACACGGCCGGCGGCGGTGGAGTCCACGTTGGTGACGCCATGGGAAAGAAGTGCCTGGTAGGTGGGCCCGGTGCGTCAGCAGCGGTGGAGAGAGGACACGCGGGCACGACGCGTCGGTGCTGGGCTACGGCTTGGGCCGCGGGGATGGCTTGCTGGGCCACAGAGGGAGCAGATGTGAGTGGGCCGGCGGGAGGGGACAGGCAACGGCGCTGGAAAGCAAGGCCTCGCAGAAAAAAAAACGGAGGAGGAGGAGTAGTGGGCCTACGTGCCAACCTCGGCCCACGTAGGTGAGAGGAAGAGGGAGACAGGGAGAGGGCCAGGTGCTGGGCTCAGGAACAGAGGAAAGGCTGGCTAGCTTGGAGCTTGGGCTGAAAAAGAGAGAGAAGGAGAGAGGAGTAAAGAAACTCTTTTGCTCATTTTTTTCAATCCAAATGCAAATATGATCCTTCATCAAATTCAAAAAAAAATTTGAATATGCTTTTCAATTCAAATAAAAATGAGAAATTTTGGTTAGTTTTCAAAAATAAATTTTTACAACTTTTGAAATGCTTTTATTTTCTAATTCTCTTTTCTTTCTTTTCTTTTTCTTCACAGCTATTTTTAATTTCATTTGCAAAAGCAATTTAAACCATTTTAAATTTTCCGTCAAAACCACTTAACCAAATAAATCAAATACAAAGGCATGTATGCTCAAACATGTTGCTGCCTTGTGATAAATTTTAATTTAATGAAAATTTTTATTTTTCTATATTTCATGAGCACAAAAATATAGAATTAAATCATTTTAATCCTATTTTCAAAAGAGGCAAATTTTGGGGTGTTACAATTCTACCCCCTTAAGATGAATCTCATCCCCGAGATTCGGACGACGTCGACTAGGAGATAGGGATACTTCATCTCTAGATTCTTCTTTACTTCATCGTGTAGTTCCATCGTCTTAATAAGGATCCCAATTTACTTTGCATACCGGTTATCCTTACTCCAAGTAACTTATCAAACTGATTCCAAGATTGTAACAGGTACCTTGAACAATTCTCAGGTATCTCCAATCACTAGGCCATCTTTCCTATAATACCAATTCTCTTTCTTAAAATATCCACCTTTTAACGAAGCCTTATGAATCTCTTGGTCAGAAGGAGATTCTACTACCAATCTTCAAAACATTAATGATTTCGGTCAAGTTGCTTGAACTTGGAATACAATTCTTAGCCCTTGGTGTCACCCAAACCTTCTTAGCATAATTTTCCGTTGCTAAGGGCATCGGCCATGACTTTGCTCCTTAAAGTAATGGCACTTTTCCAAGTCATAACCAATTTCATTCCAACGAGATTGTCACAAGCTCAAGACCAACTTAGTGAAAATATCCAGTAGATTCTTGTGATCCTCCTAGATGACACTTTTACTTCCAAAAAGATAGTACTTCCATGCTCCACAATGGATAACTCCAAATAATATGTTAGATAGTTTAACTCATGCTTCCTTAGCTAACTTAATGAACCAGCCACTACTTTTCTTCTCGTATAATGACACATCCCATACCCTAACATGGTGCATCATTGTAGATATGAAGCTCTTGTCCGGATCTGGCAAAGCTAATACTTCATCCTTTTCTTGGACTCCTTCAACACTTAGCTGAGGTCTCTTGATCCAAATGAACTTAAAAGCTTCTCTAGTAGCTCTACCAAAATCTTGATGATCTTGGATGAACTTTCCATGAATCTTAAATCGAACCTCATTGAGACTCTAAACTTTTTTCACATCTTTGGGTACTACCACGCTTCTGCTGCGCAAACTAGAACGTAGGATACTTCACCTTACAAATTCTTCAACTTGGCTAACCCCCTTAATAAAAGATAAACTAGGGGATACCAAAGTATAGCTTGCACCTCCTTTTGGATGATCTAACTAGTATGAAGTCATTCTGACATCCCGATGGTACTCTTGTATATGGGCAAGGACAAGAAATTCTCAAATTCCTCACGAGCAAAAAATAGCAGCGTAGTAAAACAGCTGTAACTCACATTATGTTAATCCAATGATATTGTAGCTTATACCGTTGGAAAGCTTATCAAATTCTCCACAACTGCCTTATAGAACACTTTTCCAAATTCTATAGTTAAGTTGGTCAAAAACAGTGCACAAGAGAAACTGTTTCAGGTTCCAAACAGCACAAATGCATCGCCTTGTGATTTTCGTATCTCTATAACTAAAATAGCTATCAAGCTGATTCTTGTGTTTAGAGAAAGATATTGAAGTCTACTATTGTCCAAAATTTTCTCATGATTTTTGGTCATACAAATTAGAGATATAAGGCGAAGAGTGCAAACTGCTCCAAAAAGACAGTATAGGGAAAACAGAGAAAAACCATAACCCAACTATTTATTTCACTAATCCTTATACCTTAGGCCTATAGGCTAAATGAAGTTGTGTGAACACCCAACAAGATCATTGCAATCATTACAAAGATTCAAAACAATTATAAGCATAATGACAATTCAACAAGCAATAAAGATGCACAATTCAGTCATTGACTCAACTTGCGATATTATCGTCCTCATTATGCTAGGGGTAACAATCCTAAGACTTATTTTTAGATTACGCAAGAAGGTGGTGAGGAATAGTTCTAAAAACATATCAAATCAAGCAGTGAAGATGAGAACAAATACATTAAAATAAGCACTAAGGTAGAGATGAATAGCAATGGTAGAGATATAGTAGAGAAGAAAATATCAAGGTTCATAGAGCAAGGATTTCTGTAGCAACTTCTAAACCTTAGAACGACCAGTTTCTACTAGGCTTGTGTCCTACCGTCAGCATTGCTCTGATACCACTTTGTAGCACCCGGTTTTAAGAACAAAACCAGATACACACCATATGTGAGTCCAGGAAGTCGAATCTCACATATAGCTACAAATAAGGGTAATATCAATAGACAATGCTCAATATATAACATACTTAGTATAAAGAATATAACCTTAGATAGCAAACAGCAGAAAGACAACTCCGATCTTCGGGGGTAGACTCCAATTCCACAGGGACAACTGGCTGGTTGACCACAAACCTAATTCCTCCAAACTCTAGCAATTTGGTACCCATCCGGGATTTTTATCCAAATATGTGAAAAATAAAGCAAGCGTAAGTACATGTCATACTCAACAAATATAACATGGGGTTCATAAGGCTCAAAAGGCTGACACTGATTTAACTGCGATTAGCTTTTAATGGTCACCATTATAGCATAGGAGTGGCAACAAGTTTATCACATGCCCATATAAACACATAATCTGTAACACCTGGTTTTAAGGACAAAACCTGATGCACACCATATGTGAGTCTTTAGAATCAAATCTCACATATAGCTACAAATGAAGGGGCAGTATCAATTCACAATGCTTAATATATAGCGAACTTCGCAAAAGAGATAACCTTAGAAAGTAATCAATGGATAGACAACTCTGATCTCCGGGTGCAAACTTCACTCCACTAGATCCAAATTGACTGGTTGATCACAAGCCTAACTTCTCAAGTCTCTGACAAACTGTTATCTGGCCTGAGGTGTGGGGGAAATTGCAAGAGTGAGTCCATGTCGAACTCAGCAAATATAACAACAAGGTAGTGTATTCCATAACCACATGATCAAGTGTAATTGAATAATGAATTGCACATAAACAATTTAAATGAACATACAACAATTCTCTTAGTTTTTCGGGCCGCCCGTATCCGTGGGCACGGCTATTATAATAGTTTTACACTCTGCAGAGGTTGTACACTTTCACTGTGAGTCATGATTTCCAAATGTATGGGTTTGCAAGGTCCAAAACACCGGAAACCATATAAAGCCACCCAAGAGCTCGTCTAACCGGCCAGGGCCGCAGGGTCATTAGATATAGGAACCCCCCTTCCAAAAATAAAGTATAAGGCCGCTTCCAAAGCTAGGCTCAACAGGACAGAGGCTGTCCTATACCCAACTCGCAGACCTCTAACCAGCTAGAAAAGGGTTTCTCAAATAACTAGAGCCAGAGCCATATAGCCCTCATAGCTGTACTGTAAATCCCAGCTTTTGCCAAAGGATAACATTCATCATTTATGTTTATATCACATTTCATTAAACAAGCCCAAGATCATGGTCACAGAAAGAAAACCCAAGCTATACTTGCCTTAAACATCGATCCTTCGGTAATCTTTAATCTTCAACGTTTTCTTCTTCTTCTTCTTGATCTCCAACTTCTTATAGATCACCAACGCAAAACTCACCGACTGGACAAGACCGAAAAGCACCACACAAGCATCCGAACAAGCATGCATAGCAAACATACTAGATTAGAACAATACACCAATCAATGAAAAAGATTCGAAATCTAATCTACGCATTGCTATGATCACACACACGCGAAAGGCACACTAATCAGAGCTACGGTAAAACAGAAACATCTATGGAAGGATTTACGTTGGAAAGAAAACTATATGCTTTATCCATTTTAATGATAATAAAACATGTATAAGATATCTCAGGGGAATATCTAAAATTGAGTTAAGTCATTTTATACTTGAGTTATTAGATTTAGAAAACTAAGATAAATTAATCATACCTTAATTATAAATATTTTGATATCATTTATGCAAATTAAATTGAAATATAATAACAAATGAGAGTATATATATTCAAAGTATATATGTCACATTTAAACTTGACAAATTAAAATTTAAAGACATACATGTTTATGTCACTAATTAATCATATTTTATTAATCAACATATCTCATATTATATAAAGTATTTAAACTTTACTTTAGAAATATAGAACATGTGAGAGCAACTAATAGAACAATTATATTATGTCTCATAATTGATCTAAGCAAGTCATAATTAAAAAGGCATTAATGTTGGCATACATCATATTTTATAATTATAAAAGATTATATATATACTTTTAGTCATTTAAACATCTATAAATTAAAAACATAAATCATGTGAGAGCATCTGTTCATACTTAACACATATGCAACATTCAACTAATTATAATCTAAGACTATACTGAAGTTACTGATTAATCAAATTAATATTAACTATATATGGAAAAACAAGTAACATGAAAAACATTGGTACTACTGTGTAGAGCACAAAATTACGAAACTAACGCAACTAGAATCGCTCGAAACGGAGTTAAGACGATGAAACGGTAAAGGATTAACGATCGGTGGCAAAACTGTAAATACATCATCTTGTACCTCTGGCCTCTTCCATCTGGACGTACGTGGCCGTGGCAAAGAGGTTGCCTGCTGCTGCTATGCATGGGGGAATTTACTTGCTTGTGTGTACACACGCATGGTCCTTGTTTGCTTTCAGGTGAACGACGAGCTTGCTTGCTTGCTGGACTTCAAGACTGCAAGCAGATGGACTGCAGGTGCATGGCCCGCCTTGGCAGCTTGACGGAGGCATACAGAGGCGCATCAGATGGAACACAGATGATGATCGGGTCGATAGGCACAGATGCATGGACAAAAGGTGGATATGGTTATCGTACCATGTGGCTCAGCAGCAAAACTGCGACCTCAGATTGCATCGGACCTTCGGACAAACAAGGCCGGAGCAACACGCTTGCATGCTGTCCAACCTAGCTTAAATATGGAACAGAACCTGCAGGATTGCATGACCTAGTGAGCTGTGCAGATCATGTAGAGGAGAGATGAAGGAACTGTATGCTGTATTTCTCACCGACGGAGGCGAGACGTCCACATAACCGTCACGGAGATTGATGATGGCTCTCGATGTAGCACGGACTGCGGCAGGAGAGGTAATCAACGGACATGGTGTAATTAACAAAGAGGAAGGAAAACGTGGGGATGCTTACCAACCAACAACTACGAATGGGCAGCGCGGCGGCGACGATGACCACGACGGCGACAACGAGGAGGAGAAAAATATAATTTACTACGAGGGATTTCCCAAACTAGGGGCTCCTCATACGATAGTTTGGTGTGCTTAGTCCAAGGGGTTGGTACATATATATAGGGCGGAGAACTCCCCACATCTACATCGACTAACAATATGGTACTAATTGATGTTGCACCCTCCACCTTTACTAATAGGCCTAATTAATTATTAAAGCCCATTAGTAAATAAAGACATGGGCCTTTGGGCATGAGGAAATCTGAGATATTTCATTATTTTCGGAATTAATTAATTTCATGGATAAAATAATTCTAGAAAAGCCTAGAATTGAATTTTAAGCCACGAAAAATACTCCGAAGGCTCCAAAAATTCAGAGCCGCTCATGACCGTAAGCAAGGCTGATATACCAGTTTTACACTCTGCAGAGGTTGTACACTTTCACTGTGAGTCGTGATTTACCATTTCGCCCGAGGCGGTCAACCTCTTGACCCACTACCAAGGAAGGTCGGCAGGGTTCACTATGAAGCCTTTCAAAGGTTCGTCTAACAAGTTAGGGCCATTAGATTCACTCGGCAAACAGATATAGAGCCCCCTTCCCGATGGCACAATGACGCACAGCCTATACTCAAGGGGACAGAGGCCGCACTATACCCGATTTGTTAAGCCATTCTTACGCCAATAAAGGTAACCTCGAACAAGCTACAAAAGGTCCTAATACTGAGCTAAAGCCAGAGCCATATAGCCCTCACAATTGTACCGTAAGTCCTAGATGATCACTTATAGATAAGTCCTTAGGGAGAGGAATCTAGAGCACCATAAAAACAGCCCAATGCTCTAGCCCCCTTGCTCCATGTTGCTAAAAACATATTTTAGTGTTTATTGCATATACCATTAGTCAAGTTACAAGATCATGGTTGGAGTTGAGCACTAGCATCATACAACCCAATGCAATGCCCCATAGGTATCAAGGATCAAGGTAACAAAGTACTAGGAAATCCTTAGTGGTAGCGAAGGTAGACACATGGAGTATGAATTAAATGATTAAAGGTTTATAGGACAACAAGGAAGATCCCATGCTATACTTGTCTTAAAACACCGATCCTTCGGTAAGATTTAATGTTCAACATTCTTCTTCTTGATCAACACATATATTCATAAAGCACCACACAAGCATCCATACAATCATACATGAAGCAACAATAGAACTAAATTAGAACAGTACACCAATCATAGAAAAATAAGTAAAAGAGTTTGAAAAACGATTCTACGCATCGCTACGTACACACAGTCGCGGGAGGCACGCTAATCGAAGCTATGGTTTGAAGGAAACGACTACCGAAAGATCTACTCATAATGAGAAAATATAAAACTATAAGCTTCATGTGTTTTAACTATATAAAAGCTTATATAAATTGAATTAAGTCAAATTTAGATTCAAATTATAAAACTAAAGTAAAACAAATCATATTTTATTTATAAAATCGAGTTGCATAATCATTATTCGAGTTAGGAGTTAAACCATGAAATTCTAGAATTAGTGACAAGATAAACATCGTTACTAATGCATAGCTTATGTTGTTATGAATCCAACGCAACTTGAATGGACTAAAACGGAGTGAAAACATAGAAGTATGATTTAAATAAAATTTCCTTTAAATAAAATAATAGATTAAATCTAACCTCGAATTTTAAAAGTTGAAAACATATCTAACAGTGATATAAACACGTAGACAACATAAATACGAACGTAACGCAAGTTGAACGGGTCGATTCAGAGTTAAAACAGAGATTTTGTGGCTCATGGAAGATAGTGGCAAAACTGTAAATAAGTGGAACTTGATTTTCAAATAATATCTGAATTTTGAATCTGGTCGGGGACCTCGAGCAGGACAAAGAAGAAAGATAGGGGCTACTTTGGAAAAAAACTAAGGACAGTAGGTTGAGACTCGAATAGTTAAAATGAGCATCTTTTTCATCAGTATCAGTAGTGTTGATCATCTATTCCATAAATGTTTCAAGGCCGTTCATGACCGTGAGCAAGGCTGATATACCAGTTTTACACTCTGCAGAGGTTGTACACTTTCACTGTGAGTCGTGATTTACCCTTTCGCCCGAGGCGGTCAACCTCTTGACCCACTACCAAGGAAGGTCGGCAGGGTTCACTATGAAGCCTTTCAAAGGTTCGTCTAACAAGTTAGGGCCATTAGATTCACTCGGCAAATAGATATAGAGCCCCCTTCCCGATGGCACAATGACGCATTGCCTATACTCAAGGGGACAGAGGCCGCACTATACCCGATTCGTTAAGCCATTCTTATGCCAATAAAGGTAACCTCGAACAAGCTACAAAAGGTCCTAATACTGAGCTAAAGCCAGAGCCATATAGCCCTCACAATTATACCGTAAGTCCCAGATGATCACTTATAGATAAGTCCTTAGGGAGAGGAATCTAGAGCACCATAAAAACAGCCCAATGCTCTAGCCCCCTTGTTCCATGTTGCTAAAAACATATTTTAGTGTTTATTGCATATACCATTAGTCAAGTTACAAGATCATGGTTGGAGTTGAGTACTAGCATCATACTACGCAATGCAATGCCCCATAGGTATCAAGGATCAAGGTAACAAAGTACTAGGAAATCCTTAGTGGCCGCGAAGGTAGACACATGGAGTATGAATTAAATGATTAAAGGTTTATAGGACAACAAGGAAGATCCCATGCTATACTTGTCTTAAAACACTGATCCTTCGGTAAGATTTAATGTTCAACATTCTTCTTCTTGATCACCACATATATTCATAAAGCACCACACAAGCATCCATACAATCATACATGAAGCAACAATAGAACTAAATTAGAACAGTACACCAATCATAGAAAAATAAGTAAAAGAGTTTGAAACACGATTCTACGCATCGCTACGTACACACAGTCGCGGGAGGCACGCTAATCGAAGCTATGGTTTGAAGGAAACGACTACCGAAAGATCTACTCATAATGAGAAAATATAAAACTATAAGCTTCATGTGTTTTAACTATATAAAAGCTTATATAAATTGAATTAAGTCAAATTTAGATTCAAATTATAAAACTTAACTAAAACAAATCATATTTTATTTATAAAATCGAGTTGCATAATCATTATTCGAGTTAGGAGTTAAACCATGAAATTCTAGAATTAGTGACAAGATAAACATCGTTACTAATGCATAGCTTATGTTATTATGAATCCAACGCAACTTGAATGGACTAAAACGGAGTGAAAACATAGAAGTATGATTTAAATAAAATTTCCTTTAAATAAAATAATAGATTAAATCTAACCTCGAATTTTAAAAGTTGAAAACATATCTAACAGTGATATAAACACGTAGACAACATAAATACGAACGTAACGCAAGTTGAACGGGTTGATTCAGAGTTAAAACAGATATTTTGTGGCTCATGGAAGATAGTGGCAAAACTGTAAATAAGTGGAACTTGATTTTCAAATAATATCTGAATTTTGAATCTGGTCGGGGACCTCGAGCAGGACAAAGAAGAAAGATAGGGGCTACTTTGGAAAAAAACTAAGGACGGTAGGTTGAGACTCGAATAGTTATAATGAGCATCTTTTTCATCAGTATCATTACTGTTGATCATCTATTCCATAAATGTTCCAAGGCCGTTCATGACCATGAGCAAGGCTGATATACCAGTTTTACACTCTGCAGAGGTTGTACACTTTCACTGTGAGTCGTGATTTACCCTTTCGCCCGAGGCGGTCAACCTCTTGACCCACTACCAAGGAAGGTCGGCAGGGTTCACTATGAAGCCTTTCAAAGGTTCGTCTAACAAGTTAGGGCCATTAGATTCACTTGGCAAACAGATATAGAGCCCCCTTTCCGATGGCACAATGACGCACAGCCTATACTCAAGGGGACAGAGGCCGCACTATACCCGATTCGTTAAGCCATTCTTACGCCAATAAAGGTAACCTCGAACAAGCTACAAAAGGTCCTAATACTGAGCTAAAGCCAGAGCCATATAGCCCTCACAATTGTACCGTAAGTCCTAGATGATCACTTATAGATAAGTCCTTAGGGAGAGGAATATAGAGCACCATAAAAACAGCCCAATGCTCTAGCCCCCTTGTTCCATGTTGCTAAAAACATATTTTAGTGTTTATTGCATATACCATTAGTCAAGTTACAAGATCATGGTTGGAGTTGAGCACTAGCATCATACTACCCAATGCAATGCCCCATAGGTATCAAGGATCAAGGTAACAAAGTACTAGGAAATCCTTAGTGGCTGCGAAGGTAGACACATGGAGTATGAATTAAATGATTAAAGGTTTATAGGACAACAAGGAAGATCCCATGCTATACTTGTCTTAAAACACCGATCCTTCGGTAAGATTTAATGTTCAACATTCTTCTTCTTGATCACCACATATATTCATAAAGCACCACACAAGCATCCATACAATCATACATGAAGCAACAATAGAACTAAATTAGAACAGTACACCAATCATAGAAAAATAAGTAAAAGAGTTTGAAACACGATTCTACGCATCGCTACGAACACACAGTCGCGGGAGGCACTCTAATCGAAGCTATGGTTTGAAGGAAACGACTACCGAAAGATCTACTCATAATGAGAAAATATAAAACTATAAGCTTCATGTGTTTTAACTATATAAAAGCTTATATAAATTGAATTAAGTCAAATTTAGATTCAAATTATAAAACTAAAGTAAAACAAATCATATTTTATTTATAAAATCGAGTTGCATAATCATTATTCGAGTTAGGAATTAAACCATGAAATTCTAGAATTAGTGACAAGATAAACATCGTTACTAATGCATAGCTTATGTTGATATGAATCCAACGCAACTTGAATGGACTAAAACGGAGTGAAAACATAGAAGATATGATTTAAATAAAACTTCCTTTAAATAAAATAATAGATTAAATCTAACCTCGAATTTTAAAAGTTAAAAACATATCTAACAGTGATATAAACACGTAGACAACATAAATACGAACGTAACGCAAGTTGAACGGGTCGATTCAGAGTTAAAACAGAGATTTTGTGGCTCATGGAAGATAGTGGCAAAACTGTAAATAAGTGGAACTTGATTTTCAAATAATATCTGAATTTTGAATCTAGTCGGGGACCTCGAGCAGGACAAAGAAGAAAGATAGGGGCTACTTTGGAAAAAAACTAAGGACGGCAGGTTGAGACTCGAATAGTTATAATGAGCATCTTTTTCATCAGTATCATTAGTGTTGATCATCTATTCCATAAATGTTCCAAGGCCGTTCATGACCGTGAGCAAGGCTGATATACCAGTTTTACACTCTGCAGAGGTTGTACACTTTCACTGTGAGTCGTGATTTACCCTTTCGCCCGAGGCGGTCAACCTCTTGACCCACTACCAAGGAAGGTCGGCAGGGTTCACTATGAAGCCTTTCAAAGGTTCGTCTAACAAGTTAGGGCCATTAGATTCACTCGGTAAATAGATATAGGGCCCCCTTCCCGATGGCACAATGACGCATAGCCTATACTCAAGGGGACAGAGGCCGCACTATACCCGATTCGTTAAGCCATTCTTATGCCAATAAAGGTAACCTCGAACAAGCTACAAAAGGTCCTAATACTGAGCTAAAGCCAGAGCCATATAGCCCTCACAATTATACCGTAAGTCCCAGATGATCACTTATAGATAAGTCCTTAGGGAGAGGAATCTAGAGCACCATAAAAACAGCCCAATGCTCTAGCCCCCTTGTTCCATGTTGCTAAAAACATATTTTAGTGTTTATTGCATATACCATTAGTCAAGTTACAAGATCATGGTTGGAGTTGAGCACTAGCATCATACTACCCAATGCAATGCCCCATAGGTATCAAGGATCAAGGTAACAAAGTACTAGGAAATCCTTAGTGGCAGCGAAGGTAGACACATGGAGTATGAATTAAATGATTAAAGGTTTATAGGACAACAAGGAAGATCCCATGCTATACTTGTCTTAAAACACCGATCCTTCGGTAAGATTTAATGTTCAACATTCTTCTTCTTCTTGATCACCACATATATTCATAAAGCACCACACAAGCATCTATACAATCATACATGAAGCAACAATAGAACTAAATTAGAACAGTACACCAATCATAGAAAAATAAGTAAAAGAGTTTGAAACACGATTCTATGCATCGCTACGAACACACAGTCGCGGGAGGCACGCTAATCGAAGCTATGGTTTGAAGGAAATGACTACCGAAAGATCTACTCATAATGAGAAAATATAAAACTATAAGCTTCATGTGTTTTAACTATATAAAAGCTTATATAAATTGAATTAAGTCAAATTTAAATTCACATTATAAAACTAAAGTAAAACAAATCATATTTTATTTATAAAATCGAGTTGCATAATCATTATTCGAGTTAGGAGTTAAACCATGAAATTCTAGAATTAGTGACAAGATAAACATCGTTACAAATGCATAGTTTATGTTGTTATGAATCCAACGCAACTTGAATGGACTAAAACGGAGTGAAAACATAGAAGATATGATTTAAACAAGATTTCCTTTAAATAAAATAATAGATTAAATCTAACCTGGAATTTTAAAAGTTGAAAACATATCTAACAGTGATATAAACACGTAGACAACATAAATACGAACATAACGCAAGTTGAACGGGTCGATTCAGAGTTAAAACAGAGATTTTGTGGCTCATGGAAGATAGTGGCAAAACTATAAATAAGTGGAACTTGATTTTCAAATAAAATCTGAATTTTGAATCTGGTCGGGGACCTCGAGCAGGACAAAGAAGAAAGATAGGGGCTACTTTGGAAAAAAACTAAGGACGGCAGGTTGAGACTCGAATAGTTATAATGGCTTTTCTGCAAATTTCACCACGAAGAGGTATCTTCTATTTTTGGCCGCTAGATTGGAATCGTACGACTAGGGTTGCACGGGAGGAGGAAAGCAGGCCGGAATAGGACCACTGGCGAACCTGGCGGCGCGCTCATGGTTTTTCGGCCTACAGAGCACAAAAATGCAAGGCGAGGACACCAGGAGAGAGAGGAAAGGAGGGCGAACTCACCCAGGAGGATTTTGGCGGCGCGGAGCAAGAGGAGGTGGCGCTATGCTTGACTAGGCGACGGCGGGCGGCGGTGCTAGGTGGTGGCGCGGCTGCGGGCGCTCGGGCGATGCGGTTGGAGCAGGATAGGGAGGCGGTGACCATGGGCATCCAGTATTTAAGGCCTCTGAGCCTTGGGAGGCACGACAAGCGGAGGGAGACGTGGGCGGGGCGGACACGGCCGACGGTGGTGGTGTCTGCGTCGGTGATGCCGTGGGGGAGAAGAAGTGCCTGGCAGGTGGGCCCAGCGCGTTAGCGGGGCGGAGAGAGGACACGCGGGCGCGGCGCGGCGGTGCTAGGGCTGCGGCTTGGGCCACGGGGATGACTTGTTGGGCCGCGGAGGGAGCGCAGATGCGAGTGGGCCGGCGGGACGGGGCGGGCCACGGTGATGGAAAGCAAGGCCACGTGGAAAAAAAACGGAGGAGGTGGAGTAGTGGGCCTATGCACCAACCTCGGCCCACGCGGGTAAGAGGAAGAGGGAGACAGGGAGAGGGCTGGGTGCTGGGCTTGGGAACAGAGGAAAGGCCGGCTGGCTTGGAACCTGGGCTGAAAAAGAGAGAGAAGGAGAGAGGAGTAAAGAAACTCTTTTGCTCATTTTTTTCAATCCAAATGCAAATATGATCCTTCATCAAATTCAAATAAAATTTTGAATATGCTTTTCAATTCAAATAAAAATGAGAAATGTTGGTTAGTTTTCAAAAATAAATTTTTACAACTTTTGAAATGCTTTTTGTTTCTAATTCTCTTTTCTTTCCTTTCTTTTTCTTCAAAGCCATTTTTAATTTCATTTGCAAAAGCAATTTAAACCATTTTAAATTTTCCGTCAAAACCACTCAACCAAATAAATCAATTGCAAAGGCATGTATGCTCAAACATGTTGCTGTCTTATGATAAATTTTAATTTAATGAAAAATTTTATTTTCCTATATTTCATGAGCACAAAAATACAGAATTAAATCATTTTAATCCTATTTTCAAAAGAGGCAAATTTTGGGGTGTTACACCTTACTTGTATTTCCTGATGTATATATCCCAGTCTCTTACTAATCTGTGGTGCCTGTGTGGATATCATAATTCGATCATATCTGGAAAATGTAAAACAAACTTCTATGACAAGTAGTTTGCATAAGGATGACGTTAAACTGGAATGGCCACAGCCTTAATTGAATTACATTTAGGCCAATCCCAGATCTGTTTTGGCATAGTGAAGAAAATCCAACAACCTCAAAGTATTATTTTCCAATTATCGAAAATTATCACCGTTTGTGATGGTAACAAAGTGTGATGCTGCGCAACGAGTGCCTGTATCTGGGGCGGTTCTATGGACTTATTTTGCACCCACTAACCTAGTTGTTGTATTCTAGCTAGGATATTCTTTTATATTGCAAGTTTACGTCAAAAGCTAAGTCCTTCTAGATTTATTGCTAAGTTATTCCTACTTTTGTTTTATTTTTCCATGGAGAAGAGACCTGTCCAAATAGAGGCAGCAGGGGTTATTTAAAGTCATGAGATGAGCTGCCCTCTATGCATTTCCCATTATATTACTTTCTCAAGAATACCAAAGAACTCAGTGCACAATATATATGAGGGACGTCACATATCTTAATTTTGATTGATTTGTCAACCGTCGTCGCAGCTGACTGATCCAGACACACAGATACGACCAAGGAAATGTGCTAGCTAGTGTGATTCTGGCTGCCTAGTTCGATCGCCAATGATAGTGTCTTTCTAGCCACTGATCGCACGCTGGCCAAATATAAAACCAAGATCTTTTTACCATTGCCTTAACACTTACTTATTGCCTCTTCGTTTGCTCTGATATTTTGTAATGTGGAGCTTCTTTAACTCGATGACTTTACAAAATATTGTCGGAGAATAGACAAATGTCGCAAGAGGATGATGACTTAAGTAACCGTTATCGAAGCAGAAGATTGGGGATCAACATATTCACAGTTAAAGTCAAGTTCTGGTAAAGAATTTAACTTTTACCAGCTTCCATTCATACCCTGGTCGGCTGTGTGATCCTTGCTTATCATAGTCACATGGAACTGAATGGGCTATGCTACGGTACACCAATTGCCTCCTAGCTAGGAGGTAAGATCTCTGCTAAATCTAAGCCCTTAAATTTAGAAGAGAGAAGTAATTAGTTAAGTGCAAAAAGAAAAGAGATGGCCCGTAGGAGGAGGCGTGCGTGCTTGCATGCATGATGCATTTTTTTTTTTTTTTTTGACTATGCATGACGCATTCTATGAACATTTTAAGCAAGAATTTGTGATTGGGGAAAATTGCATCTAAATAGGAGGAGTTTGTAACTTTGTATGCATACAAAATCTTTCTGAGGCCCCAACCGAATTGTTTCTAATGAGCTAGATATAATATTTATTTATTGTGAAAGAGTGAGATATGATAGACTAGCTTGCTATGGTAATTTTGTCACAACTTGGTTTTCACGCACATCTTAGAAATTAGAAGTGTATAACGTACAAAGAATTATCTATGTATTAATAATTAATTATATTATCCATGTTTCTTCTTTCCTGTTATGTTGTCACATTACAATAAGAGAAGTCATGTATATACCAAGCCAGATTTCTTGTATTTGTGTTCAAAATGTAATGTGCATATTTATCAAAAAGAAAATGTAATGTGCATATGTGTCATTTGCTTTTGTTTTACGTCACATTAGGAGAAAACCTACAAGCTGCTTTTTGTCCAATTATATTTAATCTAATAATTCACATTTACATGTACATGTCAACAAATTAGTCGGTTGTCACATTAGGACACGTTACATTACGTTAGTTGTCACATTACATTTATGCTAATCAAATTATGTTATGTCCAAAGTTGCAAAAAAAATTGCAAGTCCAATAGATCACACATGCATCAATTAGATCTAGAAGAAAGGATTTTTATATATAAAACCTTCCTCTTTTACAAAATAGAAGACTAAAGAAATATATATTCCACTTACTATCTTCTACAACTAATACATGGTCCTAATCATCCAATCTAGTTAAATGAGCCGCCCACACGGTCATTTGGAAGTACCACAGCAAAACCCGAACTGAATATTTAGCTCTTATTTGGATAAGTATAATCCATCTCCCTCCTGCTTCAAACAAGCCTTTCCCTAGTGGTAAGTCTGATGGCTTGTTTGAATCCGGCTGGAGCCTTTCTGAAATTTCATTCATGATTCTTTTCTTCCTGTCAGATTTGTCATAATCGTGAATAATATTCCAGTTTACTTTTGTTCTCACCTAGAGCTGTTGCCTCAGCGGCCAGTTGATCCCTGTTCTGGTCTGCTAGTGGGTTCCAGCTCCTTCAGGAAACAAAGCGGTTAAGTTGAGATTAATGGAGGTTCACTTTCGACATGGTCGGAACCTCTGGAGAAGCAGTGTGTAAGACTGTAAGAGGAGCATCAACACTGCGCCTTAAATCGATCACCGACTAGAAGTACCTGACTCCACACCTCCCCAGCAAATGAAATCAATAATGGCAAGATAGGTCCAAAGCTACATTCGCCGACTGCTGCACCTCACTGGATCAATGTTGAAAGTCCAAGCTAAGTATCGTCATCTCTGAAACGAGGGGCAGGAGAATGGCGGTTCTGGTGAGGCACTTGTTTCCTTTTGCCTCGTATTCCCATGTTACCGTCACAAACTTTGGCTGACCTAATATTCCCTCACTATTTTCATGCTCATGGTAAAGCTAGGAGTGCCGCCCCTAATATTTGGTGCAAAACCGCGACGAAGCAACACAATATATATAGTAAACTAGTCAAATTAAGAGGATAACATATATAGAACACAAGCAGTACAGCATGACCTATATATAGAGACCCCTAGCTACTTTTTATTTAATGGTAACCTGGCTTCTCTGCGTGAAAGCCCAGGCAGTACAGCATTATGTTTGCGCATGTGACGTGATGCCACACTGCACTGCACCAGCCAGTCTCTTAATGCGACGAAACAGCTTGCACTGCTATAGAAATCTTAATGGAGGCGGGCATTACAACCGCCTCTAATCAAAGGTCACGGTTAATCGCGACTTTACGAAGGCGGTTGCCCTGCCAACCACGGTTAATCCTTTAACAGATGCGGGAGCATTAAGATGTCCGCCTCCGTTAATCAATTTAAAAAAATAAAAAAATCCTAGCGTGCCCAATCGAGCCTGCTGTCGGGCCCAATCGAGCCCGCTGCCATCATCGCGTCCGCCAGATGTGGGCGCCCCTCCTCCTCGCTAGATCTGGGCATGGCCGTGGGAGAGCCAGCAGACCACCCGCAGCCTGATCCGGACGCCCGTCGACAAATTCGGTCGCCTGCCGCCGCATTCCGCCCACCTGCTGCCGTCATCTAGAGGTGTGGTGGGGGGAAACATGCCCCCTCGCCGCGTAGAAGGGGGGGGGGGCGCTAGCCGGAGTGGTAGAGGAGGAGCGTGCGCCGGCCGGCGGAGGAGCTTGCGCCGCCAGAGGAGGAGCAAGCACCAAATCCGGCCTCTGTGGCCAGGCCGCCGCCGGATCCTGGCCTTCCATGCGTCGCTGGTACCGGATCCAGAGGGGTAGAGGAGCCTTGCACCGTGGGAGGAGTGACACGCCGTGGTGCAGCGCTGCGCGCCGCGCCATGGGAGGAGGGAGGGAGCCCGCTGCCGTGGAGCCGCAGTGCACCGTGGGAGAGAGACGGAGACCGCGTGGAAGAGGCGGAAGAGGGAGAGGGATCCGCCGGTGGTATGGGAGAGGAAACGAGGAGAGGAGGAAGATATATCGTGTAACACCCTAAAATTTCATTATTTTTAAATAGGAGAAATGATTTAATTATAGCCTTTTGTGAGCATTTGAATTTAGAAAAAAATAATAAACTATGTTAAAAAATCAAATATAGGTCTACAAACATGTATGTGCATTCATCCTGCTGCATATTATTTTTGTATTGTGTGGTTTGAAATCAAATTTCAAGTTGATTTGAATTTGCATGTCAAAATTGATTTGGAAAATTAGAAAAGAAAAAGGAAAAAACCTATTTCTATTTCTCCCCTCCTATTTGGCCCAGCTACCATGGCCTGGCCTCTCTCCACTGCTTCCCCTCTCCTGCCCGCACGGGCCTACCCTAGATGCCGGCCCAGTCTCCTCTCTCTTCCTCACTTCCCCCGCATGGGCAGCTCTCCCTCCGCCGGCCTAGCCGCCCCGCTCGGCCATTTCCTTTTCTCTCGCGCAGCCCGCGTGAGCAGGCCGGCCCAAAGGCCAGCCGAGCCACTCTCCCTCTTCCCCTGTCTCACTAGCAGCCAGGTCCCGTGTTCTTTCTCTCGCCGACAGGTGGGCCAGCCGTGTTAGGGCCTTCTCCCTCCTGTGTCCGCTTCGGACACCACCAGAGGAGTCCGCTCCCGCACCATTTTTCCCCGATTGACGTGTGCTACGAGCCGCCCCCGCACGTCGAGGCCTCTTAAATAGCAGCCCCGGGTGCGCCGCCCCGTTCCCAACTCTCTTCACTAGCCGCCGCCCTCACTTTTGCTCCACGCCGTCGCCAAAACCTAGCAGCTCGCGCCACCGTCGACGCTGTTTGCCTCGCCGTGCACCACGCTGCCTCCGTCTGCTCTGCGCCTTGGTAAGGTACCTAGCCCAGCTCGCCTTTATCTCCTCTCTCTCCTCGTGCTCTTGTTTCGTTCAATGAAGATCCGTAGGTCGTGTTTCATGAGCGCCGCCCGCCTCCGGCCATGGCGTCGCCGTCGGAACTCGCCGTCGGCCAGCCAGCGTCATCTCTTCCCCGCCTGATTCAATCCTGACCACCCGAGTCTAATCCAATGGCCTACAATTGATGATACCGGTTCGGCCAGCATATTTGCAAAAGAGACCCCCTCCTATTCCTTAATCTAACCCACCGTCCTTGCATTTATTCTAAAGAGCCCCTCGGATTTTCAATTATAAACCCACAGTCCAATGTGCAAATCTAGAATACGTTTTCTTCTTTAGAAAGCATAGTTTTCTTTGGATTAGATTCAAAATACGTTTTCATCTATTTACAGTTTTGCCACTAATCTTGTTTAAGCCATAAAATCTCCATTTTAACTCCGATTTGATCCGTTCAAGTTGTGTTAGGTTTGTAACTAAGTAATCTACATGTTCATACTACTGTTAAGTATGTTTTTCAACTTTTAAAATTTGAGGTTAGATTTAATCTATTATTTCACTGATGGAAATCTTGTTTAAATCATAACTTCTTCGTTTTAGCTTCGATTTTTGTGATCTTCGCGTCTGTGTGATCATAGCGAGACGTAGATTCATTTTACAAACTTTTCATCTTGATTTTATACTGATTGGGGTACTGTTCTAATATATAGCTTTTGTTTGCTATGCATAATTGCTTTTGGATGCTTGTATGTTGTTGTGGTTATCGAGTATAGATGGTGAGCAATTCGTGGGTGACCAAGAGTACTACTTTGATGAGCAGGAACAATTGGAGCACTTTATTCAAGGCAAGTATAGCCTGGGATCATCCTTGTTTCCTATCAACTGTAAGGCATTTAATTCATGTTGCATGTGTCTCCTTGATAGGAAATTCCCTAGAATTGAACTTATATCTTGTTTCCTATGGGATATGCATTGGGTAGCTTTGCTAGTGCTCAACTAAAGCATGATCTTGTAACTTGACTAATGGTATATGCAATAAACATTAAAATATGACTTTTTAGCAATTTGGAAACAGGGGGCTGGAGTATTTAGCTACTTTCTAAACGCTTCAGATTCCTCTCCCTAAGGACTTATCTGTAAGTGATCATCCGGGACATATAGTACAGCTATGAGGGCTACATGACTCTGGCTTTAGCTCAGTATGAGGACCTTTTCTAGCTTGTTAGAGGTTACCTTTATTGGCGTAAGAATGGCTTGCCGAATCGGGTATAGGACAGCCTCTATTCTTATGTGTATAGCCATGAGGGAATTGTGCCATTTGACAAGGGGATTCCTATATCTATTTGCCAAGTGAATCTAATGGCCCTAACTTGTTAGTCGAACCTTTGAAAAGCTTCATAGTGACCCCTGGCTGCTCAACTTGGGAAGTGTTTTGGGAGTAATTAACACGGACATATGGGTATCACGACTCACAGTGAAAGTGTACAACCTCTGTAGAGTGTAAAACTAGTATATTAGCCGTGCTCATGGACACGAGCGGCCTTGGAACATTTATGGAATAGACGATCACTAAGAATTATCTGTTTATGCTATTCATTATTCATGTTTACATTGATCATGTGTTTTACTTTGGGATTGAAACAATTTGTTGCTACTCTTATGCTAAAATTGAGACAAATAAAAGCTGAATGCTGTTAAACCTGTGTCAAGCCTTTTGAGCCTCATGAACCCCATGTTACACTTGTTGAGTACGATATGTACTTACGCTTGTTTATTTTCATTATTTGGATAAAAATCCCAGATGGGTAACAGATGGCTATGGTAATGACGACTTTCCTGGGGATTACTAGACTTGTGGTCAACTAGTTGACGTCCCTGTGATATGGAGTTTCCGCGAGAGATGTGCCTTTATGTTTCCGCTACGTTTATGTAAAGACTATGTCTTATTATTCGTGGTGTAATAAACACTTGTGATGATACTATTTATAATTTGTCGGCTTATGTGTGTGACTGATCTCTAGGCGCATATAAGATTATGCATCCTATTTTATCCTTAAAATCAGGTGTGACAAATTGGTGTCAGAGCTGGGTTGACTGTAGGATGCAAGCCTAGTTAGCAATGGTCGTTTTAGCTTCTTTTACTTCACTCATTTAATGCTTTCCATCCAACAAGTTATTTGCTAAAGTTTTATGGTTCTTTTGCCTCACTCTGTTATGAAAATTATTGCTTCTAATCTAACTAAATCTAATTCTGTAGATGTCTCATGCCAATAAGACCGCTCGCATCAGCACCGGAGGCTACTACCCGCCTCGTGGCTTGTCCATGGAGCCACATGAGGAGGAGGAACCCCAGAAATAAGAAGTTGATTCGCCAACACCTACATCTACGCCGGAGCCTGCCTAGGAAGAGCCTAAAGAAGAAGAACCCAAAGAAGTAGAGGTCGTCTTATTGTCTAATGATGATGATGAGGAGGAAGACGCCGTTGAAGAGGAAGAGCCGATCCCTCCCCTGGGATGGACTACGAAGGTCTAGTACAAGCTGGGTGTGAAACCTCTATCTCACACCACTAACTTATGGGGATTCTTCAGACATACTATGGTGATTGGGATGTAGCTGTGGAGTACGTCTGCAACGAGCATACGCACCCTCTGGAGGACACTTATTAGAAGACCAGGGTGTGCATCTCCATTAGGGATGAACAGAAGGACGCATACCAGCTAGACTCAAACTTTGTGCATCATGCTCACTGTGCCACCATGGAAGATAGCATAGAAGATGCAGCCGCTGCAGTCTGCATGGGTCTCCATGGTTGTTGTTTTGAGGATATGAAGGAGAACCAATATTGATTCCTCCCTCGCCAACACCTTGAATTGGAATGGGCAATGATGGACCCGAAGGGCATGGATCCAACTACCCAAGTAATGGTACACTTTGGCTATGAGTCAGTAGCGAAGATTCGACGACTAGAAGATTAGTTGAAGGCACAGTAGTAAACCCTTAAGAGATACCGACAAGTGATAGATGAGCAAGGGTGTTCCTCAACCTGTAGCACCCGGTTTTAAGGACAAAACAGATACACACCATATGTGAGCCCATGAAGTCAAATCTCATATATAGCTACAAATAAAGATAATATCAATAGACAATGCTTAATATATAACATACTTAGTATAGAGAATATAACCTTAGATAGCAAACAGCGGAAAGACAACTTCGATCTTTGGGTGAAGACTCTAATTCCTAGGGACAACTGACTGGTTGATCACAAGGCTAATACCACCAAACTCTAGCAATCTGGTACCCATCTAGGATTTTTATCCAAATAATTGTAAAATAAAGCAAGCGTAAGTACATGTCGTACTTAACAAATATAACATGGGGTTCATGAGGCTCAAAAGGTTGACACTGGTTTAACTGCGATTAGCTTTTAATTATCACAATTTTAGCATAGGAGTAGGAACAAGTTTATCACAAGCCCATATAAATACATGATCAGGTAAACATGAATAATGAATAGTATAAACAGTATTCATTAGTGAGCATCTTTATCATCAGTATCATTAGTGTTCATCATCATTAACCATTAATGATCATCTATTCCGTAAATGTTCCAAGGCCACTTGTGACCATGAGCACGGCTGATATACCAGTTTTACACTCTGCTGAGGTTGTACACTTTCACTATAAGTCATGATTTACCCTTTTGCCCAAGGTGATCAGCCTCTTGACCCACTACCAAGGAAGGTCGGCAGGGTTCACTATGAAGCCTTTCAAAGGTTTGTCTAACAAGTTAGGGCCGCTAAGGTTTCCCCATCAATAAGCATGAACCCCCTCCAAGGAGTGACTAACAAAATACAAAGAAACCAAAGTGCACTCTCTTGGTAGGCCGAGATCATACAAATTGGAGCCCCTATTGCGCCATAAAGGTAACCACTAACAAGCTAGAAAAGGTTCTCATACTGAGCTAAAGCCAAAGCCATGTAGTCCTCACAGCTGTACTATAAGTCCCGGATGATCACTTACAGATAAGTCCTTAGGGAGAGGAATCTAGAGCATTTAGAAAGTATCTAAATACTCCAGCCCCCTGTTTCCATGTTGCTAAAAAACATCTTGTTTTAGCGTTTATTGGATATACCATTAGTCAAGTTACAAGATCATGGTTGTAGTTGAGCACTAGCAAAGCTACCCAATGCAATAACCCAAAGGCATCAAGGTACAAGTACAAATTACTAGGAAATCCTTAGTGGTAGTCAAGGTAGACATATGTAGAATGAATTAAATAATTAAAGGTGTATAGGACAACAAGGAAGAACCCATGCTATACTTGCCTTAAACTTAGATCCTTCTTCATGTCCAAAACTTCAAAAATCTGCTTCTTGATTCACCACGTATAACTCACCGACTGGACAAGATCATAAAGCACCACACAAGCATTCATGCAATCATACATGAAGCAAACAATGGATCTAAATTAGAACAATACATCAATCACAGAAAAATAAATAAAAGCACTTGAAACACGATTCTACACATCACTACGAACACATAGTCACGAGAGACACGCTAATCAGAGCTACGGTTTGAAAGAAACGGCTACCGAAAGATCTACTCATAAAAAAATATAAAACTATAAGCTTCATATGTTTTAACTAAATAGAAGTGTAGGGACCGTGACGCCTAAGAGGGGGGGGGTGAATTAGGCAACTTAAAATTCTAACTCTAAACTATGGCCTCTTTTTCTAACCCTAGCAAAACCTATGCAATAGATAAGCTATCTAGATGTGCAACTATGGTTTTGCTAGTGTGTTACTATCTCTACCGCAAACGTAGTAAAGTAATCAATGTAAATGCGGAAGCTAAAGAGCAAGGTAGAGATATGCAAACTCTCGTCGACGACTTCGGTATTTTTATCGAGTTATCGAGAAGCGCGCAAGCTTCCCCCTAGTCCTCGTTGGAGCCCCTCGTAAGGAATCCCTCGCAAGGGCCAAGCTCCCGGTCGGGTAACTCCATGGATAGCCTCGGGCTTTCCCCACGCTCAAGTGGGTCTCCGACATGCTTTCCGGCAAGCCTCTCCCGGATGCTCCCCGCCGTCTTCACTATCAAGCTTCCGGCCGAAATGCCGCGGGCCTTGTTCCCTTCAGTACACGGTGGCGGCCGCACCACAAACGCGGTTGGTGCGATCTCGCAAGACTTCAAGCCCCTCCGATGTACAACTCTTGTGCTCGCAAGCACAGGGTGGCAAGAGGTATGCAAACCTCACTAAACACTAGGCATACACCTAGAGCAAGCGCATAAGCGGTGGTCTAATCAACCTAAGCACTTCGCAAAGCACTTATGCTAATCACCTAATAAAACACTAAGCACTATGCAAGTGGAGATCACAAAAATGGTGTATCAACACCCTTGGTATGTTTCCTCAGCTCCACACACTTCAAATGGCCGGTTGGGGGTTGTATTTATAAGCCCCACTGAGAAAGTAGCCGTTGGGGTCGAACTCCCGCAATTCTGCTACTGACCGGACGCTGAATTGTCCTGACCGAATGTGTCCGGTCATCTCGACCGTTACAGCCGTGAACTGCCGATCGGACGCTGCCAGCGTCCGGTCGCCTGCCACCGGACGCGTCCGGTTGTAGTTTTGCGCGCCTGGAACCTCTCTGTACTCGATCGGACGCTGATGCCCTACGTCCGGTCGGTTGCCGCCAGCGTCCGGTCTAGCATCCGGTCGCCTGTCTGCTGAGCCACCGGTCTAGCGTCCGGTCGCGCTTCCAGCGTCCGGTCCAGCGTCCGATTGCCTCTGCGAGCTCGTTTCTTCGCGATCTTGCGTACGGCTTGGTTCCCATCTTCATGATTGGACTTTGCTTGATATCTTGGGTCTTCTCTTGTGCTCCTAAGGTCTTTCTTAAGGTGTTGATCATCGGATCATCACGTCGCCTTTGTCCAAGTCATGTCTTGCACCCTGTTGGACTACAAAACAAACACTTGCAAATTCATTAGTCCAATTTGGTTGTGTTGGTCATCAAACACCAAAATCCAAAGTAAATGGGCCAAGGGTCCATTTTCCTTACAAGAAGCTTATGTAAATTCAATTAAATCAAATTTAGATTTGAATTATAAAACTAAAGTAAAACAGGTCATATCTTGCTAATGAAATCCAGTTGCATAATTATTATTCAAGTTAGGAGTTAAACCATGAAATTCCAAAAATAGTGATATGATAAACATTGTTACTAACGCATAGATCTCGTTGTAATGAATCTAGCACAACTTGAACGGGTCAATTCGGAGCTAAAACGTAGAAGATATGAATTAAACAAAATTTCCTATAATAAAATAATAGATTAAATCTAACCTCGAATTTTAAAAGTTGAAAACATATCTAACAGTAGTATGAACATGTAGATTATGAAATTACGAACCTAATGCAAGTTGAACGGGTCAAATCGGAGAAAATATGGCCTAAAGAAGATAGTGGTAATTTTGTAAATATTTTGAAATCAATTTCGTGTTAAAAATAATTAAAAACCGAATTAAAAATGCATAATGGACCTGGCCTCATTTTTGGAAAAATATAGGGGCCAAAACATAAAAAGCAAGGGCACGGTTAGAATTAGTTCTGAAATGAGGTGGATGGCGGGTTAATTTTGCAAAACACTGGGGGACCTTTTCACAAAAAGGTGCGGCTGACCCAGCCATCGCTGACTGACTACTGATGTGGCGCCACATGGCGACAGATGGCGGGACAGGGTTGGTCCAGCTGCTGGTGAACCAGTGGTGGACCGCTTACTTGGCTTGCTGACGCGTCCTGGTGGGCGTGGTCTACGACTGTGCCGTGCACCGTAACAAAATGGTATGCCGAGATCTAATCTCGAGCATCGCTTGGAGATCCGACGGCTGAAAAGCAAAGGGGAAAATGGGGTCATCAGAGCGGCTCTAGCAGACGGCGGCGCCATAGCCGGCGTTGAGAAGCTCGGCGGCGAGCACAGGAAACGACATACAGGCCACGAGAGAACCAACGGGGAACACGGGGAGAAGGAGAAGGAGATGGCAAACTCACCTAGGGGTTCCCGATGGCAGAGGAGGCACGGAGATGATGCGCAGCTAGGTGGGGCAACGGCAGACGGTGGCGCGAGCTCACTAGGGCAAGGGCGGCGCTGCGACACTTTAGGGTTGGGGTAGAGAGGCGGCGCATGGTGCGACTCAGCTTATAAGGGGCAGCCTGGCATGGGGAACACGTCAACCAAGCGAGGCTGGGCGGGCACGAACACTTGGCGCGGCGGCGGAGTCCGGAGCGGCGACGACATGAGGAAGAAGAAGCAGCTGACAGACGGGTCCCACCGGTTAGCGAGAGAGAGCGGGCCCCGAACGTCAGACAGACAGAGGAGAGAGGAGGCGCGCGTTCATGCGGACTGCGACGCCGCTGGCTGGGCCGATGCCAACGGGCCGGAGCAGAGGCAGAGCGGGTTGGGCTGTGGTCTTGAGGAGCTGAGCGGCTGCGCGGAAAAAGAGATGGGCTTCGCGAGAGAAGGGAAGAGAGAAGCGGGAATGGGCCGACTGGTCACTGGGCCAGAAAGCAAATGCTTGCCCTCCTTTTTTTCCAAATTGATTTTCCTAATAATTTTTCAAATGGATTTTGAATTCATTTGAACCTTGAATCAAGACCAAATATAAATATTATTTCAAATTTACTTTCAATTCAAAGTAAACTGAGCAATTTTGGTAAGTTTTCAAATATAATTTTTTACAACTTTTCCTTAAATTCTTTTATTTCCTAATTTTGTTTTCTTTTACTAGCCAATTTTAAAAGCATTTTAAATTCATTTTGAATTTTGAATTCAACCACTGTAATAAGACGTTAGTGGAACGAGTCAAGTTGAGTCAAGTCGAGTCTATTAGTGCGGTATGAATATTGGTGTGCCTAGTTGATTTATTATTATGTTTATGTGTAAGTTGGCTTTTTGTAATGAGTGCTGTTCCATAGATAAGAATATTAAAGTTTGAGTTAATAAATAAATAATTAGGTTTGGTACATCTTGTTCTCCCAGATTTGTTTTTTGGAGCAGTCTTCCCTTATCTCAATGCCAATCTAAATATACCCGACCAAAAATTATGAATATTTATGGGAGACACTAGACTTAAGAATATTTCGAATGCATCTGGAATCACCCCTATATCTGATTTGGTTTGTGAGATATGGCTGTTTCAATTTAAAGTTTCTGCGCAGTCCGGAATCTAGAACTGTTTTGGTTGTATCCTGTTTTTGAGTAACCTAACGATGGAATCTGGGAATGTAGTTTGAATAAAAGTTATAGATAATTTCTTAAGCTTTCCAACCATGTAAATCACGCCTCTTTTGGATTTCTAGAACTTGAGATATGACTGTTTTACCGAGCTGCTGATGTTGGAACTCATCCAGAAAGTTTTCATAATGAATTCTATATCTCTATAAGTGCATATAACATGGAAATCTCTAAATTTGAATATTTCTATTGAATGTTAGATGTCTGGAAGAGAAAGAGGCCGAGGTCGTAGAGGTGTTCCCCCACATCCACCACCACCGCCACCAACTATTGAGCAACTTCTGGCAGTGCAGACAAAGCTTATGTAAGCTCTGGTGCAGAATCAGCAGAATCAACCAATTGGTGGAGCACTGCGTGACAAGCATGGTGAATTTTTGAACGGCCGCCCCCGGTGTTTTCTCATGGAACTGATCCACTAGAAGTGGATGATTGGCTTCATGCAGTGGAAAAGAAACTCAACATAGCGTAGTGCGATGATCCAGCAGAATGTGTTGTACGCGTTATCACCTGGCAGGAGTTTAGAGAGAATTTCCTAGCCTACCACATACCTGAAGGATTGATAGAGCTCAAGTAGGAGGAATTTAGAGCTCTGAAGCAGGGATCCATGTTCGTAGCTGAGTATCTTAGCAAATTTGCTCAGTTGTCACATTACGCTCCGAATGAGGTGGCTGATGATGCTGATAAGCAACGCCGCTTTC
Organism: Miscanthus floridulus; assembly: GCF_019320115.1. Classification (NCBI taxonomy): domain Eukaryota; kingdom Viridiplantae; phylum Streptophyta; class Magnoliopsida; order Poales; family Poaceae; genus Miscanthus; species Miscanthus floridulus. The sequence continues at coordinate 29,493,085 of NC_089583.1, read as the reverse complement.
TCAAGGGTCTGTATGATGGTCCTGCAACTCCAGCTTATGTCCAATACATACCCCAATTTCCATACGCTGGTGAATCATGCTATAGTTATTGACAACAAGCGCAAGGAGATGGAGGCCAAGAAGAGGAGGCTTTAGGGATAGGCCTCTAGAAGTAATACCCATCCGCACACCAACCCTCACCAAGGCTTCCAGCAAAGGTTCCAGGGACCACCTAATCAGTGGAATCATGGTCAGTACCCTCAGCGCAACCTGAATCAGCAGTAGAATGGCAATCAACGCCCCTAGCCGTAGAGTGGCCAGCAGACACCACGACAGGGAACACCCAACAACACTCCCATGAAGACCAGTGCACCTAGCACCCCCAACATATGCTATCATTGTGGAGAAGTTGGGCATTATGCTAACCATTGCCCCATGAAGCAAAATCAGCAAACACCCTAGGGTCAGCATAGTAATCAGAAGGGAACGCCATAGAAGCCAGCACCCAACAGAGGAAATGTGAATCATGTGTCTATAGAGACGGCGCTTGTAGAACTAGAAGTCATGCTCAGTACGTTCAATGTCAATTCCACTCCTACCAGTATTCTTTTTTATTCTAGAGCTTCGCATTCATTCATATCACAAGCATTTGTTAGAAACCATAACATACCCTTATGTGCCATGCAAAATCCCAGATTAGTAAACTCACTAGGAGGTAGTATGCCAGCTTCTTACCGTTGTCTTCTGACGAGTCTATTCTTAAGGGGGCTAGAGTTCAAAGTGAGCCCCATTGTGTTGAGAACATCTAGGCATTGATGTGATTCTGGGTATGGACTGGATGAAGCAAAACTGGGCAGTCATTCAGTGTCAAGAAAAGGTAGTTATTGTGACCACACCAAATGGGGATAGAATTAGTGTTGATGTTTTAGTACAAGCACAGCAGACTAGCCACAGTGAACCAGCTTGATGATCGCGTCAATAAGGAGGACCTAGTAGTGTATGAGTTTCCGGATGTGTTCCCCGATGACTTATCAAGTATGCCACCTGACCATGACATTGAGTTTATTATTGAATTATTATCTGGAACTGCACCTATAGCTAAGCGTCCATATATAATGGGGGTTAATGAACTAGAGAAACTTAAGAAACAAATAAAGGAGTTATAGGAGAAAGGTTTCATTCATCCTAGTTCATCACCTTGGGGAGCACCGGTTATATTTGTTGACAAGAAGGATGGTACCCAGAGAATGTGTGTGGATTATTGGTCCCTTAATGAGGTTACTATCAAGAACAAGTATCCATTAGCTAGAATTGATGACTTGTTTGATCAGTTGAGAGGTGCTTGTGTTTTCTCTAAGATTGATCTTCATTCTGGTTATCATCTATTGAAGATTCATGCAACTGACATACCTAAGACAACTTTTACTAGGTATGGTTTGTATGAGTACACCGTTATGTCCTTTGGTTTGACTAATGCACCTACATACTTTATGTACTTGATGAATAAGGTGTTCATGGCGTTTTTGGATAAGCTTGTGGTGGTATTTATCGATGATATATTGGTATTCTCCAAGACGGAAGAAGAGCACGCTGAACATCTAAGGTTGGTCTTGCAAAAGCTCTGAGAACACAAGTTGTATGCTAAGCGAAGCAAGTGTGAATTTTGGTTGAAGGAAGTTTCTTTCTTAGGCCATGTTGTCTCTAATGGTGGAATATCAGTAGATCCAAGCAAGGTGAGAGATGTGTTTAATTGGAAACCACCAACCAATGTGGGAGAGATTCAGTAGTTTCTTGAGATTGTCTAGATACTATAGAAGGTTCATAGAAGGTTTCTCCAAACTTGCCAAGCCTATGACAGCTTTGTTGGAGAAAAATGCTGAGTTTGTGTGGTCCGAGAAGTGCCAGGCTCACTTTGAAGAACTAAAGAAGAGGTTGACTACAGCCTTAGTATTGGTTTTGCTAGATTTGAGCAAGAGATTTTCTATCTATTATGATGCATCTCGTCAAGGTCTCAGGATGTGTTCTTATGCAAGAAGGAAGAGTAGTGGCCTATGCATCCCGACAGTTGAGAAAGCATGAGCTAAACTATCCTACTTATGATTTAGAATTAGCAGCAGTGGTTCATGCTCTGAAGATATGGAGACACTATCTTATCGGACATAAGAGTGACATCTATACTAATCACAAGAGTCCTAAAGTACATTTTCACTCAGACAGATCTAAATATGAGACAACGTCGATGGTTAGAGTTGATTAAAGATTATGATCTGGAGGTACAGTATCATCCTAGAAAGGCGAATGTTGTTGCCGATGCTCTTAGCAGGAAGAGTTATGCCAATGAGGTGCAAGTGGCACCTATGTCAAGTGAGTTGTGTGCTGAATTTGAGTGACTGAATTTGGGCTTTGTCACTAATGCAATGGAGTTCATGTTGGAGCCTAAACTAGAGCAAGAAATACGTAAGGGCCAGTTACAGGATGCGAAGTTGAAAGAAATAGCTGAAAAACATAGTGATTGGTAAGGCACCAGGATTCCGTATGGATGATAATGGAACTCTATGGTTTGGGAAAAGGCTATGTGTGCCTGAGAATAAGGTTATACGAGATGTGATTCTTCATGAGGCACATGAGTATGCTTACTCTATTCATCCTGGGAAGTACCAAGATGTATTTGGATCTGAAAGAGAAGTATTGGTGGTATGGACTTAAGAGGGATGTGGCTCAATATGTTTCTTTATGTGATACATGTCAGAGAGTCCAAGCTAAACATCAAAGACCTGCAGGATTATTACAACCATTGAAGATACCTGAGTGGAAGTGGGAAGAAGTTGGAATGGATTTTATTGTTGGGTTACCACGCATTCAGAGAGGTTATGATTCAATTTGGGTGATAGTGGATCGGTTAACTAAAGTTGCTCACTTCTTACCAGTCAAGACTACCTATACTGGTCCCCAATTGGCTGCATTATATATGGAGAGGATAGTGTGTCTACATGGAGTTTCCAAGAAAATTGTGTCTGATCGGGGTACTCAATTTACATCTCATTTTTGGCAGCAAGTACATAGTTCATTACGAACAAAGTTAAATTTCAGTACAACATATCACCCTCAGATAGATGGGCAAACTGAGAGGATTAATCAGATATTAGAGGACATGTTGAGAGCTTGTGCGTTGTAGTATAGTACAAGTTGGGACAAGAGTTTGCCTTATGCAGAGTTCTCATATAACAATAGTTATCAGAAGAGTCTCAATATGGAACCTTTTGAAGCTTTATATGGATGAAAGTGTAGAATCCCGTTATTTTGGAATCAAACGGGAGAAACTCAAGTGTTCGGACCAGTGTTTTAAGAGACGCAGAAGAGCAAGTAAGGATGATTAGGGATAACTTGAGAGTGGCACAGTCTCGATAGAAAAGTTATGCCGACACTAGGAGAAGAGACTTAGTTTTCGAAATAGGGGACTATGTTTATATGAAGGTGTGACCTATGAGAAGTGTGAGAAGATTTAATATGAAAGGAAAGTTAGCACCAAGGTATATTGGACCTTTCAAGATTTTAGAGAGATGTGGAGAAGTAGCTTATCAGTTGGAATTATCTGAGAGTTTGTCAGGTGTACACGATGTGTTCCATGTGTCTCAGTTAAAGAAGTGTTGCAGGTGTACACGATGTGTTCCATGTTTATCTGAGGAGCAGATACCATTAGAGGAGCTTATAGTTAAGGAAGATCTTACATATTAGGAATATCTAGTAAAGATTTTGGAAATAGCAGAAAAAAGGTTACAAGGAGCCGAGTTATAAAGATGTGTAAGGTTCGGTAGAATCGAAATACGGAAGATGAGTCTACTTGGACAAGACAAGAGCATCTGAGAAAGACATATCCACAGTTATTTGAGTAAGCATTGTCCCAATCTCGAGGACAAGATTCATTTTAAGGGGGTAGAATTGTAACACCCTAAAATTTCACTATTTTTAAATAGGAGAAATGATTTAATTATGCCTTTTGTGAGCATTTGAATTTAGAAAAATTAATAAACTATGTTAAAAATAAAATCAAATATAGGTCTACAAACATGTATGTGCACTCATGCTGCTGCATATTATTTTTGTATTGTGTGGTTTGAAATCAAATTTCAAATTGATTTGAATTTGCATTTCAAAATTTATTTGGAAAATTAAAAAAGAAAAAGGAAAAAACCTATTTCTATTTCACCCCTCCTATTTGGCCCAGCTGCCATGGCCTGGCCTCTCTCCATTGCTCCCCCTCTCCTCCCTGCACAGGCCTACCCTGGATGCCGGCCTAGTCTCCTCTCTCTTCCTCACTCCCTCGCATTGGCCGCTCTCCCTCCGCCGGCCTAGCCGCCCCGCTCAGCCTTTTCCTTTTCTCTCGCATGGCCCACGTGAGCAGGCCGGCCCAAAGGCCAGCCGAGCCGCTCTCCCTCTTCCCCTGTCTCACTGGCAGCCGGTCCCGTGTCCTTTCTCTCGCCGATAGGTGGGCTCGCCCTGTCAATGCCTTCTCCCTCCTATGTCTGCTCTGGACTCCACCGCAGGAGTCCGCTCCCACGCCATTTTTCCCTGATTGACGTGCGCTGCAAGCCACCCCGGCACGTTGAGGCCTCTTAAATAGCAGCCCCGGGTGCGCCACCCCATTCCCAACTCTCTTCGCAAGCCGCCGCCCTTGCTTTTGCTCCACGCCGTCACCAAACCCTAGCAGCTCGCGCCACCGCCGCTGCCATCCGCCTCGTCGTACACCACGCCGCCTCCGTCTGCTCAGTGCCTTGGTAAGGTACCTAGCCGAGCTCGCCTTGATCTCCTCTCTCTAACCGTGCTCTTGTTTTGTTCAGTGATGATCCGTAGGTCGTGTTTCATGAGCGCCACCCGCCTTCGGCCATGGTGCCGCCGTCGGAACTCACCGTCGGCCAGCCAACGTCATCTCTTCCCTGCCTGATTCAATCCCGACCGCCCGAGTCTAATCCAACGGCCTACAATTGATGATACCGGTTTGGCCGACATATTTGCAAAAGAGACCCCCTCCTATTCCTTAATCTAACCCGCCGTCCTTGCATTTATTCTAAAGAGCCCTTGGATTTTCAATTATAAACCTACAGTCCAATGTGTAAATCTAGAATACATTTTCTTCTTTAGAAAGCGTAGTTTTCTTTAGATTAGATTCAAAATACGTTTTCATCTATTTATAGTTTTGCCACTAATCTTGTTTAAGCCATAAAATCTCCATTTTAACTCTGATTTGATCTGTTCAAGTTGCGTTAGGTTTGTAACTAAGTAATCTACATGTTTATACTACTGTTAAGTATGTTTTCAACTTTTAAAATTCGAGGTTAGATTTAATCTATTATTTTACTGATGGAAATCTTGTTTAAATCATAACTTCTTCGTTTTAGCTCTGATTTTTGTGATCTTCGCGTCTATGTGATCATAGCGAGACGTAGATTCGTTTTACAAACTTTTCATCTTGATTTTATATTGATTGGGGTACTATTCTAATCTATAGCTTTTGTTTGCTATGCATGATTGCTTCTGGATGCTTGTGTGTTGCTATGGTTCTCGAGTATAGATGGTGAGCAATTCATGGGTGACCAAGAGTACTACTTTGACGAGCAGGAACAATAGGAGCACTTTGTTCAAGGCAAGTATAGCATGGGATCATCCTTATTTCCTATCAACTTTAACGCATTTAATTCATGTTGCATGTGTCGCCTTGATAGGAAATTCCCTAGAATTGAACTTATACCTTGTTTCCTATGGGATATGCATTGGGTAGCTTTGCTACTCCTCAACTAAACCATGATCTTGTAACTTGACTAATGGTATATGCAATAAACATTAAAATATGACTTTTTAGCAACTTGAAAATAGGGCGCTGGAGTATTTAGCTACTTTCTAAATGCTTCAGATTCCTCTCCCTAAGGACTTATCTGTAAGTGATCATCCGGGACTTATAGTACAGCTGTGAGGGCTACATGGCTGTGTCTTTAGCTCAGTATGAGGACCTTTTCTATCTTGTTGGAGGTTACCTTTATTGATGTAAGAATGGCTTACCGAATTGGGTATATGACAACCTCTACTCTTATGTATATAGCCGTGAGGAAATTATGCCATTTGACGGGGGGTTTCTATATCTATTTGCTGAGTGAATCTAATGACCCTAACTTGTTAGACGAACCTTTGAAAGGCTTCATAGTGACCCATGTCTGCTCACCTTGAAAGTGTCTTGGGAGTAATTAACCCGGGCATATGGGTATCATGACTCATAGTGAAAGTGTACAACCTCTGTAGAGTGTAAAACTGGTATATTAGTCGTGCTCACGGACACGAGCGGCCTTGGAACATTTATGGAATAGATGATCACTAAGAATTATCTGTTTATCCTATTCATTATTCATGTTTACATTGATCATGTGTTTTACTTTGGGATTGAAACAATTTGTTGCTACTCTTATGCTAAAATTGAGAAAACTAAAAGCTGAATGCTGTTAAACTTGTGTCAAGCCTTTTGAGCCTCATGAACCCCATGTTACACTTGTTGAGTACGACATGTACTTATGCTTGTTTATTTTTATTATTTGGATAAAAATCCCGGATGGGTAACAGATGGCTATGGTAATGATGACTTTCCTGAGGATTACTAGACTTGTGGTCAACCAGTTGACATCCCTGTAATATGGAGCTTCCACGAGAGATTTGCCTTTATGTTTCCGCTACGTTTATGTGAAGACTATGTCTTATTATTCGTGATGTAATAAACACATGTGATGATACTATTTATAATTTGTCGGCTTATGTGTGTGACTGATCTCTGAGCGCACATAAGATTATGTATCCCATTTTATCCTTAAAGTCGGGTGGGACATATCGCGTGGGTGCGAGGGAGCGCCACTGGGAGAGGGAGTCGGCTGAGGAAGAGAGAGTGAAGGAAGAAACCCTAACTTCCTCTATTCATATGGAAGACAACTATCGGGCCTCGTTTGGGACTGTTGGGCCTCAGCCATTTTAGGAGGCGGGCCTTATATTGTGCCCGCCTCCGAAAATCCATTTACGGAGGCGGGTATCTTAAGACGATCGCCTCCGAAAATATTTTATTTTTGGAGGCGGTTGTCTTAAGACGCCTGCCTCCGTAAATCGATTTATGGAGGCGGTCACCTTAAGACGACCACCTCCGAAAATTTGCTATTTTTTGAGGCGGTTGTCTTAAGTCGTCCACCTCCGTAAATCAATTTTCCGAGGCGGGCAAAAGTGTCCCGCTTCGGTAAATAAAAAATGCCCGTTTCCGTTAATCGCAGGCATTAACCGCGGCTGTTGGATTTTGTGACCGCCTCCGTTAATAAAAGGGCACCGTCTTGCAAAATCATTTGTGTAGTAGTGTTGGACATTATTGAGCTATATATCATGGTAATGTAGATGTTCTTGCATTATTGGAACCACCCGGATCACCTAGCTTTGTACTTCTTTGAAGGATGTAAAAACTAGCAGCCGACAATGAAACGACCCTACAACTTTAGCTGCTAACTATACATAGCACCAGTGGATGCAAATAAGCCCTTACTAGCTAGCTAGGTTCCATATATCCAAGTCCCATATACTAGTAATTTGGAAATTAAAATAAACTTCTCTGGCAACAAGTTTACGCAAGCATGTGACGCGACGCCAAACTATACTGCACCAGCCACAGTCTATATGCGACGAAACAGCTTGGACATTATTACGCTATCACAGTCTCTTGCATTATTGGACCCGGCTCACCTATCTTTGTACTTCTTTGAGGGTTCTAAAATAATTAGCAGCCGACATTGAAACGACCCTATAATTTTAGCTGCTAACTATAGCACCAGTGGATGCAAATCAGCCCTTACTAGGTCCATACACTATCACATGACTCGAGGTCTCATTTGGTTAATGTTATGTGGCATGACATGCAGACCACTGTCAATTATTTGCCTGCTTTTGTAATGGTTAGTTGCAATTCCTGGAGTATGGGACTGAAGAATGCGCTAGTGTCTGCAGAGATATAGAGCAGGCAATTGTGAGTATAGTACCATAATGCAACAATTGAACCTGGTAAAATAACTGATGAGTGGATGTATTCGATCGATGTTTATCTCCCTGTCTTTTGTTTTTCGTACCCAACACTCGGTTTGCAGTTGCTTTATTAGTCGTTCTCGTTCAGGCATCAACCTTTAAGGCTTTAAGTTTTTATACTGCAAAATAATAAAAAACCAGCTTCATGTTGAAACTACTGGTGCAAGCTGCAGGCCTGCCGCTAGTTGGAATGCTCCAGCGGAGCACCAAGGCCCAACGAGTCTCAGGCTCGATGAGACTAAGATGCTTTGCCATGCGAATTTTGCAGTGGCTGTGATTCCTCTAGCTTGCAAGGATTCATATCTACACGCAATGAAAGACAGGGCCAGGTCCCAAGGTTTCCAATTCGGAAGGAAACACAGATGAACAATTAGGCCTTGTTTAGTTGGCGATTTTTTTTGGGAAATAGTACTGTAGCACTTTCGTTGTTATTTGACAATTAGTCTCCAATCATAGTCTAATTAGGCTTAAAAGATTCGTCTCGTGAATTTCGTCTAAACTGTGTAATTAGTTTTATTTTTTATTTATATTTAATGCTTCATGCATGCGTCCAAAGATTCGATGTGACGGGGAATCTTGAAAAATTTTGCAAAATTTTGGGAACTAAACAGGCACTTAGTGTGTACGTAGTTCCGGTCTCTAGCAGATATGAGCACAATGACACATGGGCAGGATACCAAATTTGGTATTGGTTTGTAGTATAGTTAAATTTTCTCAGTATTTGTTGCATCCAAACTCGAACGGAAACACAGTGCAGACATCCAGTAAGGTTGTGAGCCCGCAGCCGATTCCCTGTTTCAGCTCAGCTTCTATGACTATATATAACAGCTTACAGCTGAGTGCATGCCAATGTAGCAACTTAATTTGTGTCATGGGCCGAGAGGGGAAGAATTAGGGCCAGCTAAATATAGTAGAAGAAAACTGTTTGCCCTTTTGTGAGTGTGATTCAAACCAAATTTCAAATAGTTTTTGAATTTAGTTCTGGGTTGAATACCACCATAGTTTCACAGTGAAGTCAACCAACACTTGAAACATTCCAACATTCTTGCGCAAAAAAAGAAACATTCCAACATTAACATGGTTGTCTTTCATGCACTTTATAAATATTTTAAAAAATTCAATTTGGCTCCCTTTTCGTAGAGTTAAAACTTCATTCATCATAATGTTTGGATACAACAACTAATTGTTAGCTAGCAAAAATTAGCCCTAGCCCATCCAAACATGAGGGCTAACAGGTGGCCTAGTTTTTGAGCCAAATCTTCAACTAGTTGCTAGCCAACTAGGGTAGCAAACTCTAGCTAATTTAGGCTAATTTTACCGCCATCTAGTAAATAGCCACGTGTAAGCAAGTAGGACCTAAATCAAGCTGTTTTGTTTCAAAATAAAAAAAAATTCAAATCTTAACTGATTTTTAAAATGAGGCTACATACAGGGTGTTACATTCTGTGAACCCATGTAGGCTATTGAATTGGCAGTGATCTCCATTATATCCTTGTCGGTTGAATTTTTAGTGTTAGAGCGCGAGGCGCTTTGTCAAAGAATACATAATGACTTTGTATCCAATTGAAATCAGTGTCCAGCAGCGAAATGTTATCGGTACTTGTTACGCTCCAAACTAATATAGAGGCAGAACTGCAATGAGTGTCCGGATGATTCTCTGTTTTTGGATTTTAGCTCACAGGTCATATTCGATCTCTGTAGCAGCAGATTACAAACAAACAGCCGAGGTCATGCGTAAGACGAGTACTCACTTTGCTAGGCGGGCGCAACCAGATGTGCTCTCTAGGACAACAAAACTTTGTGTCTCTGTAGCTCTCTCCGAGAATGTGAGGAAGCACTTGGTTCCCATGGGAGTGGATGAGACACATTGGCTATGGAGCACCTAACAGTACGTAAAAAACGATTTTTAGCAATGGTTTGAATTTTTTGTAGGGGCGGCTAGTGATGGAGCCGCCCCTACAGTGGCATGCTCTGATGCCCAGACACCAGCCGCCCCTACAAATGGAACAGCAGCGGCGACTGGTGATACGAGCCGCCCCTACAAATGGGGTCTGATTTGTAGGGGCGTCTCAATCACCAACAGCCCCTGTAAATGGTATTTGTAGGGGCGGCTGGTGATTGAGCCGCCCCTACAAATGGCCCCGTATTTATAGCTCCGATTTGTAGGGGCAGCTCAATCACCAGCCGCCTCTACAAATGCCCCCCCCCATATAAAACACATGTAGCACCTTCTTCCTCCTTGGGTCACTCACTCTAACCCGTGAAAGAAAGGTGGGGAGGCTTTGGGCACCTCCCAAAAATTGCTCTACTAAGGGGGAAAGGTTTTGGTCTCAAATCTTTTGGTGTAGAGGTTGTAGAAGGTAAGAAAATGCTATTCCACGCTTTTTTTGAAGTTTTAATGGTTGGTTAGTGAGTAATTAGAGTTTTGTTTTTCTCTCTCTTCTATGGTGCTTGAGCTACTTATGAAGCAAATTAGACCCAAGTTTTAAATGTACTAGGGTAAATTAAGGAGGAGAACAAGATCATACCCTTATTTGGTCCATGTTTCTTGATTTTAGTGAACAATTAGTTAGTTTTATGGATGTTTCATGTGCATGATGATCTAGATCTAGGGTTTGGTTTTTTTATTAATTTTCGTTTTTGTAAATTTATGTTTGATGAAATTGGACTAGGGTTTGTATGAAAGATATTGGGTAAAGTATAATTATTGCTAATTGTTGTCTTTGAAATTATTTATTGTAATCAATAAATATGTATTTTAATTATTTATGGATAAATGGGCCATTAATTAATTTTCCTCTACCATGGTGTGTTTGTATGCTTCATGTAATTATATTAGATTTATATTCATATATATCTGAAGTATATACAATTATTCTCAAATAATTATTACTTTGATTCATTTTTATATATATCTGAATAAGTAGTCCTTTAATGTTTGTTTTGTTGTTGTTGTAAAAGATGGAGTACAAGAACTCTTGGATGTATGGTTCATTAAGGTTCAAGGCAGGTTTTCATGAAGAGATGGATAAATTTATTGAAGCCGCAACGAAGCATGCAACGACATTGAAAGAGAATAAGGATACAATTATTTGCCCCTGTAAAGATTACAAGAACCGTATGGCATGGACAGATGTGACTATCATCAGATCACATTTGATTATGCTGAGGATTTGTTGAGGACTACACTAGTGTGGACTCATCATGGTGAAACGGTTATTGTTAACGACGAGGATGAGGAGGAATACGATGACGAAACCATAGAATCCCTGTCCCAATATTCAGCAGAGCTTGATGCACGAGTGGATTTCGAGTTTGGTAATGAACAAGGTGGTGATGCTGGTGGTTGGGATGGTAACGACGAAGGTGGTGCCAATAATGATGGTGGAGCACGTGTCGGAGATGAAGATGATTTATAGGACATGATTCGAACCCTTGGACCAGAGATTTTACTAAATAGCCCGAAAGGTCTAGAAAATTTGGAAATAGTGACAAAAGCATCGAAGGGGACTGTGTATGGTGTTGAAAAGGGCTGTCCGACACATTGGACATTGCTACGTTTCAGTGCTTGAGCTGCTCATCCTAAAGGCTAAGTACGGCTGGTCAGACTGTAGTTTCAATGATCTATTGCATCTCCTATCGTGGGTGCTACCACAACCAAACTCAGTTCCCGCCAACACATACCAAGCGAAGAAGGTCATAAGTCCATTGACAATGGGGGTTGAAAAAATACATGCATGCCCCAACCACTGTATACTTTTTTATGGCAAAACGTTCAAGTCACTGGATAAATGTCCCCGGTGTGGGGCCAGCTGGTACAAGAACAATGACCTTTACGGTGGGGATGAACCCTCCACGGGGAAAAGAGGAATAATAAGGGTACAAAAAAGGTGGTATAAGAATCTCAGCCCCCAGAGGACACTCCATTAGGTAACGATGCAAAGCAGAGAAGAATTCCTGCCCTGGTAATGTGGTACCTGCCAGTGACCGACCGCTTGAGACGTATCTTCCTAAACCCTAAAGAAGCCACACTCATGACATGGTGGGATGATGAGCGCAAGGTGGATGATGATAAGATTGCACACCCGGCTGATTATAGTCAGTGGCAAAGGTTTGATGAGAAGCACAGAGAATTCAGCGATGACCCAAGGAATGTACGGTTTGGCTTGAGCACCGATGGAATGAATCCCTTCAATGAGAGGATGAGCAACCACAGCACATGGCCAGTGATCTTGACCATGTACAACATCCCAACATGGTTGTGTCAGAAGAGAAAGTACCTTCTCCACACTATTCTTATTTCTGGCCCTAAACAACCAGACATTGATATAGACGTGTTCCTCGAGCCCTTGATGCAAGAAATGGAGAGGCTATGGAGGCATGGGGAGCAGATGTACGATGCGTTCCGAAAGGAGGACTTCATATGTAGAGCAATAATATTTGTTACTACCAATGATTACCCCGCGCTGTTTGCTTTGTCTGGACAGATCAAAGGGAAGACGGGATGCTTGGTTTGCTTGGATGGTACTACATGGGTGTACCTGGATGCATCCAAGAAGATAGTTTACCTAAGGAACCGACGCTTCTTAAAGACAAGTCATAAGTACCACAGCAAATTGTTCTTTAGATTTTATGACAACGCCCCGGAGATTGAACCCCCTCCGGAGAGACGTTATAACGGAGAACATGTGTACAGAATGGTGAAAAACATACGCATCGTCTATGGAAAGAAGAATCCGGATGGGACGAACAGAGATAGAAGCACACCTCCTGTCGAAGGCGTACCTTTCAAGAAACAATCGATCTTCTTTCAGTACCTACCTTATTGGCCAGACTTGAAGGTCCCCCATGCCATTGATGCTATGCATATGCAGAAGAATGTCTTTGAGAGTCTCATTGCTACCTTGATGGACACAGGCAAGTCAAAGGATGGTCTGAAAGCACGAAAAGACATGGTGCAGCTAAACATGATGCCACAGCTTCACTTGGTACCTGAGGCTAATGGAAAATACACTCTGCCCATGGCGTGCTTCAACCTAACACCAGACGAGAAGAGAGCTATATGCACTTTCCTGAGGGGATCAAAGTCTCGACTGGGTTTTCAACAAATGTGAAGAAGCTAGTGTCGATGAAGGACTTGTCAATAACACACTGCAAGGCTCACGATTGCAATGTGATGCTGACAGTGTTTCTACCTATTGCAATCAGGGCTATAAAGCCAGAGTTCTTGAAAATGGCCATCACCTGCATGTGCTACTTCTTTTCGAAGATCTCACAGAAGACGATTGGCAAGGAAGAGCTGAGTGACCTACATGAATTTGTGGTGGAGACACAAAACCAACTGGAGATGTGTTTACCTCCTACTTTTTTTGATATAATGCCACATCTCATGATTCACATGGTTCATCAAATACAAGCGCTTGGCCCTTGCTACTTGCATGAAATGTGGTCCTACGAGCGGTTCATGTCGGTTCTAAGTCGATATGTGCATAATCGAGCATACCCAGAGGGCTCCATGATAGAGGGTTACAGTACTAAAGAAGTCATTGAGTGCTGTCAAGAGTACCTAAAAGTACAGAAAGGGATTGGTAAACCCGATTCTCGTCACAAGGGTAGGCTGGCTGGGAAGGGCACCAGTGGTAGAAAAGTGTTCATCTCTACTACTACTACTTTTAGGTACTCCTACTCTACTCCTACTCCTATACTACTACTACTCCAGTACTACTACTACTACTGCTCTACTCTACTACTTTTACTACTACTCCTCTACTCTACTCTATTATCTCTACTACTCTCTACTTTTCTATACTATTACTACTACATAACTACTGCCACTGCTCTATACTACTACTACTCTGTACTACTTAACTGCTGCTGCTACTCTATACTACTACTTAACTAATACTTAAGTTGTCCTTGCTACTACTTTATACTCTTACTCTTACTACTACTTCACTACTCTTACACTACTACTCTTACTACTACTCCACTGCTCTTACTACTCCTACTACTCCTCCTCTTACTACTCCTACTACTCCTCCTCTTACTACTCCTACAACTCATCTTACTACTTGCTACTCCTAAGTGGCTGCTATTGCTTTTTTTGCTAAATCTCCCAGGACTCGCCCAGGACTTGTTGTCCTGTCTTTTGCCATCAGCTGCTACACTATGTTTGCTAAGCAGCTATTGGTTTTTTTACCAAATCTCCCCTCTCCTCTCCTCTCCTCTTCTTTGTTTTGCCGATGATGAAATTGTCCAAGTCCATACATTATATGGAATATGAGCTGATGATGAAGAACTTGTGAGGAACTTGGCATCATTAGCAGTCGCCCCTACATTACCTTCTCCTCTCTTCTCTGTTATGATGCTTTGATGCTCCAAATTCAAGATCAGATGATGATTGACATGTTTCTGAGGCCTCTACTACTACTACTACTAGTTTTTTTGATATATTGTTGTTTTATAGGACTACTTTGGTTTATAGCCCTTTTTTATTTCTTATACCTTCTCGTGTACCTAAAGCACACTTTCTTGCATCTTTTAGAACAAAGCGCGAAATAATGTCGCGGACAATAGATAGTGCATCCTGATGCCCCGAGCATGATGAGTAGCCAACCCTTGAGGAGCAAACACTAGAGGACCAGCTTACTCAGGAACAGTTCGATAACAAGGTACAAAAAGGATCTAGAAGTGATGCCTACTTAGGAGGAGTGTGACGAGGAGGAAGGCCCCAAAGGAGAGGCTGCTGAAGGCGAAGAAGAAGAGGATGATGATGATGATGATGATGACTCTGAAGAGGGATATGAAAGTCCCGAGGATCATTTCCCACCTGAAGCAAGAAGAAGGCCAACAGAGGAAGATTTGGACAAGGATTTTGACCCGAACGAGGAGGTAGGGAAGAAGCCTTAGCTTGTAAATTTTCCTAAATCTTTGGCTGTGTTACCTCTGCTAACAGTTTGACCTGTCCTATATACAGGTCCCTCCTGAAACTCAGAAAAGATGACATCGACGTCCGCGACATCTCACTGGACAAGACGGAGTAGAGGAAAGGAGAGCAGAGGCAACAGCCATAGAGACGGATCACGATGCCTCTGCTCCACAAACCCAAGACACAACCACGACTACCAAGCCTAAGAGGAAATGAGGGGATAGAAAAGGAAATCTATATCCAGATAAGGCTTGCTATGTGATAACGGAGGTCAGGCCAGCAGGGGAGATCCTTGAGCCGAAGGAATTAAGAGGATGATTCCGTAATGCGATTGGGGCCCTAGTAAGAGATAAATTGAACCCAGCAATCCCTAACTGGAAAGAGGTACCAGAGAACATAAAGAATGCACTATGGGATAGGTAGCTGAAGGTCAATTTTAGATTTCTGGAGGGTAAGCATGAATTGGTAAAAAAAATGCTATCAGGATGATGGGAGAGTCATTCCGACGTTGGAGATCGGAGCTCAACACGAAGTATATCCAAAAGGGGTTAACTCCCTTCAACGAGTTTGGCAAAATAACTCCTAGTCAATGGAAGGAGATCGTGGCTCAGAAGACTTCACCGGAGGCATTGGAGCTCAGTGCCCGTAACACCGAGCTGGCGAAGAGGAACAAACACCACCATCATCTAGGCCCCGATGGCTACTATGCCAAGGAAGAGCAGTTTAGGAAGATGGATGAAGAGGCCGCAGCTGCTGGGAATATTGAAGTGACGAACTTGAAGGTACGCTCAAGGAACTGGATATATGCGAGGAGTACATAATCATCCGGCAGTAATCTTAAGTTTGATAAGCCGGAGACCCAAGAGGCGGTATCAAGGATACTGAAATATGCTAAAGACAAAGAGAAGGGCTCATTCAATCCTTCCAGAGAGAGGGATGAGCTTAGCCTTGGCTTGGGAAACAAGGAGCACACATGCCGCACTAGGGGGCTAGGGAAAAGGATGACCTGGAAGCAAGGATTCGAAGAGGATAGGCACATGTACAAGAAATATGGCCGAGACCAGGAGACTAGTCTTGAGCTCCAAGTGAAGGCTCTAGTTGTGAAGGTGCTTGAGGAGCAAAGACTGTCTACGAAGCCACGGATATTAGTGACACCGCCGGGAGAACTGGCATTAGTTGGCAGCCCTCTAAAAGTTCCTAGCAGCCAAGGTTCCACTGCAGCCACAACCCCAGTCGATCGCATACGGGAGCCAACTAGTTGCACCTTGGTGTTTCTCAGCGGTCGGCAAAACACTATGATGGAGGTGGCAACGGGTGTGGCACATCCTCTCGGTGGCTTACACCACAATAATAAGGTACCACCGGACTACACTAGGGTCGAGGTGCATACAGTGAAGCCTGAGTTCATGCAGTGGAGGATAGACTACGCAACTCTCGAGGGGTTGGTGTTACTCGGAGACGTTATGGGGTAGTTCATCCTCTGGCACAAACGGGACATTATATTGACTGCTTCTTCACCGCCACCCCCTCTCCCAAATTTGGAGCGAGTTGTTGAGGTCGGGGAGATATTGTCACCGTCTCGTGACCCCCACATTCCTGAGATGCCACATTCTTCCCCGCCTCCTATCGAGCATGTGCCTGATGAGATGCCACAACCTTCTCCAGCTCATACCGAGCAAGTGCATCATGAGAGGCCACAGTCTTCTCAACAAGCACAACCGATACATGAACAACGAGTGCCTACTGAAGAAGGTGATGCACAAGAAGATGAGGACGTGCCTGAATGGGAACTTCAAAAGAAGCATCCAATCAACATAAGGCCAGTTTATGTTCCGATCAAAGATGTCTCGTCGGTGTCCAAGTGGTATTCCCATGACCAGTTCAAGCCTGAGAACCAAGTTAAAAGAGTCCCATCACGGGGTTCTGAGGAGGCCATCACTAGCAAACTCCACCAAATTGCAAAGCAGTATCCAAATGTTGATGCCATCAAATGGTCAAAGGATTGCCCGAAAACATATGAAAGAGGCAAGCCCTTCCTACCAAATCGGGACATCCAGCGCCTACCACTTGGAATGAGAAGGTTCCATGATTGGTATTTGCGTGTTCTCCCAATGAGCATAAATATCATACAAGCATGCTTTCCCACCGGCACATTTGGAAGCCCAGCCGGGAAAATTGTCTTTGACTTTAATGACATGCAAACATGCTTTCACCTAGGAGAAATGGAGATGAATCTAATTCGCACATGGTGCCTGTAAGTCCTTGTCCTCTCGATATGATATGAATGTAATCTTTGAATTTTGTTGTAACTAACCCACGCCGTGATTTGTAGAATACAAGTGCACATTGTCAAACAAATGCCAAGTGTAAAAGTCGGGTATGTGGACCCTCAAGCTATAGCCCAAACAAATTTCAATTACCCTAAACAGTGGACACTTGATGCCAAAGAGCTAGCTGCTGCAAAGACTCTTTGGGAGAAAGAGCACATCCGTACGACGAAACTAAGGGAAGAGTCCCTTAAGGTTACGGCATACAATGCCCTGGCTTTCAAAAATCTCCAACAACACTCTACTATATGGCTACCATACAACTTTGAGTAAGCTCAACTCTATACTTAAAGCATTGTTCGATATATTTTATTCGATGCAAAAGAGCTTATCTAGTTCTATGATTAAATCCATGCAGCAACCACTGGATTGTATAGCCGTCGATGTCGGGAGGAGCATGGCATGGGTCTTTGATTCATTAGATAAGGACCCGGCGACATACAAAGACTTCATATCGATTCTCAAGACGTATACACATCGACAATCCTCATTAGCTTATATGTTTGTATACATATTTGTAACGTTCACTTTTGGATACTAACAAGTTGTATTTGCTAAAATAATTCAAACAGGGCATTTAGGTTCTATGTCACTAATCATCATGGAAGGCATGATCCAGCAAGGAAGGAAAAGCTGGCTATAAAAACACTATGTGCGATAAGTGTAACTTACTTCTTCAGTACTCCATTACATGGCTATCAAAAGCATTACTTAATATTTTCATATGCAAAACACATGGTGCCCGAAGCAGAAGCCTGGGAGTGTACATTGTTGATACTATATATGTTCTATAATGAGTAACACCGGTGCCTACAGGAGACACTCCTTAAGGGTAAGTTTGAACCTCTTCACCCGTAGTATAAAAACTTCGTAAATGGTATGAAATACTAAACCGAAACTTGTTCTCTTGTAGTGGAGAGAAGAGAAAGGAATGAAAAGAGACCCATACAAGGATGACCAACTCTTAGAGCTCGTCGGCGACATTTGCAACTTCATATTGGACCAGATTGTACACGTCAGAGGAGCCTACCATGACCGAGAGTCTGAGTTAGCTACAAATCCTCAGTACCAACACATCCGTAAGACTGAAAGGCTAGCTCTAGGATGTTGATAACAATGTGTATAGAATTTGTATATTTAATGATGGATTATATATATTCTTGTGAATTGGACTTGTAATTGTAGTTTATAGAATACTCTTGTGCTTGTAGTCGCAGTCGCGGGGCGTTCGACAACGCGAACGCTGGTCGTGGGGCGTTCGGCAACGCGAACACGGTTCGGAACGTTGGTCGCCGGGCGTTCAGCAACGCGATTTTGAATTGTAAATTTAAAATTTTTTTGCGGGAAAACGTACTGTAGGGGCGGTTTTAGATTGAACCACCCCTATAAATGCCTGTTTGTAGGGGCGGCTGGTACTACAGCCGCCCCTACAAATCGATTTGTAGGGGCGGCTGAAAACACCAGCCGCCCCTACAAATCGATTTGTAGGGGCGGCTGGAAACACCAGCCGCCCCTACAAATTGGTTTTGTAGGGGCGGCCTGGAAACCGCCCCTACAAATGCATGATTTGTAGAGACCCTTGTGTAGGGGGCGACTGGGCAAACCGCCCCTACAAATGGTCTACAACCGTCCCTAAAAACCCTTTTTGACGTAGTGTAATATCCCGATGCATCCCATTCCCACCATATGTTCCAACCTTGGCGTGATCATGCATCAATGCAGGATGTTCAGCTTGTTTGATGGAACTTACAACTGAGTACTGATGTATAGCATAGAGTATATCACTGAACCCAGAAAACTGTTAGAATAATTTACTGCTTCCTTGTGTGAACACATAGCAAGGGGAAGGCGGCGCCGAAAAGGCCCCCTGCTGTGATACTGTAGACGCTGTAGGTGCAAGAGCCGAATGGCTCACCTGCAGAACTGTAGCCACATGCAGAGACCGACGCAGAGTCAGTCCTGCTGTGTTATCTAGTTATTGTTACAGCATGTGCGCTGTACTAGGACTAGATGGATAGAGTTATATAAATAAACATACACGGCAACTCAGTAAAGAGAGTTCAGATTTGCCATCTCCCATACAGGGCTTCGGCCAACGCTGGTGTCTTGTACTGTGTGTATATGCTCTGTTCTCCCTCTTCTTCAACTTCTAGCCATAGTGTGTGGGGACGAACAATGCTTGTTCGTGGTCGGCTTAGCTAGTGGGTGCTCGGCAACACTAGCGGGTACTCGGCAAGACCGGTGAGTGGTTCACTCACCTGAGCCGGTGATCCTGTGGGCTAACAAAAACACATGTATCGATGTGTACTACAAATGGAATAATATCAGCTGTTTGTATATGCTCCAGGAATGAGAAATAAGACATATCTCTGTATTTCGTATAGATGGTTTGAGGAATGGGTCAAATGCTCTTATATATGCACCAAGTTTCTCACAATGTACGTGGCTTGTGTTTGCTGTGAACTTATAAAAGCGGTGATTTCAAATCCATGTGCAGTTATTATTCACATGTAATTCAGTTATTGAGTATCATAAAGACTATAAATAAATCCGATGGATGCCTTACAGATGTTTAATATCTTTTGTCTATATACAAATAACCTGCATCCGTGACGCTCAGACGTGCGGCATCAGTGACATCACTTATTCACATCACAATCACATGGACGTGAAGCCGCAGGATCAGTGTGGGTAGTTGTAGTGATCCGGTGGCCTCGTCCGAACCAACGGGTTCCTGTTGAAGAAGTTGGCCGGGCACAGCTCCAAGGCGCCGCTCAGTGTGGGCATCACGGAGAACTCCTTGATGTACGGATGTGGTACAGTGCAGACCAAAGTGTCCTTGATGCCTCTCCTCTTGCTTTAGGCACTCAGGCTATCCTCCCCAATGCTCTGCTCCGCGTACAACCCCGTCGTCGTACAACCTTGTGCTTGAAAGATTGTTTCCCCCTTTGCATTTGAAGCCATAATTTTTCCACCTCTGGGTCACACCGTGCGAAAAACACTAGTGTCTTGTACTATGTGTGTATGCTCTGTTCTCCCTCTTTTTCAACCTCTAGCTATAGTGTGTGGGAACGGACAACACTTGTTCGTGGTCGGCTTAGCTAGTGGGGTACTTGGCAACACTAGCGGGTGCTAGGCAAGAACGGTGAGTGGTTCACTCACCTGAGCCGGTAATCCTGTGGGCTAACAAGTGGTATCAGAGCAATACAAGCGCCGTCGCCAGACTAACCGCTGACGATGACGGGTGGTTCGTAGATGGACGACAGCAGTGGCACTGTTGTGGCTGCCTAGCCACAACCGGAGGTCGTTGTTCGCACGGTGCGTGAGGTCAGCGGCACCAGTTGGCCGACGCTGACTCGCACCAACTATGGAGAGTGGTCGGTGACCATGAAGGTCAAGCTTAGAGCCCGACGGCTCTGGAATGCTGTTGACAAGGGCACCGAAAATGAAGAAGATGACATGTCAGCGTTGGAGGCTATCATCGCTGCTGTACCGGCGGAGTACTGAGAGCCGTTGGGGGCGAAGAGCTTTGCTAAGGAGGCGTGGGAGGCTATTGCGGCGATGCGCGTCGGTTCCGACCACGCAAAGAAGGCGACAGCCCAGCTTCTGAAGCAGGAGTACGCCAACCTCAAGTTCAAGGATGGTGAAACGGTGGAGGATTTCTCCCTCTGCCTGCAGACGCTCATCAGCAAGCGGAAGAGCCATGGCGTCACTATCGACGAAGAGGAGGCAGTCTCCAAGTACCTCCACTCCGTGCCAGCAAAGTACATCCAGATCGCTCTCTCCATAGAGACGATGCTGGACTTGTCCACTCTCACCATTGAGGATGTGACAGGCCGTCTGCGGGCGATGGACGAGCGCCTGGAGTAGGCAACAGCAACGAAGGACAGCGGGAAACTCCTGCTGACGGAAGAGGAGTGGGCTGCTTAGAGGAACTCTGCGAAGGCAGCCTCCTCCAGCCTTCGGAGAAGAAGAAGCAGGTCAACCCCAACGCCTGTCGGCGCTGCGGGAAGATGGGCCATTGGGCACCAGAGTGCCCAAACCGTAAGCAGGAAAAGAAGGCTCAGGCTCATCAGGCGCAAGCCGATGATGAGGATGAGGCCACTATCCTAATGGCGACATTCTATGCACTGTACGACGTCGAGGCCGAGGAGAGGGAAGAGGCAACAACGGTGGATGGACCTAGAAAGGCCTTGAAGACCGTCAACCTCGACAAACCACGCGCCCAAGTCCACCTCGGACGTGTGGGCGCCGACCAGGAGCAGCGGTGGTATCTAGACTCTGGTGCCAGCAACCACATGACGGGCTCCAAGGCATCCTTCTCCGAGCTTGACGATGATGTTACCGGTACTATGAAGTTTGGTGATGGCTCAAGGGTGGCTATCCAAGGGCGTGGCACCGTCATCTTCAGGTGCTAGAACAGGGAGCACTGCACGCTAACGGATGTATATTACTTCCCGCAGCTGCGTTCCAGCATCATCAGCATTGGTCAGCTGGATGAGCGCGGTAACGAGGTACTGATCAAGGACGGAGTCCTTAGGATCAGGGACCGGGAGCAGTGACTTGTCGCCAAGGTGAAGAGGTCCCTAAACCAGTTGTACCTACTTGACTTGAAGGTAGAGCAGCCAGTGTGCCTGGCAGCAAGGCACACCGAGGAACCGTGGATGTGGCATGCCTAGTTCGGACATCTCAGCTTCGACGCGCTTGGTCGGCTAGAGAAGATGGTCCGAGGGCTACCCCACATGAAGCACAGAGATGAGCTATGTGACAGCTGCCTGGCCGGGAAGTAGAGGAGGCTACCATTCCCAAAGGTAGCCAAGTATCGCGTGAAGGACGCTCTCGAGCTCTTCCATGGCGACCTCTACGGGTCGATCACGCCTGCTACAAATGGTGGTCGGTGGTACTTCCTCCTGCTCATGAATGATTGCAGTCACTACATGTGGCTGCAACTCCTAACGAGCAAGGATGAAGCGGCGACGGTGATCAAGAAGTTCAAGATGCGCGTAGAGGCCAAGAGCGGCAAGAAGCTCTACGTGCTGAGGACTGATCGCAGTGGCGAATTCACTTCGGTGGAGTTTGCTGCATACTGCGCAGATCAGGGTGTGGTGCGACACCACACCGTGCCGTACTCGCCAAAATAGAATGGCGTGGTGGAGAGGCAGAACTAGATGGTGGTCGGCATGGCTCGATCCATGATGAAGGCCAAAGGCATGCCAACAAGGTTCTGGGGTGAGGCGGTGACCACGGCGGTGTTCATCCTCAACCGCTCTCCGACTAAGGAACTGACGGGCAAGACGCCGTTCAAAGCTTGGTATGGGCACAAGCCGAGCGTGTCCTTCCTTCGGACATTCGGCTGCATCGGCCACGTCAGGAAGACGAAGCTGAACCTCACCAAGCTAGAGGATAGGAGCACACCGATGGTATTGCTGGGCTACGCGGAGGGTACCAAGGCATACTGGCTCTATGACCCACGCGGAGACAAGGTACTTGTCTCACGTGACGTCGTGTTCGACGAGAAGGCGGCTTGGGACTGGAGTAGTCCAAGCATGGGGGAAGCTGGCGGCTTCACCAGCACCTTTGTCGTCGAGCACCTGGTCATCCACGGTGGTGGAGATGCTGGGGAAGAGGTGCCGAGCACTCTAGGAGGGGTGCCGAGCACTCCAGCGGTAGAGCCGAGTACTCCTGGGGCAGTGCCGAGCACTTCGGGAGGGATGTCGAGCACTCCGAGAGGAGTACCGAGCACTCCTGGAGGGATGCCAAGCACGCCAGGAGTGGTGCCGAGAGGTTGTGCAGTGGTGGCGACCACTCCAGAACAAGTGTCGAGCACTCCCATGGTGGAACCAAGAAGTCTTGCAGTAGTGCCGACCACTCCAAGACTGAGGCTGAGGACTCCTACAGTGTAGCTGAACACTACAGGAGTAATGACGAGCTATCCAGAAGTAGTGCCGAGCATGGCAACCAGGGTGCCGAGGACTCAAGGTGTTGTGCCGAGCACTCCGGCAGAACAGGGAACTCCATCGACGTCGATCGAGTTTGCCTCACATCCAAGTAACATCACTGAGTTCGTGGATGCCTTCCACAAAGGTGAGGAGGTGTGGTTCCATAGGCTGGACGACATCATTGGTGGCACAAGACCCTTAGGACTGGCTGGTTGGCTGCTCAATGATGCAGAGCTGCTGCTCGTCAGTGTAGAGGAACCACCCATGTTCACGCTGGCCGAGCAGGACAGAAACTAGCGACGGGCGATGCTAGAGGAGATGAAGGCGGTCGAGGAAAACGAGACATGGTAGCTCGTCGATCCACCTCTAGGATGCCATCTGATCAGCCTGAAGTGGGTGTACAAGGTCAAGCGGGACAAGCTTGGCGCCATTGTCAAGCACAAGGCGTGCCTCGTCACCCGAGGCTTTGTTCAGCGCGAGGGCATAGACTTCGAGGAGGTCTTTGCACCAGTAGCGCGCATGGAGTCGGTCCGTTTGCTACTAGCTTTGGCAGCAGCAAAGGATTGGCGTGTCCATCACTTGGACGTTAAATCGGCCTTCCTCAATGGTGAGCTAGCGGAGATGGTCTTCATTAGGCAACCTCTAGGTTTCGTCATCAAGGGAGAGGAGCATAGGGTGCTCTGACTACGCAAGGCGCTCTACGGGCTACGACTAGGACCCACGAGCATGGAACGCCAAGCTTGATGCCACGCTGGGCGAGCTTGGGTTTTAGCAGTGCGCAACCGAGTATGCGCTCTACACATGGCGATGGGGGAAGGAGGAGCTCATCGTCGACGTGTATGTGGACGACTTGATCTTCACTGGCGCGTGCATGGAGGACATCGATAGCTTCAAGCGCGAGATGGCCACTCATTTTTGAATGAGCAATCTCGGTGCACTCTCCTACTACCTCGGCATCGAGGTGAGACAGGGGAAGGAGGAACTCACTGCTCAGTCATTGCGCATATGCCTCCAAGCTATTAGAGCAGAGCAGCATGGCTGAGTCTAAGCCATGCATGACTCCAATGGAGGAGCTACTAAAGCTGATGAAGGACAGCACTGCGGCGAAGGTGGATGCAACACTCTACCAGAGCATCATTGGCAGTCTGTGCTACCTAGTCCACATGAGTTTGGACATTGCATTCATCATGGGCTATGTCAGTCGCTTCATGGAGGATCCCAGAGAGGATCACTGGGCTACGGTGAAGCAGCTACTGCGCTACGTCAAACGGTGGATCATGGGATCATCTTCCCAAAGACCGGCGGGAGTTCACTGTGTTCAGTGATGTAGACATGGCGGGGGACATCGATGGACGACAGAGCACCTCTGGTGTGTGTAAGGATAATGGACCCTAGGCCAATTTACTTTGGATTTTGGTGTTTAATGACCAACACAACCAAATTGGACTAATGAATTTGCAAGTGATTGTTTTGTAGTTCAATAGGGTGCAAGACATGACTTGGACAAAGGTGATGTGATGATCCGATGATCAACACCATAAGCATGACCTTAGAAGCACAAGAGAAGACCCAAGATATCAAGCAAAGTCCAAGCATGAAGATAGGAACCAAGCAGTACGCAAGATCGTGAAGGAACGAGCTCACAGAGGCGACCGGACGCTGGACCGGACGCTAGGCAGAAAGTGACCGGATGCTCCGATCAAGAGGCTCGACAACAGCAGGCATCAGCAGCAACGACCGGACGCTAGACCAGACACTGGCAGCAAAACGACCGGACGCAGAACTGCAGCGTCCGATCGAGTACAGAAAGGTTCTAGAGCGGCGAAATTACGACCGGACATGTCCGGTGGCATGTGATCGGACGCTGGCAGCATCCGATCAGTTGGTCGTGGCTCCAACAGTCGGGACGACCGAACGCGTCTGGTCAGGACGTGATCAGCATCTGGTTAGTAGCAGAAAAAGCGAGATTTCATCCCCAACGGCTACTTTCTCAGTGGTGCTTATAAATAGACCCCCCCAACCGACCATTTGAGTGAAGTGGAGTTAAGGAAACATATCAAGGGTGTTGGTACACTATTTTAGTGATCTCCATATGCATAGTGCTTACTGATTCATTAGGTGATTAGTGTAGGTGCTTTACGAAGTGCTTAGGTTGATTAGACCATCGCTTATGCGCTTGCTCTAGGTTTAGGCCTAGTGTTTAGTGAGGTTTGCATACCTCTTATCACTCGGAGCTTGCGCGCACCATTGTTGTACATCGGAGGGGCCTGTAGTCTTGCGAGATCACACCAACCACGATTGTGGTGTGGCCGCCACCGTGTATCTGAGGGAACAAGGCCCACGGTGTTTCGGCTAGAAGCTTGATAGTGAAGACAGCGGAGAGCATCTGGGAGAGGCTTGCCGGAAAGGCACGTCGGAGACCCACTTGCGCGTGGGGGAGGCCCGAGGCTATCCACGGAGTTACCCGACTAGGAGCTTGGCCCTTGCGAGGGATTCCTTGCGAGGGGCTCCAACAAGGACTAGGGGGAAACTTGCGCGCTTCTCGGTACCTCGGTAAAAATACCAAAGTTGTCGACTGGAGTTTGCATTTCTCTACCTTGCCCTTTAGCTTCCGCATTTACATTGTATTACTCCTTTTTTGCGGTAGAGATAGCAACACACGATCAAAACCATAGGCGCACATTTAGATAGTTTATCTTTTGCATAGGTTTTGCTAAGGTTAGTAAAAGAGGCCATAGTTTTGAGTTAGAGTTTTAAGTTGCCTAATTCACCCCTCCTCTTAGGCGTCACGGTCCCCTACAAGTGGTATCAGAGCCGGTTGGCTCAATTTGGACCTTTGGCTTAACCACCATTAAGCCAACGCTATTTAGAGTGGTTGGGATGGATACCTCTAGGCCTCCGCACTTTGACGGCACTAACTTCCCTTACTATAAAGCTAGAATGGATTGTCACCTTGAGGCGGTTGATTTGGGCATTTGGAGAGTCACTCGTGATGGGATCAAACCCATTAAGAATCCCAATAAACCCACAAAGAGTGAAGAAAAGGAAATGCATTTCAATGCTAGAGCTAAGAATTGCTTGTTTAAATCATTTAGTATGGATGTGTTTAACCAAGTGTTCACTTTAAATAAGGCACATGAAATTTGGTTAAAACTTCAAGAGCTCTATGACGGCACATCTAATGTCCGTGAGCAAAAACATTGTCTAGCTAAACAAAATTATGATTCCTTTAAAATGAATGATGATGAGCTTGTTCGTGATATGTATTCTCGTTTGAATCTAATTATCAATGAGCTTCATTCAATAGGATTAACTAAGCTAGATGATGCAAACATCATGAGGAAGATCATCTCCGTGCTACCACAAAAGAAGTATGCAAGCATCATCACCATCCTTCACAACATGGAGAACTTGAGCACCATGACCCTAGGCATAGTCATTGGCAAGATAGTGGCATTTGAAATGTCATGTAAGATGGGTCAAGACAAAGCCTCTTCATCGAGCAAAGGCAAAGCTCTCGCATGTGGTGAGAAAAAGAAGATGAAGGGCAAGCGAGTTGAGACAAGGTCAAGCTCAAGCTCCTCAAGTGAAGATGAAGAAGAAGATGAGGACGATGATGATGAAGATTCAAGTGAAGATGATCAATCTTCCTCCTCCACCTCCGACCTTGATGAAGAATCAATCAAACTAATCAACAAGGTGGAGAAGATGATTCAAAGGCTCAATGTCAAGGGTGTGCCCATCCAAATCCAAGATCTCATTTTCACCAATCAAAGAAATAAGCAAAGAAAGAGAGGATGCTATGGATACGGTGAGTTGTGGCACTTTGTAGAAGTTTGTCCAAACAAACCCACACCCAAGACAAAGAAGAAGGCATGCAAGAAACAAGCCCTCACATCAATAAGGTCATGGGATGATTCTTCAAGTGAAGAAGAATACCATCACAAGAGGCGAGGGCATAAGCACTCATCATCAAGCTCTTCTCATATGTGCCTTATGGCATGAGGTAATGAAAGCTCATCCTCTAGTGAGAGTAATAGTGATGATGAAATGCCTTCTTATGATAAAATTGTGCAACAAAATTTTAATTATGCTAAAGTTTGCACTAGTCAACGAAAGAAGCTCGAAAAATTAAAAGAAAAGCTAGATAGTTCACAAGAGCATACAAAGCTTTGCTTGAACAATATGAGAACTTTGCTAATCTCAATGTTGAACTATCTACTAAAATTGAGCAACTTGAGGCAAGTGCAACAACAAATGCATGCACAATCAATGATGAGCAACTTATAAAGAAAAATGAAAAATTAAAAGAAAAGTTAGCTAGCTCACAAGATACTTATAAAAGTTTGCTTGCTAAAATGGAAACCATGTGCAAATATTGTGATGAGCTAACAAATAAAGTTGCTAATCTTAAGCCATTAGTACAACCCCCACCAAGGCATCTAAAAAGAAAAGTTCTATCTTTAACATGTCTAAAAAGGATGCCTCTACTTCTTGTAATGATTTATGTTTAGACTCATCCTTGTGCAACCATGTTTGTGTTGAGAAAGTTGTTGTAGATACATGCACACAAGAGGTTGCAAAGGAGAATGAGCAACTCAAGCAAGAAGTAGCTCGCCTCACCAAGGACTTGACTCAAGTGAAAGGCAAGGTGAAGCAAAGCCCAACTTCATCAAGATAACACAGTCAAGGGAGTGAAGAAGCTTGATGAAGGAGAAACCATGGTTTGCTACATATGCCACAAGTAGGTCACAAGTCCTATGAGTGCAAGGTGAAGAATGGAGGAGGAGCAAAGAAGAAAGAGAAGAAGCAAACAAGCAAGCTCTCCAACACCTACACCAAAAAGGTGGACAAGAAGGCCTCCACACCATACTTGTTAAAGAAGAAGAAAAATGACAAGGTGGTGGCCATCAAGGTGAACAAGCAAGCCAACAATGAGGGTGAAACGCTTTTGGGTGCCAAAGGAAATCATTTCCAACATGAAGAGCACTAAGAAGGTTTGGATCCCGAAAGGGAAGTGAGAAGTCTGATGGACTTCGGGGAATTTGGAGACTTGGCAAAGTATGGGTGCATTTCATGGGGTGCATCATTATGGATAAAGTCATTGCCAAGTGGGTTAGTGAATACTATGGACCCAAATTCTCCTTCCCATGTTAGGTAACTAGATGTTATTACTTTCAAATTAGTATTTCCTTCAAGTAGTATCAATTTGCATTTCCTACAAGTGGTATTTCTTACAAATTGGTATTTTTTAAGCATCTAGTTACTTTTCATGCCTATGTTTGCATTTGCATGCTTATATCTTTTGTCATGCATACACTAGGTTTATCTTATGTTAGGCTTGCTCGGTTTCATTCTTAACCCTTGGATCAAACCTACATGATTTAAAATTGTTTAGGAGCACGGCACATAGCTTGTCTTTCGATTGTTCATCTAATATGTGCCAAAGTCCAAATTGTAGATAATTTCTCTCGAATATCGCCTTCGAAAATGACTCTCACATTCATGTGATGTCATCTTTCAAGTGGTATTTTTTATTCTAAAATCAATGTGCATGTTTCCTACAAGTATATTCCATACTTATGTGCACAAACTTAGGGGGAGGTTACTCTACAAGTTGGATGCTTTGAGACTAACACATTTTCAAGCTTATCATGTGTGTAGTAGTCTCATTGCAAGGAAAATAGGAGTCCCCGGAATTAAGCATCACACTTCAAATATCCACCACCTATTGTAAGTGGTAGATATCAAATTGGTTTCCACATGTAGGTATTTCTAAACCTATATCATCAGCTTGATTTCATTTTGATATTTATATGCTTTCTCCATATAGATTAAATTCCCTTGAGCAATAATTTGCCAATTATGCATGTGCTTTGCCTTCTACCATATGTATGCATGTATTTAAGGGGAGCTTAGTCTACATAATGTGAGAGTCAAATTTTGTGACCTATTCCACTCCACATACAAAGGATCACAAAGTTTGACCCTCCCTTGTGCTACTAATGTCTTCATTTTCGGTGTTTGATTCCAAAGGGGGAGAATTTAGAGGACCAAAAGCAAGCATTTAATTTGTAGGACCAAAAGCTAGATCATAATAATTTGCAAGTAGTAATGATCTACAAGTGGTAATGGTCCGAGAAAGGGAGGATAGTGGATCGGTTGTTTCATCTCCCTCCTCGGTTTCTGCTGCCTCGTCTTGGTGTCTCCTCCTCCCGGCATCGGCTGGGCGACCACCGCCCCCTCCCCCTCTTATCGATGCTGGAGATGTTCGGGGCGAGGTGGCCCGCGTGGGGGCAGCGAAACAGCACGGGAAACACACTGCATGCGTGGGCGTTCGGACGTCCAGGGCACTAGCAAGCCTGTTTTTTATTTAATGGTAAATTGGCTTCTCTATGTGAACACACATGTCGTGCCGCTGGCCTACGATCGCTGCGTGCGTGAAAGCATGCTTGCTAAAGTGTGCCATATCAGCCTAGTTGGCCTTTCGTGCTTACATGGGTTTTCTGATATATCCAAGTCCCATACACTAGTAATTTGGAAATTAAAATAAACTTCTCTGGCAACAAGTTTACGCAAGCATGTGACGCAACGCCAAACTATACTGCACCAGCCACAGTCCATATGCGACGAAACAGCTTGGACATTATTACGCTATCACAGTCTCTTGCATTATTGGACCCGGCTCACCTATCTTTGTACTTATTTGAAGGTTCTAAAATAATTAGCAGACGACATTGAAACAACCGGATAATTTTAGCTGCTAACTATAGCACCAGTGGATGCAAATCAGCCCTTACTAGGTCCATACACTATCACATGACTCGAGGTCTCATTTGGTTAATGTGATGTGGCATGACATGCAGATCCACTGTCAATTATTTGCCTGCTTTTGTAATGGTTGGTTGCAATTCCTGGAGTATGGGACTGAAGAATGCGTTAGTGTCTGCAGAGATATAGAGCAGCAATTGTGAGTATAGTACCATAATGCAACAATTGAACCTGGTAAAAGAAATGAGTGGATGTTTTCGATGTTTCTCGTCTCCAACACTCTGTTTTTCAGTTTCTTTAGTCGTTCTCGTTCAGGCATCAACCTTTACTTTGTATTGTACTGGAAAATAAGAAACACCATCTTCAAACTACTGATTCATGTTAAAAACTTCATTTGTGTTAATTAAATCAAATTGTTTTGCTCTAAAAAAAAAGTTGAAATCTTATAACTGAGTTTTAGAATTCGGCTACTAAACATAGGGTGTTCCAATATGTGAACCATGTAGGCTCTAGAACCACTGGCAGTGATCATCTCTGTCCTTGTCGATGTTAGTTTCAGTTTCAAGCGGTAGAGACACTGATGTACTCGATGTTCCGCACATTTCAATGTCAATGAATAAATAGTAAGATATGCAACTGAAATCAGTGTCCAGCTGGAAAATGTTATCAGAAGTGGCCACGCTCCAAACGAGAGGCAGGGTTGGAATACGTATACATGTCCCACTGTTTCTCAGGTTTACCTCACAGGTCAGATTCTCTGATTTTGCTTTGAAAGCAGGAGAGGCCATGGGACACCAATAGTCCAAAACATATGGTGCTGTATCCGACACTGCGAGGAGGCAAGGCCTGTGATTGCTGTGTCACACTGATGATACAACGCTGTAGCCATACTAGGCACGCCACCTAATATCCTGATGCATCCTACTCCTGTTATATATGATCCAAACTTGGCGTGATCGTCAACATTAATACATACTGAGTTCTGTATAGCATAGAGAATTGCTGAACTCACAAAATGCACCTAGCTAGGGCGTAGTATAGTGGGATAATATATATCAGCTGTTTGTATAAGCTGCAGAAATGAGAAGATCTCCATGTATCTCATAAAGATGGTTTCAAGTATGGGTGAAATGCTCCTATATAGACAAAGTTTTCACATGGTATGCATCTTGTGTTGTGGTATGATCGTATATAATTAGTGATTTCACAGCCAAAAGTTTTTCTTGTGTTATAACTTTTGGATTTTGAAGAATCTAAGATACCCAAAGCAAGCAAGCAAACAAACTGAACTTTTCTGACAATAGAAAAACTGCAGCCGACTAAAATATCAATAACTGGAGATATACATATCAAAACTTTCTGATCTTTAACAATCTGTAAAGCCTATGAAATTACCTACAACTTTCATGAATATAATTTCACAAGATTATGGACTTAAGATATGGTAAAACTGAATGCATCTAATACTGTCAAGAATTCTGACAGTACAATTGCGTCATCAAACAATGATCATATCTCCCAAACCATAAGAGCAAAAAAAGGTGATATATATGCCAAAATAAAGCTACTGAAGTGTCGGTGTTTTGAAAACCGACTAGTAAATTTAGTGCCACGGTATTCAAGGGATTCGATGGCTAACACAGAGAATTTACACTGTTTCGGGATGAAGCCCTACGTCCAGTGCCGGAGATTGTGAGTACGTGTTCCTCAATGTCAAAGTGCTCCAAACGGCTTACAACAGGGATTATGCAAGCTAGGGTTCTACAAGTAGGAAGGTTTTGTGGAAGGGGAAATTGATCGTTTGGATGAAGGCCTGGCTCCCCTTATATAGCCACAGGGGCTAGGTTACATGCAGAAGTGTAGGGTTCTCCCGGCCCGAGTGGCCAGAAGCCCGAGGGAGGGAGAAGCTAGTCAGCTTGGTCGTCAAACCTACCCGTCTTGTTAGCATGTCTAGGTATGGTCATCGTGAGCTTGCTCCTTACACTAAGGCATGGCGTACGGTGGTGGCACTATTCCAGCCATTGCGGTGCAATGGGAGTGGTGGTTGTTCACTAACTCCCCTGCTCGGCATGGGCTTGTTTGTTGACATCGTGGCCTCCATCCTGGCGTCCGCTTCTTCAAGGGGAAGTCGTGGTGTTGTTGCATGGGGAGAGTGGCTGTCCGTTGTGGTCTGCCTGCTCCATGGGTCAAGGCCCCGTTGCCACGACCTCGCATGGTCAAGCCCCGGCATAGGATCCGATCAGAATGGGGGAGCTGACTCCCGGCCATGACTCCCATTCCGTAGTGGTTGTGATCGTACGTCCGTCCATCAGGCTGGACGGGATTTGGGAAACGATGCTGAGCCATGCGGGGTGACGTTGCCGAGTCTTGGTGTTGTCTTGTCTGTCAGCGGGACACAGGCAAGGTGACACCCTGCTCTAGGGCCAGACAGTCATTGGGGTTGCTGTCCTCTTGTGCTCGGTGTAGTTTACGCGTGTGCGTCCAGTCAGGGTAGGCATATTGAATACATCGCCCCACCTCTCGTCCTTTCCTTACCAGCTAAGGCAGGAGGTGGTTGAGGGCACCGAGAGGTGCGATGTCGAGAGGTGGGAGAGGTCGAGGCAAGCTTCGTACGGCTCAGGGGCGCGAGGTCGAGTCCGGCTCAGGGCCATCCTGAGCGACTCTTAAGGCCGAGCTTTGGGGTATCCTGTTTACATAACCCTGACATGAAGTCTACTAACACAATAAAATTTCTCTATAATTTAGGGCACATAAAAGCAGCCTTAAATAAACAGCATATAACCAACAACTACAGAATATGAAAACACAGTAGGGCTTAAGTACGAGATTAGAACACTAACCCCGTCAACTAATGGACAGAATACGCCGAACTCTAGCATAGATTTCACATCAAAAACAGCAGGGAAATCAAGATCTTACCCCAACAACAACTATGATGATGATACACAACAATTGATCTTCGGTTTTCCACTTCTTCCTTGCTGTGATCCCCAACATTACTACTGCACCTGTGGCAACACCATCAAGAACAACGAAGGGAAGCATGGAAATGAGGGGGGGGGGGGGGACAAGAAGAGAAGAAGATGACCAACCAATTTATGAGGTGGAAGGCATACGAGCCATGAACGAGGATCAAGCCCTAACTCTGTCCCTCTCCTCTCGTCTCCATCCTTCGGTCTTCTCTTGTTTTTCTTCGATGCGTGAGAGAAGTGGTGGCTCAACAGATGAAGGGGATTAGGTTTTGTGGGGAGAGATGGGAAAAGACAAGCAAGAAAAGGACGGTCGTGTACTGTGCTCCTGTTCACATTGTTTTTTTCCTACAATCTTGCAATGACCATAGCTTGTTGAGCTGAACTCCAAATAACGCGTATGAGTAGTTAAACGGAAAGCATCTGACGAGCTCTATGCATCTATGGTCTCTGATTATCCATCTAAGCCATGTATAATGTTTTCTTTTTGCCACTCATTGAAACTCTAGTCGAACCTTTTACAACTTTACACTTCCCGACACATAAAACGTATTTTCGGGTGTTACCGCACCATACAAGCGATCCGGTCTGAAGAAAACGAGAATGATGTGACAGTTTCAAAAATAGAGAATAGGGAATTTAGAAAGGCTATTGCGTTACTATATTTTGGGGGTCACTAGTAGAGAACAGACCTTTGATCCTCGGCCAAAATGGGCTCTAGTCCCGGGATTTTTTGCGCCCGGGACTAGAGATACCTTTAGTCCCGGTTGGTGGATCCAACCAGGACTAAAGGTCCCTGCCCAACGGCTACTGCGCCAGACAGAGGTGGCAGGGACCTTTAGTCCCGGTTGGAGCCACTAACCAGGACTAAAGGTATACTTTTACTTCCGGTTGGTGGCTCCAACCGGGAGTAAAGGTCTACTCCCGGGCCGTGGCTGCGCCCGGGGTTGGAAAGTTACCTTTAGTCCCGGTTGGATCCATCAACCGGGACTAAATGTTCTCCCTTTATAAATCAGCCGTCTCCTCCTTCCTCCCCGAGCCCGAGCTCAGCACATTTTGAAGCTCACTGCAGTAGTGTTCTTGCTTCCTCCCTCCCTCCATTGTTCCTCCATCCATTCTTCGATTCCTCCGTCGATTTCTTCGATTCCTCCGTCGATTCTTCAGTTGTAAAGGTTACCAATCTCATACTCTCATTTTTTACCATTTTCTTATGCCATTTTGTTCACTATATATATTTATGGTTCTTTATTGTGGTTTTTTTCATTTGTAAGCAATTTGAGCTCAAAATCACTTCAAGCTTGCATATTTACATGAAAGAAGGTTAAAGTATATATAAATATAAAGTTAGAAAATAGTTAGAAAATTATAGCAAATCCTTACTAGTTGAACTTGCGGACCGTGTTCAGGTCGGCGAGGATGTTCTCTGCCGAGCGGTAACGGACGTCAAGGAGGAGCTTTGATTCTACGAGGAAGAGCGACAACGGTCGTGGAAGACCGTGTTCCCTTCCTCGTAGAATTGGAGCTCTTCCTTGACCAAGTACGGTGCCGTCCGGTGGAGAAATGCTCGCCGAGCTGATCACGTAAGCAAGGTCAACTAGTACGGATGGTTATTTATTCACATGTCCCGATATCGTCGCAGTAGTCTGTCAATCACCGTACCTAAACGTAGTATATATAAATAAAAACTTAGAAAATAGTTAGAAAATTATAGAAAATCCGTACTAGTTGAACTTGTGGACCGTGTTCAGCTCGGCAAGCATGTTCTATGTCGAGCGGTAACGGACATCAAGGAGGAGCTTTGATTCTACGAGGGAGAGCGACAACGGTCGTGGGAGACCGTGTTCCCTTCCTCGTAGAATCGGAGCTCTTCCTTGACCAAGTACGGTGCCGTCTAGTGGAGAAATGCTCGCCGAGATGATCACGTAAGCAAGTTCAACTAGTACGGATGGTTATTTATTCACACGTCCCGATATCGTCGTAGTAGTCTATTATGTGTGTACATTCTCATTCTTCTGTTAATTTGCGGAAATATCATATGAATTACTTACCTGCCGCAGTAAAAGACGAGAACACAATGACCATTAAAAATATCATTGTTTAGAGATCTAGATAATTTTATAGTTTGTTAATTTTATTTGTTTATAAAAGGAGAAATTTATAGTGTATTAAAAAATGAGTATAGAGAGTAGATGGCAACTGCTTCTGGGTCCTCGGCCTCTCATGGGTTTCCAAAGCGACTTAGGCCGGGCCTTCCTCTCATTCCATGCGGCAAGTGTCGTGATGAGACGAAGATTGTGATGGAGTACCGAGTGAAGAAGGAGGGTCCCAACAAGGATCGTATCTTCTACAAGTGTCCGGATCGCAATGTGAGTTATTTTATCGTATTTAATGATTATGGTTAGTTTATACCTATTTTCATGATGGTTGTGATTAAAGTTCTAATTTTTTGTTTTAATTTCAGTGGGATGGCAGTGGACGATGTTCAGGCTTCTACTGGGAGGAAGAGTATGTTGAACTCGTGCAAAAATATCTTGCACAACAGGCAGATACGGCGGCTAATGAGGCAGTGATCCAGCCGAAGAAGCCCAAAGATGTTGCACAATCGGGGATCTGTTTGTTTTAGTTGAGATTGGTCGCGAAATCCTTGTGCTCCTGAAATGTATTTTAGCTTTAGTTGTTTTAGTGATAGTTGGGATTGTCTACATTGTAGCGATGCTTTCATAAATTTGTATCTTTTGTGGTGGCACGCATGTTGTATAAATAATTAATTATGATCTAGGTTTTAATATGATATTTATGTCATGTAATGCAGATGAGCCGTCATTGGATGTATAATGCTGATCGCCGCTCCCAAGAGTTCATTGACGGCGTGCATTCTTTGTTACGTGCGGCTGAGGCAAACAAACGCGACGGTTTCATGTGCTGCCCATGTGCCATATGTAAGAATACGGTGGAATATCCCTGCTCAAGGACTCTTCATTCACACTTGTTCAAGTCGGGTTTCATACCAAACTATATTTGTTGGACAAAGCACGGAGAAACCGGTGTTGTAATGAAAGAAGGTGAAGAAGAACAATGGGACGACAATGATATTATTCCTGATGGTGCGTGCTTCAATGATACTGCAATGGGAGAAGCTGAAGAAGAGGTAGCCGCAGAAGATGAGCCGGCTGATGATCTTTGTCAGGTCATTCGTGATGCACAAAGAGAATGTGAAAGTGAAAAGGAGAAGATCAAGTTCGAGCGGATGCTAGAAGATCACAAGAAATTGTTGTACCCAACTTGTGATGCAGGGCAGAAAAAGTTGGGAACCACACTAGAATTGCTGCAATGGAAGGCAAAGAATGGTGTATCTGACAAGGGATTTGGAGAGTTACTAAAAATCCAAAAGAAGATGCTTCCGAAGTACAATGAATTGCCCGCCACTACCTACGAAGCAAAACAAGTTGTCTGTCCTATGGGGCTGGAAATAGAGAAGATACATGCATGTCCTAATGACTGCATCCTATACCGTGGCAAAGAGTACGAGAAATTGGATGCATGCCCGGTATGCCATGCGTCGCGGTATAAGATCAGGCGAGATGACCCTGGTGATGTTGAGGGCGAACGTCCACGTAAGAAAATCCCTGCCAAGGTTATGTGGTATGCTCCTATAATACCATGCTTGAAACGTCTGTTCAGAAACAAAGAACATGCAAAATTGTTATGATGGCACAAAGAAGACTGTAAGGTAGACAATATGTTGAGACACCCTGCTGATAGGTCCCAGTGGAGAGCAATCGACAGAGAATTCCCGAAGTTTGCAAATGACGCAAGAAACTTAAGGTTTGCTTTAAGTACAGATGGTATCAATCCTTTTGGAGAGCAGAACAATAGTCATAGCACTTGGCCTGTTACTCTAAGTATCTACAACATTCCTCCTTGGTTATGCGTGAAGCGGAAGTTCATTATGATGCCTGTGCTCATCCAAGGCCCGAAGCAACCTGGCAATGACATCGATGTGTACCTGAGACCACTTATTGACGAACTTCTCATTTTGTGGAATAAAGAAGGTGTACGTGTGTGGGATGAGTACAAACAGGAACACTTTGATCTGCGAGCATTGTTGTTCGTAACAATCAATGATTGGCCTGCTCTAAGTAATCTTTCAGGACAGTCAAACAAGGGATATAATGCATGCACACACTGCTTCATATTTTTATGCAATAAACAAAAAGAAAATTCATATTTTTAACAAAATAATTTTATGCCTTTTATTTAATTTACTATGTATTTAACAAAACCTATTGCATTTCTATTGTATTTAACAAGACTATTGCTTAAAACAGGCGGGAAACGAAACTGCAGGCCACCTTTACTCCTGGGTGGGAAGCCCACCCGGGAGTAAAGGTGGGCTGCAGTTTCGTGGCCCGCCAAAAAAACCCTTTACTCCCGGTGCGTGTTACCAACCGGGAGTAAAGGTATACCTTTACTCCCGGTTGGTAACACGCACCGGGAGTAAAGGTACCTTTACTCCCGGTTGGTAATACTCACCGGGAGTAAAGGGTTTTTACTCCCGGTTGGTGGCTGGCACCGGGAGTAATTCTCTCTGATATATAACCTCCAGCGCCTGGCGCAGATCGATCCGCTCGTCTTCTTCCTCGTCGAACACCGCCGCCCTCTTCTTCCTCGCGCCGCGTCCGTTCGCCTTCCGTGACACCGGCGCCGCCCTCTTCTTCCTCGTGCGGCCTCCACCGCGCGCGCCCGTGCCCCTCCTCCGCGCGCGCCCGTGGCCCTCTACCGCGCCCTCCTCCGTGCCCGAGGCCCTCCACCGCGCGTTGCCCCACCGCGCCCGAGGCCCTCCACACTGCCGAGCTCGATTGAGGTGATATATTCGTCGATCTCTTTGTACATTCGTCCGAGCCCTCCACTACCGAGTTATAGATCACGTCGAAAACTACAACTTTGGTGTAAGCCATGTCAACGCTCGAGGTCGATTGAAAATTCCAAATTTTGAATCACAAAATCTAGGAACTAAAAATGGATATTTGGAACTCTAAATGATTTTAAATAAAAAACATATCTTAACGCAAGTTTTGAATATTTGGATATTATATGGATAAATTAGCAAGTTTAATTAGGGTGTCAAAAACTGCATTTTATGGTACAAAAATACATTTTAAGATCACTGGGACCTGAACTCAAGACAAGTTTAATTAAGGACCACCAATGAAATTACTTTAGAAATTAATTAGATCGATGTAAATCCATGGCTTGTATAATAAACACGCTATATATTATTTGTAAATCCTGGTCAAATAGGAACTCAATTTTGATACCCAGTTTATAAACTAAGCGTTTTTTAGTTTATCAAAAATATCACATGTGATGATGTTAGCAGTTTTGGTTGGACTTGCATGCATGGCTACAGACAAATGAAGGAAAACTTCAACATTTCTTCATTTGTGAACTTTGAATATACAGATATAATATATTAATGTTGCTAAAGTAATATGAGCATTACATATTTTTTTCCGGGAAGACTATCTTCAAACTTCATATCATAGCATCAGAGATCGCCTGTAGAAGAAGAAAATAAATTCTTATCATTTCGGAAATAGTAATGGTTATATGAGCAATAAGACACATATACTTACATTTCATAATGACTTATACTTACATTATTAACATAGAATTTTCTCATATGATGAATGACTACATGGTTCACATGGTACATAGGATCACAACATCACGCACCGACACCGCCCCGGCCCGCCTCACGTCATCGTCGTCAGCACACCGGCCACCGCGCCGACACGTATATATACGTCATTTGTATTCATATGCATTTTGTCCATGCGTTTCTATGTATACGGCGGAGCACCGCCGCCCTCGTTCACCCATGTGTATAGACATATATACGGCGGAGTGGAGCACCGCCACTCTTGTCACACCGCCCTTTCTCGTGGCCTAGTTGATCAACATTCGTATTATCGTTATCGTTAATGCTAAACAATCACACCAGCGTGAACCGCACTGTTGATGTCACCGACGTCGTTCGCCCTAGTCACCGACGCAATTTGCCCTCGGCCGTTTATGTATAGCCCTAATTCGCCCTAGTACCGACGTAGTTCATCCTAGTGTGGCGAATTGTGTCCGTGACCGAGGGGCAAGATTTAATAATGCATATTGTTCGTAGATTTTACGCATGTAATAAGCAAAGATTTGACGTACTATATATTGGTTTTGTTTTTTGAAGCTAGATGGCCGACCCAAGAAATATGGATGAGGAGGAGTTGATGATGAATTTGATCAACACTGGCACTCAAGTTGCCGGCGATGATGGTGCTAAAAATAACGTGCAAGAGGATGCAGATGATGGGAGTCAGTACTTAGCTCTTGAACAAAATGAGCAACAACATATTAGCCAAGTATATATTTTTTATTATTAGCTATATATATTATCATATGTCTTATGTGTGCTCGTGACATTAAAAATAATGTTTATGTTTTGTAGCCCTCTGGATCGACATCAACAACTACAACGAAGAGTAAAAATGTTCGAGGTCCCAAAAAACCATTGGAGGGTCGCTTCATCATCTCGGAGTTCAATGTGGATACAGGAGAACCGGGGGGGGCCGAATAAAATGAAATTTGTGCACCACTGTGGTTACCTTGTACGGGACCGGCTCC
The DNA here is from genome assembly GCF_019320115.1 of Miscanthus floridulus. Lineage (NCBI taxonomy): Eukaryota > Viridiplantae > Streptophyta > Magnoliopsida > Poales > Poaceae > Miscanthus > Miscanthus floridulus. The sequence continues at coordinate 29,453,409 of NC_089583.1, read as the reverse complement.
CGATTAGTACCCGTGAATGGAAGAAGAAGACCAATGCTCCTCATATCAGTTTTGTCTCTGATCGTGACAAGGCGTTAATTTGGAATGATGTCTTGGTACATTTCACGCTCCAAACAGATGGTTATGATGATATAATAGATGGTGATGAATTGAAGGAGCGAGTTAGGGATTGGGCAATGAAGAAGATGGCCACCCAGTTTCAGACTTGGAAGAAACACCTATACACGATGTATGTCAAGAAGAACATAGCACCATATTTTACTGTCCCAGGCCCGATCTCAAAGCAGAGGCCCTATTGGGATGAGTTTGTACAGTACAAGACTTTGGAAGAGGGTGTGAGTCGGGTGATAAAGAACCAACGTAATGCCCAACAGAAGACATACCACCATACCTTGGGATCAGGTGGCTACCCGACTGCCATTAAGAAGTGGAACAAAATGGAAGCAGACCTTCTTGCCAAGGGTATCAGACCAGAATCACTCGAGTGGGGAGAACGTGCAAAGAATTGGTTTTTCGGTCATGGGGGAACACTAGACCAGGAGACAGGGAAGTGCATTTATGGCGCAAAACTGCAAGAAGCAGCAAAAAGATTATTTTATGCTCAGAGAGCTACTGCTAGTGGTGCATTCAGGCCCAACAGAGAGAAGGATGAGCTGACATACGCCATCAGGACTATTGAACATGGTGGCCAAACTAGAGGCAAAGGAAGTGTCTCGTGGGAGCATGGATTCCCTCAGGACAGACCTTCCTACAGAAGTCGCCAGAGAAAGAAGGAAGAAGAGGCATAGCGGCTCCAGAGGTTGGAGGAAGCAGTGCGTGAAGCACAGGAGCGGGAAAAAAACCTTGAAGCGAGAATGCAGGAGGAAATCAGAAGGCAAGTGCAAATAGCAGTGAGTGCAAGCAAGCAGGCATCAGAGCCAGGAATCAACATTAGCCAATCTGTTCAGTTGAAAAGCAGCTGCGCTTCCACGGAGATACCAAATCAAGGGGACACAGGACTGCGCTTCCCTGTGGATGACGTCACTGAACCTTGTACACGTGTGAGCTACACATTCCGAAGGAGAATTCCACAATCAAGGTGGCTATCGGTCTTGTTAATCCTATCGACCGAACCAAGACACCAAGGATTCATGGGAATATAATCCAAGAAGGATATGCTACCATCTCGGTAGATAAAGCTGAAAAATGTTTTAGTGATTTGCCTCTTGACATTCCTGGAGGTGATGGCGAGAAGACTCTAGGAGAAGCGGAGAAGACATTCATTCTATGGCGCAAGCGCTACATCATCATTCCAGGGATGTCGGCTCCACCTCCTCCTGAACTACCTCACCATAGGTACGTGCGGATGAAAACACTACATCATTAATTTGTATTGGCTTAAATAATTAATAATCTGCTCATAATAATATGTCATTCCTTTTTTTGTAGCAGATCTTCCCCCAACCTAAATCCAATTGTTCAATCGCCAGATCATCATAGTGCTCTGTACGATGACATTGTGTTGGAAGACGAGGCTGCAGACACACCATCTCCAAGGAGGTCTCCAACGTCGCAGCCGCCACCTCCAAGGAGGTCTCCAATGCCGCTGTCAACACCTCCAAGGAGGTCTCCAACGCCTCCCCCGCCCCCGCCTATCAAGAAGCCTAGCAAGAGGCCAGCCCCTCAAACGAAGAACCAGTCCCCGCTTGCAAAGAAAGCCACCGTGAAACCAAGGGCTATTCCCAAAATAATATCTGAAGAGAAGGAAGAAGGAACTGATGCATATAAAAAAGACATGTCTAGATTCTATGACAAACTTAAAATGAATCAAGAAGCAAGGAGAAACCTGGAGAAACCATACTTCTTCGTAGCTCCAGATATTCTAAGAAAAAAGGTGACTTCTTACCAGCAACAACAGCGGGAATCTCGTAAGCCGTCCAAATCAACGTTATCAGACTATGACCGCACTCTCACCAAGTCAATTGAGGCAGCACAGAAAAGAAGCGGGCAGGGAAAGGAGTTGCCCAACTCAGACAACAAGCGCACCAATCAATCCCCCCGCTAGTTGTTGGTAATGAATATGGTTCGAATTTAGGATTAATGCATCAGGCAAACATACCTCCAGATGTCGATTTGGATCACCTTGGTGAATTTCTTGATGAGACTGGTCTCGACCTTTACCAGATGTTTGGTGATGGAAACATTGAGAGTGCGGCGGAGGTTGATATTTGGAAGAAAAAATTTGTACTAGGCCAGAGTCTATACAACCCTCAAGCCTTATCTGATCTGGGGACGTAAATGTACCTTCTAAACAAGTGGTACATGCAGGCGTCTACCAGTGGAGACTTCTGCGTTGGTGTCAGAATTAGAGACGAACATTGGTTCCGTGGCGATGATGTTATGTATGTTGACTTTGCAGAATTTCATCAACTATGCCACCTGACCTCTCTGGACAAAGTTATCATTAGCTGCTATTGCCTGTAAGTAATAATTCTTTCGATCTATTATTAAACTCATCATATGTGTGTATATGCATATAAATTATCCTAACAAGTACTATATATATGCAGATTTACAATGACAGAGCTCAGAAAGGAAGGCTGCAATGAAATTGGTTTTGTTGATCCCCATATAGTATTCAAAGACCCAATTACTCCAAAGACTAATTGGAAGTCTGAGTCAGAGAGTAACCTCATGAACTTCTTAGTGAACCAACGCCACAAGAAGGATATACTCTTTCCCTATAACTTCAAGTGAGTGTTAATCATGTCGATCATAGCCTTAATGGCTCATATGTTGATTCTAGTTAATTAATGAGTGTTATGCGTTATATCCTATAAACACATGCAGCAATCACTGGATATTAATGGACATCGATCTGGTGAAAAGTCACTTGATAATCTATGACTTGATGAGAAAACCACAATAAGACTACCAAGATATGATAGATATTATCCAAAGGTAATTTCGGGATCTCTAGCAACTATATATACACACAAACATGATGATTAACTATATCTGATGACGTGGCAAATTTTTTATTGGGCAGTGTTTGGAAAACCTTTATTGAGAAGCAACACATGGAAAAATGCAAAGCGCCACTGAATGTAATCCCTTTGAAAGTAAGTCCCCTGAATCGCATCATCTTTATTAATTAAACATATAGCTTTCACCGGATCACCAGATTGGATGACAAATCTTTTTCTCGTAAAGTGGTGTCTGAGGCAGGAACAGGGGAACAACTACTGTGGTTACTATGTTTGCAAGTTTATCAAGGTGCTCTCCCAAAGAACTCCTACAGAGAGACTCAAAGTACGTTAAAAATACACTATATATTCATTTAATTATTATTATTGATTGTGTTACTATGTCTTTATATATATATATGTACATATATTAATTTATTTTCCTTTAATTCAAACATGTAGACTCGATGGTTGGAGGAAAAGGTCATACGGCAAGACCAAATCAAAACAATTCAAGAGTCTATAGCCGGATTTTTTAATGAGCATGTCATCGATTCCAAGGGCGAGTTCTACTTCGACCCAACACTGCCATTAAAGCCAAGCTAGAGGATGAGAGGAAACTTGTTATGTCACAACAACTATAATGCAATCTTTTGTAATATATGCACATGAAATAATATAATGTAAAATACACATATGCATGCATGCATGTAAATATATATATGATGCATGCATGCATATATATATATATATATATATATATATATATATATATATATATATATATATATATATATATATATATATATATATATATATATATATATTTCTATGCTTGAATTGTGTGATTTAATACGTTCATTGTGCTTGAACCGAAACATACTATATGCGCGTATAAATGTATAATTAGCAGCGTACAATACGACTTCGAAAACCTATTTTGAAAAGAAAACAAAAAAATGAAAATAAAAGAAAAAAGAAAAAAAACCTTTAGTCCCGGTTCGTATTACCAACCGGGACTAAAGGTGCCGGCCATCGTGGCATGTCAGGAGGCACCTTTAGTCCCGGTTGGTGTTACCCACCGGGACTAAAGGTCCTCCTTTAGTCCCGGGTCCTGACCCGGGACTAAAGGACCCCCCTTTTAGTCCCGGATGCTTGCTCCCGGGTGGGGAACCGGGACTAGAGGGGGTTCCCCACCGGGAGTAAAGCTCGGTTCTCTACCAGTGGGTATTTCATTTTAGTAGTTAAATCTTGGATTTTGAAATATAACTTCACATAATCTCTTGGAGTTCTTCTAAGTTGCCAGTGCTTGTTGCGTGGTAATGATATAATAACACACTATCAAAAAGTTGTGGAAATTTTCAGTTTTCTCTCACTCCTCCATAATTACACTCTGGTTCTACAATTTTCTTACTCGTTCATGGAACTCAACAGAGAGAATTAATTATGATGCTGAGGACGCTCCTGCCTCTGGTACCCTCCACCAGAGCTCCCATGCAAAGTCCATAACAAGATAAAAGCAGCTCATTTGCTTAGCAATTCTCCTAATGGTTGTCTTAAGTTATGAGTACCGGTACAGGTAGTAAGGTAAAAGGTGGTTGTTGTTTAGTTTTTCACAGGAACTGCTGTAGTTTAGTGCATCGCTGTAATAAGACTGGTTCGTCATCATCAGTGTTCATGCTTTAGCATAGTATAAGGCATCAGTGTGCTCACTGGCCATGCTTTTGCATAGTATGTCATGGATGCCCTTATCAGTTATCACTGGACATGTTCCATGACAACAATTAAAGAAAAAACTGCAAGGAAGACCAAGAAGCATGCCAAGGTCGTGCACACTGTTGCCTTTGGTGATGTCAGCCAGGAGCACCATTGACATGTCCCACTTCCTCACCCTCTGTTTACTTTCCTCAGTCCAACAAAGACAGAAGACATGGACTAGTTGCCAAGGCTCTTCAGACTCGCTTCCTTCACAACAGTGCTATTCTGATGGCCTCTCGAGCCAATGGATCGGAGTTTAAAGCACAGTCCATCACAGCCAGTGCCAGCTACAATCCTGATGCATCCTACACAAAGTCCTACGTGAGCTGCAAAAATGACCAGCTATTTTGATAGTGTATTTCTGCAGTGGGGATTTATTTCTTCATTTTGTGACGCCCTTGCCTCTTAGTATATATCTGTGCCTTACGCACCAGCCTACTAGTGTCTTGAACCACCGAATTTGATGGCAATAAAAGGTTTCTGCCATTTTATGTGAATTCAATGCAAAATTACAGGATATGATGTGACAAAGAAGGGAAGATTTTCATTAAACACCTAGCATATAAACTTGGTGCCTTTGTCCACTGTTACCATTCTCACAACACCACCCGGGGCTCGCGGATCCGGCGGATGCCGCGTCGGGGCTCGCCAGCAGGCTTGAAAATGGGCTCGCCGGTGGGCTTCTGCCTTTTTTATTTTTCTAATCAATTTTCGCAGGCGGACACAATGGCCGCCTGCGGAAAAGATGATTAACGCAGACGGACAGAGTGACCGCCTGCGAAAATAATGATTAACGCAGTCCTTTTGTCACAGGTGGACGTGAAGCCCGCCTCCGAAAAGTGAATTTGCCAGCCTGGGAAAAGATATATGTAGTAGTGAACACTAACAATGGATGTTGCTAGCAGTGAAATAGGCTCGGTTGCATTTATTGTTTTCTTCTGATATGACCCATTTTTGTTCTAATGTATTTTCCAATGAAAATTTAAGGTTTCATCTTTCTTGAATGAGCGTATTTCCCTTCAGAGATACTCAACCTGATCTTTTCTCCTAATTCTGCCTGTTTTGTAGTAAAAATTTTGACATCAGATCATCTTCTTATGTGCCCCAAGATCAGACTTGATAGGTTCTTTTGGGGAACAAGATTTTCAATATGACTAAGCACTATTCTTTCTTAATTTAGTGCCTTGCATATAACAGAACTATTAGATGTATTTGTTCAGCTTCCATGCATCAATGGTACTTTTTATCAGTGTTATCCAGAAATCAATTGTTTTTTACTACAATACCATATTACCTTGACCCCCACTTCCCACACAAGATTATGTTTGCTAGCCGGATTGAGGATTTCCTAACTCAATTGTTAATTCAAATTAAAATTTTCCCACTTCCCATCTCCCCTGCGTGTAATATATACTCCCACCATGTGTCCTAAACGTTTTGGCTTTTGTTAGTGTTCCTATCTTTTTATCATTATTATCGAAGTCATGACGACAGTGTCCTTTTTTCGGATTCGCTGGTTTGGTTACTTATCATACATTCATACGTTTGTGATCTATGCTTTTGTTTGGCCAGTAGTAATCAATAGTTGTTCGGGATAACACTGGTAGGCTGCCGTTATGTAGCACATGATCACAGGCACAATCTTTCCCCATGGCAGAGGAGTATTAGTACTGATGTGATGGCAAGGTGCAAAAGCCATGGATGCAAACTGTTCTTGTGCATGTAAGTTTGGTTTAGTCATTCTCAAATTTAACTTGTGGCGCCTTTGTTCTAGATTTATGTTAATATATTCTTCATTTGCTCTGTAGCTTAGGCTTTGAAACTCTGAAAGTCTGAATGTTGCTCTAAGGCTTTGAAACTCTGAACATGTTGTCTAAGGCTCTGATGCTCTAAAGATTTGAAAGAATGAAAAAACAACTGTACTCTGCGCTTCCATATTAATATTAATACATTCATGCTGTTTAATTCAAAGCTTCTTTGTTCGGTGTCTAGTTTCATCAGTGCTTCAGAAATTTTTACCTTCACTCTTACTGTTTGATCAGATATTTTCCACACTTATTTTTAGAATCAATGCCGTTAATGTTTCAGATGTGACCTTTCGGAGTTGCTAATTGCTGATGAAATGATGCTTTACAATAGTATGTAAATTGTATGTTCCTGTTAGATTATATTGACAGCAATCAAAGATGGGTTCATGTTAACGCACCTCTACACGGGACAGGGGCGATTAGCCACCTTTAATTGTGCATACATGGTGATTAAGACATCTCAGTTAGGCCTTCATGAAGACACTGGACCCAACTTGGGCCGGATGTCTTCGGGTTCGGCCTCTTGGTCCTGGTAGGGCGAAAAGCAGCTGGCCCATTCTCAAATTTAGTTTGTATTATATTTAGATGACAACACAATCTACTTTCATGCTTAATTAGACTATCTGTGTGAACCGTATTACTAGCCGAGTTAATATTGCCTGTATGTATCTAAGTTGCACGGATACGGATACGTGTATCGGTATCGGAAGGATACGGATACGCGGATACGGCAATTTTCTAAAAAACTCGATACGCGGATACGTTTACTATTTAAAAAATAAAAATAAGAATAATGTGGACCACAGAAACAGCAGCATCCGCTCAGGTCCAGCCCAGCGACGGCCCACCAAAGTCCACGTAAAGAGCAGACTTCACTTCAGCCAGCCCCCAGCGGCACCACGCCACCACTCGTGACTTCAGCCAGCCCCAAATCCCCAATCTGCTCTCAGGTCCTAACCCTAGGCCAGCCTCGGAGCGCGGCGCGAGCAGCTTCAGGCGGCGGCGGCGGCGCGCGGTGCCAGGCAAGTGGAGGTAGCGGCGCGTGGCTTCCGGCGAATCGGCAGTCGAGGCCGACGGCAGCGGCTCGCTGGGCCAGGGGAATCGGCGGCAGTGCGATAAGAAGCTCGGAGCCGAGAGCGGCGCGGCGGTACCTATGAGGCGAATCGGAGAGCTCGGAGCTCGGAGCCGAGAGCGCCGAACGGGGATGTCGCGGATGCGGGCAGCGGAGCGTGCGGCATCTACGACCCTGTCGATTTGTTCCTCACTTCCTCTTCCTTTTTTCTGCTCTCCCTATCGATTCGTTCTTCTCTAGGGCGTCGAGGGCAGAGGAAGGGTTGTTTACTGGGCTAGGCCGTATCCACAAGGCTGATACGTATCAGCCCACGTATCCATAATTCGCGAAAATAAAAAAAAATTCGGATACTCCGAGGATACGTATCCTGGGCGTATCGGACACGTATCCGTATCTGATACGTATCTGATACGCGATACGCAGCTTCCTGGACGTATCCGTGTAACATAGGTATGTATTGTCTGTTCTTCATTGAAGGTTCCATAGGCTAAAAAGACCATGTCATATACGTTTGTACAATGTAATGGTACATTCACTATGCTTTTACTAAGAATATAATGTGAAATGTCTGCTTCATCACACCAAAGTATTTCGAGCCTGCGTGTGAACAGATTGAACAAAGTCAATGGCGAGTCGTGCCCATGGAGTCACAACTTGGCACCTGGAGAGCAAAACATCCTTCCAAGCAATGAGGCCACTTGCTTCCATCATACTTGCTATCACCGACTCCGATCATGTCTGCATGCGCAGCGTAGCACACATGACATCCTAGTCTCCTGAACGGCAATCTACATTCTCTAGGATGCAATTGGATGCTAGCCTGGCCAATCGGCTGCAAAACTAGCACACAAGACTGGCTCCCAACATATGAAACTTTTTCTTCATTCCCGTGCAGCAAGGCCCACTTGCATCTCAACTCTTGGATGCTATCCCTGTGCTTCCCACGCCCATAGGATCCTATACTTTCACTGCGCATTTCGTCCCAATTAAGTTCACACTGTGAAAATGAAGTATGGCAGTGGCTTGTGAAGAATGCATGGCACTGACTATATATCATACGTAGTGGCTGGGCAGTGAAACATGGTAGATGTCATTACTGCACATTATTATTGGTTCAACTGTCAGTTGTTGCAACATGTAAACCACACTAGTTGAACTACACGCTCAAAAGTCAATGACATTTTTTGCATTCGTTTCACTGATATGTGGAAGTCACAGTAATAAAAGAACTGATGGACCCTGACAAAACCAGGCCTACACACAATCCCTGAGAAGGTACTAAAGAAACATCATATTACTACTGCCAGCATAATATTATCATTGCCTTTTGTAAGAAACATGAATACGTACAACAAGACTATTTCCCCAACATAATACTTGACACAAATCGTTTGTAACAGCGTGGATGGCCTAACGAATATTTTCATGCTCTGTGTCAAAGAAATCCAGAATCAGACCACCACCAGTCCAAGGAGTGTTATGTGTCCCAAATGATCTGGAGAAAGGTGAGCAACTGGTGCGCCTCAGTCTTGGAACACCTGGACCCAGACAGTTGGTGCCTCACTTCAAATCAGGAGGACTGTTGCATCAGCCAGAGCCCTTGAAAGTCAGGTGCATCTTTGTCGAAAGCTGTGATTCTTAATCATACTTTTGATCTGGTGCATCTGGAATGGACGCAACAATTGAGTTTTCGGCGATAAATTGCTACCACCTGACAAGATCTTTGCCAGGCTAAACAATGAAGCAGCCTCCTGGGTGCAGAGCAGGACCAGCCATTTAGATGTGTTAGTTGGTAGCGACCCCGGTGATCTGTTGGGAACTGCTGATGTTTTGCGAACCTCGGATGGAGAAACCATCAAAATAAAAGTTGTAGATCTCGAAAAGTTATGAAACTTTGTAGTTGACAACTTTTTGATTTGAAATCATCTTGTCAAGGAAAAGTACGTTTGAATTTCTAAAAATTTAAAATTTGAATTTTTTAAACGACCTCGGATGGACAAACAGTAAAAATAAAAGTTGTAGATCCTGAAAAGTTATGAAACTTTGTAGTTGATAGCTTTCTCATTTGAAATCATCTTGTCATAGAAAACTACGTTCAAATTTCTTAAATTTGAAATTCAAATTTTATAAGTGACCTCGGATGGAGAAACTACCAAAATGAAAGTTGTAGATCTCGAAAAGTTATAAAACTTTGTAGTTGACAACCTTTTTATTTGAATTAGTTTAGGGCCTCAAATAATCAATTTATGCTCAGTTTTGTATAATACGTGGGGAATCAAAATGAAATGTAGACACAAGTGATCGTGAGGTGTAGTGGTAGAGGAGTTTACGCGCGAGCGAGAGGTCGCGGGTTCGAAACACAGCCGACCAAAGTGTGCAAAAATCGTGAAAAAATGCTGCAATGGTAGAGTGAGGGTGTGTGTGGCTGCCGGTGGGGACCTCCTCGAATTAAAAAAATTGCTATTTTTTTTTGTCTTTTTCGTTTTTCTGAAAATTGATTTGTAGGGGCGGCTCAATATCCAGCCGCCCCTACAAATTGATTTGTAGAGACGGCTGATAACACCAGCCACCCCTACAAATCGATTTGTAGGGGTACAAATCAGCGATTTGTAGCCACCCTTTCATAGGAGCGGCTGGTAAAACCGCCTCTACAGAAGGTTAGCAGCCGCCCCTAAAACAGGTTTTCTACGTAGTGCCACACCCAGTCCTATGTTCATTCTGAGCATGATTGGCTAATTTGATAGATGATTCCTCTTGTCAATGAAGTCTTGCATTGGCATGTAGGTGCTTTTATTATTGCTCTGTACTACTAAGCTCTGTAGGTGCTCTAAAGATTGGGGCTCAGATTAGTTTCATGTTTGCTAAGGTAAAAGGTGGTTGTGGTTTTATATTAATAGTTGGTTTTATAGGTTCATGAAACTCAACATGATAATCCAAGGGAGCATCTCTCTGAAACTATTGGATTGATCGTATTCGAACCACACTTTGTTATTTGAGGGCGATTACAGTACAGGGGACGAGTTAATGTGCATGCTATGGACATCATCCTCTGCTCATTTGTCCATCTTATCCTCTTCATGTACACAGTGCATGCTCGGATTTTTGGTTTCAGTTCTGACACAACAGCGTAATGCATATCCAGGTCCACTAATCAGAGATTTGTCCAGTCTAAGTGCTGATTAATATGAAGCCCTCTGTACAACGCCCAACAATTTAGCCGGGCAATAATAGCAGTGCAAAAGCACCCAACGATTTTTTCTGTCTATAAGGGCGGGGTCAAGCTACTAACCTGATGCATCCCACACCCATATGATGATCAGAGTGCAGATCAAGAATGACCAACAATAGGGCGCCATTTGTTTTTTTTTCTGCACCTCTCATCTAGGTAAAACTGTAGTATCTGTTCGTGAACAGACACACACCAACGCCACACACACCACACTCACACACACCATAAGTACACAAACAGATCCTACAACTACACCTAGATTCTAAGATCGCGTCCTTTGTGAGATCACCGGATCCATGGATCCATAGACGACGAGGTGCGTCGCATTCCCTTTGTGGTTCCACGCGCGAGAGGCAACAGAGTTATTTGGGGACGAACCCGGTGAGACACCAGAAAATCGCAGCCACTGGGGCTCGATCCCTGGCCGGCACGGTCTCAGCCACCGGGCCTTGCCACCCGAGCGACGCTCGGTTCTCGGGTGCCATTTGTTAGCAGCGAGCATGCATGATCAGCTACTCCAGTAGATTGTTTTCTCTTTCGGCTAAAAGTGTTGTCAACTTCTGTGCCCTTCAACTCTTTGTTTCTCAGCACTCAGCAACAGCAACAATAGGCTTATATATCACTACGGGAATCAGGAGGTTTGCCGAGTGCCAAGGGCACTCGGCAAAGCCCAAAAAATCCTCGGCAAAGGGTTTGCCGAGTGTCGACACTCGGCAAACGACACTCGGCGAATTTTAGTCAGCAAACAGACTTTGCCGAGTGTTTTTTGTCGGACACTCGGCAAAGACTTCGCCGAGTGCCGGAAAAACACTCGGCAAAGATTTACACTCGGCAAAATAAAAATGTGAAAAAACCCCAAAAATAATAGCAAAAAAACCCGAATTTTTTTTTCGGGAGAGGCCACCACCGGCCAGCGCACGCCCGCCTCCATCGAAGTCGCTGCACTTTTTGCACAAAATCCGCGGCTAACGCGGCCGGCAAGTTTCGAACTCACGACCTCTCCCTCGTGTATCCACTGCTCTATCACTACACTACACTGTCACTTGTGTCTAGATTCCGTTATCTATCCTCATATATTATACTAAACCGAGAGTAAATTGCTTGTTTGAGGCCCTAAACTGAATTTAAATGAAAATGTGATCAACTACAAAGTTTCATAACTTTTCGAGATGTACAATTTTCATTTAGGAAGTTTTTCCATCCGAGATCGTTTGAAAAATTCGAATTTTAAATTTAAGAGATTCAAACGTAGTTTTGCATGATAAGATGATTTCAAATCAAAAAGTTGTCAACTACATAGTTTCATAACTTTTGGAGATCTACAATTTTCATTTAGGAAGTTTTTCCATCCGAGGTCTTTTGAAAAATTCAAGTTTTAAAATTTTCAAATTCAAACATCGTTTTTGCATGACAAGATGATTTCAAATCAAAATGTCGCCAACTATAAAATTTCATAACTTCTCAAGATCTACAAAGTTTATTTTGGTCATTTGTTCATCCGACATAGTGGTGGTAACATTGTTCACAAATTTTATATATCTGTCTTCTACTTTCATGAAACTAATATGAGAGATGTAGATTTTATGAACAACGTTATTGTCGCTTTGTCAAATGAAGAAATGACCAAAATAAACTTTGTAGATCTTGAGAATTTATACAACTTTGTAGTTGAAAAGTTTTTCATTTGAATTCATTTAGGGCCTCAAAAATTGATTCGAAAAACTGATTTGCCGAGGGCCAAAAAAATGCACACGGCAAAATGGCTCTTTGTCGAGTGCCAAAACAAAGGCACTCGGCAAAATACAGCTTTGTCGAGTGCCAAAAAAAAGGCACTCGGCAAACTGAGAGTAAATTGCTATTTTGAGGCCCTAAATGAATTCAAATCAAAAAAGTGGTCAACTACAAAGTTTCATAACTTTTCGAGATGTACAATTTTCATTTAGGAAGTTTTTCCATCTCAGGTCGTTTGAAAAATTCGAATTTTAAATTTAAGAGATTCAAACGTAGTTTTGCATGATAAGATGATTTCAAATCAAAAAGTTGTCAACTACATAGTTTCATAACTTTTGGAGATCTACAATTTTTATTTAGGAAGTTTTTCCATCCGAGGTCTTTTGAAAAATTCAAATTTTAAAATTTTCAAATTCAAACGTCATTTTTGCATGACAAGATGATTTCAAATCAAAATGTCGCCAACTACAAAATTTCATAACTTCTCAAGATCTACAAAGTTTATTTTGGTCATTTGTTCATCCAACATTGTGGTAGTAACGTTGTTCACAAATCTTATATATCTGTCTTCTACTTTCATGAAACTAATATGAGAGATATGAGAGATGTAGATTTTATGAACAACGTTATTGTCGCTTTGTCAAATGAACAAATGACCAAAATAAACTTTGTATATCTTGAGAAGTTATACAACTTTGTAGTTGAAAAGTTTTTCAGTTGAATTCATTTAGGGCCTCAAAAGTTGATTCGAAAAACTGATTTGCCGAGGGCCAAAAAAATGCACACGGCAAAATGGCTCTTTGCCGAGTGCCAAAACAAAGGCACTCGGCAAAATACAGCTTTGCCGAGTGCAAAAAAAAAGGCACTCGGCAAACTGAGAGTAAATTGCTTTTTTGAGGCCCTAAATGAATTCAAATCAAAAAGTGGTCAACTACAAAGTTTCATAACTTTTCGAGATGTACAATTTTCATTTAGGATGTTTTTCTATCCGAGGTCGTTTGAAAAATTCAAATTTTAAATTTAAGAGATTCAAACGTAGTTTTGCATGATAAGATGATTTCAAATCAAAAAGTTGTCAACTACATAGTTTCATAACTTTTGGAGATCTACAATTTTTATTTAGGAAGTTTTTCCATCCGAGGTCTTTTGAAAAATTCAAATTTTAAAATTTTCAAATTCAAACGTCGTTTTTGCATGACAAGATGATTTCAAATCAAAATGTCGCCAACTACAAAATTTCATAACTTCTCAAGATCTACAAAGTTTATTTTGGTCATTTGTTCATCCGACATAGTGGTAGTAACATTGTTCACAAATCTTATATATTTGTCTTCTACTTTCATGAAACTAATATAAGAGATACGAGAGATGTAGATTTTATGAACAATGTTATTGTCGCTTTGTCAAATGAAGAAATGACTAAAATAAACTTTGTAGATCTTGAGAAGTTATACAACTTTGTAGTTGAAAAGTTTTTCATTTGAATTCATTTAGGGCCTCAAAAATTGCTTCGAAAAACTGATTTGCCGAGGGCCAAAAAAAATGCACACGGCAAAATGGCTCTTTGCCGAGTGCCAAAACAAAGGCACTCGGCAAAATGGCTCTTTGCCGAGTGCCAGAAAAAACACTCGGCAAAGACGTATTTTGCCGTGTGCCGAAACATAGCACTCGGCAAAATACATCTTTGCCGAGTGCCAGAAAAAAAAACACTCGGCAAAGACGTATTTTGCCGTGTGTTTTTGTTTGCCGAGTGTATTTTATTTGGCACTCGGCAAAGACGGTCTTTGCCGAGTGTCTGATAAAATACACTCGGCAAAGCCTCTGGCACTCGGCAAACCGCCGGTTTCCGGTAGTGTATGTTATGTTGATTGTCTGTTTTGAAAAGCGTTATATATTTCCAGCTACCATCAAGAGTTAGGTTTATTGCATTGAAATGTGGTCGGATGTTGGAAATTTTCTTTAGTAAATGAAAAAGGAATCCAGCTTCTGCAGCTGCATACAATAGTTATTTCTGTTAAATATTTATTAGATTTAAGAGGGCTCCACGGAAACAACGTCTAATCCCAAGCTTGCTTATTAACAAATGCTTTGCCTATCGTCATCACACATAGTAACGCAGTTCAACGTTGGGCATGAAACCGCATCTAATTCACTTAATGCGGTTCAATAATGTCGATGTAATTCCTTTGCAGCAGATGAGCTGAAGGATACCTGGCTCCCGTGTCTGGCCAGCCTAATGTGACCACCTCGTTTTGCTTTGCAGACGTAATCGTAGGGGCTGTATTTAGTGATTAAAGGGAGTAAATTAGATCAGGTTTTTCTTTTCCATCATCTGAGTACTGAAATAAAGGTAGTAAACACGGACATGTTTAAGCGAAGTAGTAGATTTTTTTGTATAGTGCCATCATTGGCTAAAATGTTGACAACTCACTTGACAAAATATTTGCCCCTTCTCGTTAGATAATGCATGTGCCATGTGAAGGCAAACATGATGCAAATTGAAAATGAGAATTTGACTTTAAATTGGGATTGTATTCAATGATGGGTGTGCTTCGATTGCGGAAAGAAGACAGAGATAAGCTAGACCTAGGAGAATGCAGAGATCCTGTGGTAGCCTATTGTCAGTCTTTCACGCGCATGCTCTGCTCATTTTTATATTTCTTCATCATCTCCAGATCAATCGGCATTTACTTTTGTGGACATTCGCACATCACACCCAGTCCAACTTCTGCAGTTGTAAGCACGCATCCCACATGATTCTATGCAACACGCTAACAGCAACTGTTTTAGTTTGCAGGTACTCGCTAAAATCCCGATGCATCCCACACCCACATGGTCCTATTTTGGTTTCAAGCATCACCTAATAAGTTGACAGGTTGATTTGTTTCCAAGACTAGTCTATGTATATCCCCATGAATTCCAAAGAGGTGACTATATATCATATACATAGTGGGGCATTTGGAAGGCTATATATGCCTTTCCTGTGTATATAATAACAATTGGCTTGTATATACCTTGAACGTCCACCTGTACACCATCAGTTGTAGGAAGTTGACAACGACTATACCTAAATAGCACGAAAAAAGAGTGCGTTTGTGCCAATATTCTCAATGGATTCTTTGGTTGGTAATGGACGAGAAGAGGATCAGGGAACTGGTGCACCCTGAGCCGCTTTGCATTGGTTGCGTCAAACACCGCAAACGTGACATATTTTGGCACAAAATGAGGCCATCAATGCTAGAATATATTTCCTCACGATGGTGTACAGGTGAAGCCGATTTATTATTAGAAATATGTTAATACCCCGGTAAAAATACTTTATTTGAAATATGTTTCTACCCAGGTAAAAAACTTCACATTAGATAATAGTACTCATGATCATATTGGACCACTATTTTTTTTGGAATTTATTATTAAATTCATCCAGATTTGATTGAGAAGTCACTAGGATAGACGATAGTCCCCACAAGAATCCATGCAGCTGTAGCACCCGGTTTTAAGGACAAACCAGATACACACCATATGTGAGCCCAGGAAGTCAAATCTCATATATATAGCTATAAATAAGGGTAATATCAATAGACAATGTTCAATATATAACGTACTTAGTATAAATAATATAACCTTAGATAGCAAACAGCGGAAAGATAACTCCGATCTTCGGGTGAAGACTCCAATTCCAGAAGGACAACTGACTGGTTAATCACAAGCCTAATTCCTCCAAACTCTAGCAATCTGGTATCCATCCGGGATTTTTCCAAATATTTAAAAAGTAAAGCAAGCGTAAGTACATGTCGTACTCAACAAATATAACATGGGGTTCATGAGGCTCAAAAGGCTGATACTAGTTTAACTGCGATTAGCTTTTAATGAGTCATCTTTTAGCAATTGGGTGGCAACAAGTTTATTCACAAGCCCATATAAACACATGATCAGGTAAATATGAATAATGAATAGCATAAACAGTAATCATTAGTGAGCATCTTTATCATCAGTATCATCAGTGTTCATCATCATTAACCATTAGTGATCATCTATTCCATAAGGGTTCCAAGGCCGCTCGTGACCGTGAGCACGGCTGATATACCAGTTTTACACTCTGTAGAGGTTGTACACTTTCACTGTAGTCGTGATTTACCCTTTCGCCCGAGGTGATCAGCCTCTTGACCCACTACCAAGGAAGATCGGTAGGGTTCACTATGAAGCCTATCAAAGGTTCGTCTAACAAGTTAGGGCCGCTAGGTTTCTGTGGCCTGCGAATGTAGGGCTCCCCTTCCGATAGGCACAATGACGCGCAACCTATACACTAACAGATAGAGGCCACACTATACCCAACCCGGAACACACCGCTCTTGCGCCATAAAGGTAACTACTAACAAGCTAGAAAAGTTCCTCATACTGAGCTAAAGCTAGAGCCATGTAGCCCTCACAGCTGTACTGTAAGTCCCGGATGATCACTTACAGATAAGTCTTTAGAGAGAGGAATCTAGAGCACCTATAAAATAGCCCAATGCTCTAGCCCCCTGATTCCATAGTCGCTAAAAAACATCTTTTAGTCTTTAATGCATATACCATTAGTCAATTTACAAGATCATGGTTGTAGTTGAGCACTAGCATCATACTACCCAATGCAATAAGCCAAAGGTGACAAGGTACCGGGTAACAAAGTGCTAGGAAATCCTTAGTGGCAGTCAAGGTAGACACATGTAGTATGAATTAAATGATTAAAGATGTATAGGACAACAAGGAAGATCTCATGCTATACTTGCCTTAAACATCGATCCTTCAGTAAGCTTTAATCTTCATCGTTCTTCTTTTTTCTTGATCACCACGTATATCTCACCGACTGGACGTAATCATAAAGCACCACACAAGCATCCATACAATCATACATGAAGCAAACAATAGAACTAAATCAAAATAGTACACCAATCATAGAAAAATAAGTAAAAGAGTTTGAAAAACAATTCTACGCATAGCTAGGATCACACAGACGCGAGAAAGCACTCTAATCGGAGCTACGGTTGAAAAGATACTACTACCGAGAGATTTGCTTTATATGTGGAAAAGAAAACTATAGGCTTCATTTATTTTAACTATATAAAAGCTTATATAAATTGAATTAAGTCAAATTTAGATTTGAATTATAAAACTAAAGTAAAACAAATCATATTTTATTTATGAAATCCAGTTGTATAATTATTATTCAAATTAGAGTTTAAACCATGAAATTCTAGAAATAGTGGCACTTGTAACCACTATTACTAACGCGTAGATCTCGTCGCTATGAATCTAACGCAACTTGAATGGGCTAAAACGGAGTTAAAACATAGAAGATATGAAATAAACAAGATTTCCTTTATTAAAATAATAGATTAAATCTAACCTCAAATTTTAAAAGTTGAAAACATACTTAACAGTAGTATGAACATGTAGATTATAAAATTACGAACCTAACACCATTTGAACGGGTCAAATCGGAGTTAAAACGAAAAAAGTTATGGCCTTAACAAATCTAGTGGCAAAACTGTAAATAGCTGAAAATGTATTTTCAATCTTACCGAAACAAAATACGCTTTCAAAAGAAGAAAACGAAATCGAGAAAAGGCACTAGGGACTGCGGGTTTGAAAACGAAAAACTAGACAGGTTCTTTTGCAAAATTCCCAGACCAAGGGGTATCTTTCATCTGGTGCCGTCCGATTAGAAATTGGCGGCCATGATTGGATCGGCGGGGGAGAGAGAGAGAGCTAGACGCCGACATTGATAGGGACGGTGGTGGCGCCATTGACGATGACGAGAAGCTTTGTGGCGAGCTTGGTTTGGGCAAATCCGAGCCCCATAATACATGGGAAGAGGATGGGGAGCAAGAGGAGGAGATGGCGAACCCGATGAGGGCATCAGTGTGGCCCGACATGGCATGGCGGCGATGGGTTACGCGGAGGGGCGGCTCGGCAACACCGGCGACGGCGCGAGTAATAACAGTGAGCGAGAGAGAATGAGCGCGCTACTCATGAGGCTTCCTTACCCTCACACGAAGTAGGGCAGGTGGCACATCGAGTCGACGAGATGACGTAGCGGCGAATCGGTCGGTGGCGGATCTCCTGCGGCGCAGCCGCGGGCGCTCGGGCTATGCCGCGGCTCAGCGAGGGTAGCTTTGACGCTGGAGGGCGGAGTAAGGAGGCGGCGCGGTGCTTCGGCGGTCGGCGGCTCTCGCGGTAGCGCTAGGGCGAGGCGCTGCGAGCTCGCGTGGGGACAAAAACCATGCTGCAAGATGGGATAGGGAGGCAGAGCAATCTTGGCGGCTATTTAAGGGCACGAAGACTTTGGAGGCATGGCGCACAAGGCGTAGCAAGGCTGGACTTGGGTGGCGTCGGCGTGGATAGTGTCCGAGGTGGACACTGGTGCAAGGAAGGAGAAGGCGCCCTTACAGGTGGCCCCAGGCGCGTCAGCGGGCGCGCAGAGCTGGGCCAGCGCCTTGCTGGGCCGCTGCGGCGCGGCGCAGGAGAAAAGCCGAGCTGGGCTTCGGCCCGAGCGGAAGGAAAGGGAGAGCAGCGGCCTGTGTAGGGGAAGAAACGGGCTGCGGGGCAGGCCGACCGGGCCGAATACAGAGGAAGGAGAAAGAAGCCCTTTTCTAATCTTCAAACTAATTTTGAAGGCAAAATTCAATTAAGTAGAAATTTGATTTCAAATCAAACCATTCAAAAATCATTATGCAGCAGCATGAATGCACACACATGATTGTGAACCTACATTTGATTTTAATTTAATAAAATTATTATTTTCCTAAATTCAAATGCCCACAAAATTTTCATAACAAATCAATTTCCTCTATTTTAAAATATTGCAAATTTTAGGGTGTTACAGCAGCCAAGATTGGAGGGCGTCAAACTCTAGTTACATGGTAGGGTCATGAACCCAGAGGTTACAAACCAAGATGGTAAGAAAAGAAGAGAAGATAAACAAAAACATAAACACCAAGATCATGTGATTGTTCACTGACAAAACATCACCACCAAGTTGCTGTACTCTAGCGACCTCCATTCCAAAAGCAACTGTTAAGCTTTGGGTCAATTCTAATAGACGATAGTCATGATTACATATCTTTGAAGCACATCTGGGATCCAATAGGAAGACTTGAAGGAGGAAGGGCTGGCCAAAAGGAGAACGAGGAGATCCAAGAGATGGAATCATGGTCTCGATAAACTGACATTTGGTGAGACATATCAAGGAACATGCATGGAGAATGGTAGAGCAAGGGCGCTAGCAGCGACAACTTGCTTGCTAGAACTTGTGCAAACATAGGGGTGGGGGTGGAGGGCCAACTCACCAAAGGTGGGCTTGAATGTGCACAGAGATGATTGAATGACCTCGAGATTGTGGGCGGTCTCCAAAGCAACACCTCCAGCAACAAAATGTTATGCTCCAAACTAGAGGCGCACCTGCAATCTGCTGATTCTCTGGTTTATCTCAGCAGGTCAGATTCTCTGGTTTATTAACTTCTGAAACAACCATGCAGGTAATGCGTAAGTCAACTACTATGTTTGTGAGGCGTGAACGGAGGTTCTCTGTAGGACACGAAAGCTCTACATCTCCGGTGCTCTCTCAGACAATGCAGGGAAGGACTTGGTTACCATTGGACTGGATCAGACAAAATGGCTATGTCGCGCCCATGATACAACACTGCAGCCATAGTAAGCTCCACATAATATTCCGGTGTGTTGAAACGGGCGGTTTCAGCAACGTGAAGGAGACTGAGGCCTCCGCTCGTCGGACGCCGCCCTAGGGCGGAGGCTCGGGAAAGGAGTGACAGGGGGAACAGTGGTGAGTAAAGGGAAAGGCACGGAAAGCTATGGTTTCATTAATACATCCACCAACCAACCTCCATGGTTACAAGTGTCCCCTATTTATATGACTCGACTACCACATAACAGAATTTATTACAATGCCCCTCAACTGCTACAGTACATTCCT
Organism: Miscanthus floridulus; assembly: GCF_019320115.1. Classification (NCBI taxonomy): domain Eukaryota; kingdom Viridiplantae; phylum Streptophyta; class Magnoliopsida; order Poales; family Poaceae; genus Miscanthus; species Miscanthus floridulus. Next base: position 29,432,894 of record NC_089583.1, on the reverse strand, counting down.
GGAATATTTTGTTGCTAGCCTCTTGTTCGCGGGGCAGTCCTGCCACACCGTCTCCAAGTAATGGGCTTCCATGAGCAGTTGGCCCACTGTAGCTTGGTCTTCGGCCCAAAGGCCTGGGTCCCCGGCACTGGCCTTCATCTCCAATGGCGCGCGTCTCCCTCGGCGGGTCTCCGCCGGACGGTCGGAGACGTTCTCTGCGGGTCTCCGCCCGGCCGTGCGGGGGACATGGTTCTCGCCGCCGGCCTCCGCATTCAGGGGCGCGCCGTTGCCTCAGAGAATCTCCGCCAGTCCGGGTGGAGGCATCACCCGCATGTCTCCACCCGGCCGCTGGCCTCCGCCCTCAGGGGCGCGCAGTCGCCTTGGAGAGTCCCCGCCGGTCCGGGCGGAGACATCATCCGTAGGTCTCCGCCCGGCCGTGTAGGGGCCATGCTAGCGCGCTTGCGCGGACCGCGAGCGCCCGCGCTTGAGTACCTGCACATACTTAGGCAAGATCGTTTGTTTGATTAGTTTAGAGATAATGCTGCCTCCGCCCGTAATACCGGAGACGCCCGCCTGAGCGGTCGGCAGGATGCGTGCCTGGCCTTGGCGGAGTCCGCGATGACCCTCGAGCATGGTCGGGAAATTTCCTAGTCAGTGCCGGGTCTCCGCCCCAAGATGCTCGAAGACGCCTTAGCGACACCCCGCTGTCGGGGGCCTTCGTCACCCGCCAAAGCCATGTTACAACAGTTCCCCCCTTTTGAGACCATGGTTCGCCGGAGCGTGCCGTGAGCTCAAAACGCCTTAGCCGAAGGCGTCCGCGGGGGCGGAGGCCGCCTTCGGTGTCTTCGAGCGAGGCCCCGCTACTTCCCCCCTGGCCCACTCTGGCGTAGTCGTTGGTCTCGTCGATAGTAGCCGTTGGGCGGCAAATGTAGCCATTGCCGACTGTTTCCGCTGTGTCAGTGTCCGTTGCGTTCCCCGCAATTTTTTCGGAGGTGACCGTTGTGCAGTGGGCGAATCTTCCGGAGACGACCGTTGTATGGCGGGAGTCGGACCGCCTGCCCGCTGCCTATATAAGGGTGCTTTTGGCGGCGGGGTCCCCCCACACACCGCTCACTCGCTTTCATTGCGTTCGAGAAAACGCTCTCTACCCTCTTCACTTTCGCCTCTTGCTGCCCTTGCTTGTTCTGTCTTTCTGTTCGCGTCTCGCGCTTAGGTTGCAGTCGCGGTGGCTTTCCTTTCCGCATCCGCCCAAACTCGCCGGCCCGCCTTCTCCGGACCCTACCGCCACCTTCTCGGTGTTAGGGCCGTCGGCTGGGGTGCACGCTTTGAGGAGTGCATGCTTGCCTCCGCCTCCGTGTTGGAGTTGGAAAAACTGGTGGAGGATTTGGGGAGCGTCTTTGTGTCTATCGGAGACCTAGTTGCCGCGGACTCCGGAGACATGGCAATAAAATCTTGGGACTTTGGCCCGTCCTCTATTACTGAGGAGGCCATCACGGAGATGCTGAAGGAGTCATGTTTTCCTTCTTCTAGGGTGAAGATCCCTCCACCGGGTCAGACTGTTCCGGAGCCGGAGGAAGGATACTCGGTGGTCTTTTGGGACTTCTTCACCTACGGCCTCTGGTTTCCTTACATTCCCTTCCTTCGCCGGGTGTTGGAGACCTTCAATGTTCAGCTCCATCATCTGACTCCCACTGCTTTCCTGACACTTAGCAAATTTTGCTGGGCGTGCATCTCTTACGGTGCTGAGCCGGATGTGGACACCTTTTGCACGTACTATGAACTGCAGAAGCAGCCGAAGAAGGAGGTGCGAGATGGCAAGGAGGTGGAAGTGAGCTATCAGTACGGTAGTTGTACTTTCATGTCTAAGAGGAACCAAGGCGTGGACCGCCTAGAGATATCTTTTTGCCAGAAGGGCAAGTGGGACCGTGGCTGGCTCGAGCAATGGTTCTACGTGAAGACTTATGGGGTCCGCAGCACAACCGAGGATGGCGAGGAAGTCTCAGAGTATCCATTGACTTCTCGGATGGAGGAGATGACGCCACACACGCGCGTGGATCCGCTGGAGGAGGTGTCTCCGACGCAGGAGGCCTATGATCGGGCTTTTGCAGCAGTGTGTCGCTACTCTGGTGGTCGCGATCTGGTGGAGGAGATCATGGCCTCCAACTACTGGCCCTTGGGCAAAAACAACCCAGCTTTTCAGCTGGAACAGGTCAAGGTTCCCGTTTTCAGGCCAGAGGCCGGGATTCCGTTCCCCCGCTTCGGTCAGTCTTTGGGGGAGGGGGTGACGGAGGATGGTTTCGTCTCCAAAGTCGAGGAGGCCGCCATAGGATTGGTTGGCAAGATTTCTGAGCGTGATTACACGTCTCGGATGGCCATGGCAGGCATCATGCCGCAGCTCAATCGAGTTTTTGAGGAGGTCGATATCATATACCGGGAGCGCGAGGTTCCTGCTGAGGTCCTGGCCTCGATTGAAAAGAAGAAGAAGAAGGCCTACGCAAAGAATGTTACAGCGGAGGCCAAATTCAAAAAGAGGAAGGGCGCCGCTGTATCTCGGGTGCCTGTGAAAAAGAAAAAGAAAAGCGGAGCCCCGCTGATCGCGCCAGCCTTGTCTTCCGCTGGCAGTGTGGGCGCTGCCTCCACCAGCAGCGAAGACGTTGAGAGCTCCTCCGCCCCGTCAGTGGATGCTCGGGTTGCGAGCAGAGGGGATCGTGGTTCTCCCGTAACTCTAGTGTGCCCGATGAGCGGGGCGGTGAGCGGTGCCGGGCGTTCGGAGACTGGCGTTGTCCTGGGGCGCTCCTCGCATGGCGCTACGAGAGTCAGCGAACGGCCGAAGGATAGCGCCGCCGAGTCTATGCCCGACGTTCTTGGCGGGCTGTGCTCAAGATCTGAAGAGGACACGGAGGCCATCCTGCGGTGTGTTCCTTCGCCCTCTGCCAATGTCACGCTTTCGCCCATACCTGCGGCCAACATAGGGCGGCTGGAGGCCGCTCTTGCTGAGGAGGCTCCAGTGGCTCGGCCTTCTTCGAGTCCTCCGCCCACCGGGCCGCTGGCTAGGGAAGTCCGCCCCATTGGGCCTTCGCCACACAATACGGCGGAGACTTCTGCTCAGAGGGCGTGGCAAGCTGCTCTGCTTGGGCTCTTTATGAGTAAGCTCATTTGGTGCACATCCTTATGTTTATTGTCTTCGCCCAGTTCATTCCTTTGTGTGTCGTGCTAAGTGCCAATACTATGCACCTGCTACTTTGCAGGTGATGTCATGGCTGGACTTCTCACCCCAGAGGAGCGAGCAACCGCCGCTAGTGCTAGGTTCAGTCTGGGGCAACCGGGGCCGACGGCGCTAGGTCCAAGTAAGTAAAAATGTTTTCATTTTGGTCATCTGGTCTGTTTGTGATCTGCCCTCCGACCTAAGCTGCTGTTGTGTTTTTTTCTACGTAGGCTCCTCTGACACTTCTATCTCAGGTTGGGAGGAGTGTTATCTTGCCATTCTTGGAGACGTCGGAGGTGGTCTTTGGCTGTTGGTGTGTTTAACGTGAGATTTGCTTTTCTCACCTCATCGTTTCTTGTTTGTTTGTTCTTCTTTGAACAGATCGCTTCAAACAGTGTCTGAGGGATATGGATTTCTTCCAGCTTCTTCGTGTTCACCTGGAACACCAGAGCCTAGTGCGCCTCCGGTGGTTTTGCCCCTTTCATTGTTTTATTATTTTTTGTGTACGCTCGTTTCTAGACTTGTTCTTGATTTCGCTGTTGATCGCTTTTGGGTTTTTGGTCGTAGGGGTATCACACGGGCGTTGTTATGGAAGAGCGCTGCACCCGCGAGGTCTCTGATCATGACACCACGATCGAAGCGCTCAAGGTGGAAATCGAGCGCCTGGAAGGTGAAAAATGGGGTCTGTCGGACTCTCTCACAGCTCTCCGCCTGTCTCTGACGGAGAAGGAGCGAGAAAAGGATGGCTTGAGGGTCAATCTTGCCAAGGCCCGGGAGGCAGAGGTTTTGTCTGCCGAGCAGGCTCGTAGGGCGAATGAGCTGGCCGAGGGTCTCCGGCGAGAGCTTGCCTCCGAGAAGGAGTCTGCAGCAGCGGTGAGGGAGTAGTTTTCTCTGACGATGAGGCGTTTGGACTCGGTCAAAGGAGTCCTTGCTGCGACCATTGGTCACTACCGGGCCACCGTCGCTGAGCTTGGAGGCGAGACCTCCGCTCCTCTAGAAGAAGACAGCGTGTACGCCTCGCTTCCTGGCTAAAGCGTCATCTTGTGAAGCTCCCTGGTCTGATCAATGGTTGCACGGACTATGGGGCACTAGCGGGAGTGGCGAACTATGCCAAACTTTTGGCACGCGGCGAGTGTACGCACACCGAAAGTATTCCGGAGGGGGCACTACCTGGTCCGAAGGAGCTCGGTGAGACCTCTCTTGGTTTGCGAAAAACCTTGGGAAATTTCATCGGGCACTTTTGGGCTCCATTTGGGAGATCTGCTGCCCGGAAACTGGCGGAGGACAAAAGGGCGAAGGTACTTACAGTTTTTGTAGTCGCCCTTTTTCTCCTTTTTTCGTTGCTTTTGCCCCTGACATTCTAGCCTACGTTGCAGGACGCGCAGAAGGGTCTCGCGGGCAGGCCTCCGTCAGTTCCGTGCTCGGCGTCTGCGGTTGGTGCCTCTGCCACTGGTGGCGCTCCAGGGGGATCTACGATCGGCGGAGTCAGTGGTCGGAGGCCGCAGGCGCCGTGCCCGCCCACCGCTGATGCAAGCTCCGCTCCAGGGACTTCTGCCACGGCTAATGCGCCGGAGGTCTAGGCTCTTTGTAGCATTTAGCTGTTCTAGCGTGTACCTCGCAGTCCAACTGGGCTTTTGTGAATAAAGTTTATTTTGTTCTGAATGATTTTGTGCAAAATTTTAACCTTGCGCAGGTTCCGAATCGGGAGCCTACGCAAGACGTCGCTCCTTTTACTCTCTACAACGACGGTATTTACGTGAGCGGAGAGCTTTGGGAGTATTGGCATTCGGCCTTCCCCCGTAGCTTTGCGCACGACGTATTTGAGTCGGTTAGGTTTGACATAGATGACGAGCGCACGGGGTTTACTCGCGCGCTTGCTTGGCGCGGACCTTCGCCACAGTAGTTAGGATTTTATTTCAAGTTGGTGTCCTGTAAGAATGTTTCTCGACGCTTTATGGAATGCAAGATAGGTTCACTTTCTTGATTGTTTGTGCGGTGGCTTGAGCCCATCGTGGTAGTTTACATATCTCGTCTAGTCCCAAGCTCGTGCACCGTTGTCCTTTGCTTGGGTGATCGAGCGCGATACAGAGGTGGTGGCCAGGACCTCGCCCCATTTTTTCTCATTCTCTGTGTTTGCTTGACGGCCGAGGCGGAAGTCTCCGTAGCTTTTTGATCGGCGGAGGCGTACTTGATGTCCACCTAGCGAGGTTCGCCGATTCGTTGTTTGATCCGGCTGGGGGTTTAGCGCAGCTTGTGCAGACGGCGGAGGCTCAAGATATTTCTTTAGCTGGGTGTTTTAGCTGTCTGGAGGCGTGGGTCTCCGACGCTGCACACCCGTGGGATAAGGTTGATCTTCGGAGATGGCAGGTTAGGTCTCCGGCATCAGGGGGATGTTACGAGTTTTCGTGCGATATCCCCCTGCTCCCGTAGGCCTTTGCTGTTCATCACCGTGCCGTGGGCCCTCTCTCTTTTCCCACTGTCTCCAACTGTCTACCGTTGCCTCCGATTTTATGAGTTTTCATATAATATCTACGGCCGATTTGGATATCTAAGGAGACCCCTGCCTCCATGGCTATTGCTTTTGCTTTTGCCTGCACTATGCCTTGCTCCCCTCTTGCGCTCTTGCGCCTTATGCTGACTGAGTTTCTCAAGGGCACGGGGGAATCCGTTTTTATAATGGGGGGGGGGGCTTTCGGGCGTTAGCATTTTTGTACGTTGTTAGGTGGAACGTATCTTGGCTTTAATGGCCTATATGTTGCCTGAATTAATCGTTCTTCTTGAGATCTTTGAAGTAAAGAGGCCTGGCACCGCAGTGGTGGCAGTGTTTTGTCAAGCACTTTCTGTTTTTCCTATTTCGGATAGCGGAGACCTTTTTCCTAGTTCTGGCGCCACAATTTTGTTTCCCCTGACGCTAGGTTTTTTTTAAGGTCGGAGGCCTGTTCCACCAAGGTTGTTGCCTTGATGCCTGACTTTGGTCAGGTCTTTGTCAATGGCCGGAGGCCTTTTTGGCCAAGGATTTTTGCCTTGATGTCTTACTTTGGTCAGGTCTTTGTCAAGGGTCGGAGGCCTTTTTGGCCAAGGATTTTTGCCTTGATGCCTGACTTTGGTCAGGTCTTTGTCAAGGGTTGGAGGCCTTTTTGGCCAAGGATTTTTGCCTTGATGCCTGACTTTGGTCAGGTCTTTGTCAAGGGTCGGAGGCCTTTTTGGCCAAAGATTTTTTCCTTGATGCCTGACTTTGGTCAGGTCTTTGTCAAGGGTCGGAGGCCTTTTTGGCCATAGAGGTCATTTCAAATTGCCGTTGCCTATGGCTGGCGCTTTGAAAGGACCTATGTTTTTTGTTTACCGAATATTGCGGCGCCTGAGCTGGCCGCTTTCGGTTTTGGGTTCTTTGTGGTGTTCTTTTGGGGAATTACCTCTTTATACTTGTAGAGGATTTTTACATTGAGCCTGCCTCGTTAAAAACCTCACCTCCATTTGGAGTTCCCCTGTGAGGAAAAGAGTGCAGGCTCTTTTACATTTTTTTAATGAAGTAAAAAAAACTAAGGTAATTGCATGTAGGGGCCTCCGCTTATATTTTGCGGAGGTTGCCCTTTGGTACATTGCCTAGATGTAGTATCTGCGAAGGCTGTCGATATTCCATGTGTGGGTTGTCATGACACCTTCGCTGTCAGTCAAGTGGAAGGAACCAGGTCGGCCTGCTACCGTTGCTATGTATGGGCCTTCCCATTTCGGTTGCAACTTATCGACAAGTTGTGCGTTTGGTTTTCTCCTGAGTATGAGGTCTCCGTGTTTTATGTCTTTCCTTACCACCTGAGAGTCTCTCCACTTCTTGGTTTGTGACTGATATTTTTCAATGTTGTCGACTGCTTCCAGTCTGGTGGCTTCTATTGTTTCTTTTGCATATTCTTCATCTTGCAACATCAGCTGACTTGTTGCGCGGAGGCTTTCATGCTTTATTTCTTCTAGCATCATGGCCTCTTCTCCATAAAGCAGTTTGAATGGTGTGAATCCTGTTGTTCTTGAGACCGATGTATTGTGTGACCAAATAACTCTAGGTAATTCATCTATCCATCTTCCTTTGCGTAGGCCTAGCAGTGTCTTTGATATTGCTGAAAAGACTATTCTGTTTGCTCTTTCCACTGCTCCATTGGACTCTGGGTGGTATACAGAGGCGAAGGCTAATTTTGTCCCTATGCTTTTGCAGAATTCTTTGAAGTTCTCTGAATCGAATTATTTTCCATTGTCTACTGTCAAGATCCTTGGTACACCGAATCTACAAACGATGTTCTGCCAGAAGAACTTTCTAATAGTTTCTGAGGTTATCTTCGCCAGTGGCTTTGCCTCTATCCATCTTGTGAAATATTCCACTGCCACTACTGCGAATCTGTTTCCTCCTTGGGATGGAGGTAATGGGTCGACCAGGTCCATCCCCCATCTTTGCAGCAGCCATATCGGAGGTATAAGCTGGGTCTCCGATGATGGTTTTGACTATCCTGGAGAGAAAGTTTGGCATGCTTTGCATGTTTTGACTGTCTACTCTGCGTCTTATATGTGTGTTGGACAATAAAAGCCTTGCCTTATTGCCTTTGCTGATAAAGCTCTGGAGCCAATGTGCGACACGCAAATTCCTGAGTGTATTTCTTAAAGCAATTCTATGCCTTTGCTCTGCGATATGCATTTGAGGAGAGCCTGGACTACTCCTTTCTTGTATAGTACGCCGTTTACGATTGTGTAATTTCTTGCCCTGGCCTGTATTCTTGCTGCTTTTGCTTCATCTTCTTTGGTTGTTTTGCCTTTCTAGGAATTCTGTTATCACCTTTCTCCAATCTTCATTTTGCAGGTGTAGTATGGGTTTTTGTGCCTTGGATGTCTCCGCAGTTGCCGGAGCCTTCAAGATCTGGTAAAAAGTGTTTGGAGGCAGTGGGAGGTTGTTTGCCGCAGCCTTTGCCAATTCATCTGCCTGTGCGTTTTCTGATCTTGGGATGTGCTTGAGGGTGAAACCCTCGAATCTCTGCTCTAAATTTCTAACAACGGATAGGTATTTGATGAGTTCTGGCTCTCTTGCTGTGTATTCTTTCTCTACTTAGCCAGTGACCACTTGAGAATCTGTTTTGACTGTCAATGTTTTTGCCCCTAGGGCCTTTGCTTTGCTCAGCGCTAGGATCAGGCCTTCATATTCTGCTATGTTGTTTGTTGATTTGAACTCTAGCCTTGCTGTGTATTTCAGTCTGACGCCGGAAGGTGCCTTTAGGACAGTGGAGGCTCCTGCTCTGGCTTGGCCCTAGGCTCCATCTGTGAATGCTATCTAGCTTTGAGCTGTTGGTCGCGTCTTGGGCTCTGTCTGAGGTGTCCAATCTGCTACAAAATCAGCTAATGCTTGTTATTTGATTGCTGTTCTGGGGACATATGAGATTACAAACTATGATAGCTCTATAGCCCATTTGCCTATTCTGCCGGAGGCTTCTTTGTTTCTGAGCAAGTCTTGTAGTGGCAGAGATGTTGGAACTGAGATTTCGTGGGCTTGGAAGTAATGCTTTAATTTTCTTGATGCCATCAGCACTGCGTAGGCGACTTTTTCTACCTCTGTATAGTTTAGCTTGGCTCCGGACAGTGCTTCTAAGATGAAATAAACTGGTTTTTGAGTTTTGCCTGATTCTTTTTCCAGCTCGTGGACTAAAACTGCGCTGACTGCATGGTCGGAGGCCGCCACATACAGCAATAGGTGGCTGTCCGATTCTGGGACGGAGACCATCAGTGAGTTTGCCAGATACTCTTTCAAGTCATGAAATGCTTCTGACTGCTTGGGCCCCCATTCGAAGTTGTCTCCACCCCTCAGGGCTTGGAAGAAGGGTAGGTTGCGTTCTACTGATTTTGAGATGAATCTGTTAAGCGCTGCTATTCTTCTCGTTAGCTTTTGTGCTTCCTTCTTGTTTTTGGGCTCTGCCATTGCCATTATTGCTCTGGTTTTGTCCGGGTTCGCTTTGATGCCTTCGCTGCTTATGATATAACCGAGCATCTTCCCTTTTGTAACTCTGAATATACATTTCTCTAGGTTGAGGCGGAGGCCAGCTGTCCTGAGGTTGGCGAAGGTCTCCTGTAAGTCGGAGACATGATCATCCTTGTTCTTGCTCATGACCACTATGTCGTCGACATAGGCTATGATGTTTCTATCTAGCTGTGATCCCAAAACCTCCTTTGTCATTCTAGCGAAGGTTGCTCCGGTGTTCTTTAGTCCCTCCGACATTCTGGTGTAGCAGTATGTCCCAAATGGGGTGGTGAAACTTGTCTTGTCTTCATCTTCTTTCTTCATCCAGATTTGGTGATACCCAGAGAAACAATCGAGGAGGGAGAACCTCTGGCATCTGGCTGCCTTGTCGACGGAGGCATCTATTCTTGGCAATGGGAAAGGGTCTTTCTTGCAAGCTTTATTCAGATCTATGAAATCTATGCACATTCTCATTTTGCCATTTTTCTTTGATACCAAGACTACGTTTGCAAGCCATTCTGAATACTTGACTTCCCTGATTACTTTTGCATCTAGCAGTCTTTGCACCTCCGCCTTTGCTGCCAGGATTCTATCCTCTGACATTTTTCTCTGTTTTTGCTTTCTTGGTCTCATATTTTTGTTGATATCTAGTTCGTGCTGTATGATGTCCCTGCTGACTCCCTGGAGGTCGGAGGCTAACCAGGCGAAGATGTCCTTGTTTTTGACTAGGGTTGCCATGAGCTCTTCCTCTTCTGCCTTGCACAATTTTGAGCTGATTGTTACTTTTCTGTCCGGTAACTCTTTTTCTAGAGGGATCAGCTTTGTCTCTTCTTGACCTACCATATCTGTTTCTCCTTTGGACATGTCCGGAGGCTCTAGTTCTTTGTTCGCCGACTCGACTGCATTGATGTTTCTTTGGGCTCTGTAGATAGCTTTCTCTATGTTTCTTGCTTCTTTCTGGCTGCCTCGAACTGTGATAATACCATGGAGTGCTTGTATTTTCATGCACAGGTAGGCCATATGCAGTGCTGCGTTGAATTTGGTTGTAAATCCTCTGCCCAAGATGACATTGTATGGGTAATACAGATCGACGACGTCGAAGGTTATGTACTCGGTTCTAGCATTCGCTTGGGTTCCGAATGACACTGGAGTGAGATTTTTCCTAATGCTTGTATCTGCTTGCCTCCGAATTCTATTAAAGGGGATTCGGAGGGTTGTAGTTGATTTCTGCTGAGCTTCATTTGGTCGAATGTATTTGCGAAGATGATATCTGTTGAGCTGCCCGTGTCGACTAGTATTCTGCTTATCTCCCATGCTGCTATGTTTGTCTTGATCACCATTGCATCTGCGTGAGGGTAGCTCTCTAGCTGGAGATCTTCTTCTGTGAAGGTGATTGGGACTCTGGACCAATCTATGTGTTTCGCCGGGCCTTGGACTGCTACATTGTTTACCAGGTGGAGGTGATCTTTTTTCTGCTTTTTCGTTTGAAACTCCATCGATGATCCTCCGGCGATTGGCAATATCATGCCTATTGTTGGCAGTGCTCCATGAGGGTTGACTTGGTTTTCTGGGTTTGGCTCATTTTTTGGTGTTGTGGGTTGGTTGTGTGGTGGTGGCGGAGGCAGTTGCTGCATGTGGTGCTGTGGCTGCGGAGGCTCGAACCTTATTCGGTTTTGCTTCGGTGGGTTTGTTTCAAGGTAGGTTATATGGGGAGATTTTGGGTTTATGTAGGTCAGGCTTGCCTTCGACCTGTAGTTGCCCGCCGGAGGCTGCTGCGAAGGTGATGACCGCCATGCTGGTAGGAAGTTTGGGTAATAGGCATAGGCCAGTGTGGAGGGATGTATTTGGGTTGCGTTTAGCGCTGGGTACATTGGGCAGTACTGCTAGTGGCCAGTTGTGTATGTGGTGTTGACCTCTCTTGCGCTCTACTGTGTCGGTGGTTGGGCAGTCTGCTTGTTCTTCATCCTTTCTTGTGTTTCTTTTGTCTCCGGACAATCTTTGGTGCTGTGCCCTGCGTTTTCACCGTGAAAGACGCAATATGGCTTGTGTTGTTTCTGGCTTTGGTTTCTGTTCTAGTTTTTGCCTTGGTAACCTTGCCGACCTTGGTTCCTTGTCTGGGTCTCCGGCCGTGTTGGCGCTGGCTGTTGCCCTTGCTCGTGTTGGGGTTGACCCTCGATACTAAGCACTTGCCCATGCCCTGACTTCTGATTTGATACATTCTGGTTCGTATAGGTTTTCTAGGAATTTTTGCTGTTGTTTTGTTGTCTGTTTTGACCTTGCTCCTCCAGCCTCTTGCGTAGGTCATTGTCTGATCTGCAGTACTTCTCAAACTCGTCATACAACTGCTGAATGGAGGTTGGTTTCTCTCTTGCTAAGTGTGCTGCGAATGGCCCAATTCGGAGGCCTTTGATCGCTGCTTCAATGGCGATCTCATCTGGGACATCTGGTGCCTTCGCCTTTAGTTGCACGAATTTCCGGAAGTAGTCATGTAGTGTTTCTCCCTGCATTTGCTTGCACTAAAACAGATCTGTGGAAGTTAGCGACTGTGCTGTTAGCCCTTTGAAGTTTGCCAATATCTTGTCCTGAAGGTTCTCCCAAGAATAGACTGTGTTTGGTTTGAGCATAGAATACCAAGCCAGTGCGTCGCCTTTGGCCACAATGACAAATGACTTTGCCAAGACGGCATCGTCTCCGCCGGCGGAGGCTACTGCTGCCTCGTAACTCATAATGAACTGATGGGGTCCAGTCTTTCCATTGAACTTGGGTAGTGTGATTGGCTTGTATGATGTTGGACATGGCGACTGTTGTATGCCTTCAGATAGTGAGGACTTGGGATCAATAGGCCTCCGCATCACCTGAGATGGCATTGTCGGTTGGCTGATCACTGGCGTAGAACCTTGAAGCATGGCTGTAGTTGGTGTTGCTGCGGAGGCTGGGATTGCGGAGGTTGTTGCTGGTACTGCATGCTACATACTTAGCATCTCAGCATGTAGGACTGCCAACTGCTGCCTTATTTCTGCTGCTTGTGCTGACGCTTGAATAGCTTGCTGATTAGCTGTGAATGCTGCTGCCATTCGGTCCCTCTCTTGTTGCGCTCTTTGCAACTGTGCTTGCAGCTATTGCAGTTCTTGCTCGGGTGCTATGGCTGAGTTTGGTTGGGCCTCCGGATCTTGAATCTCTTGGTCTTGGGGTTCCGGTGGTTGACCCTAGGCGTCTGCTCTGGTGTCATCCTCTGCTGGTGAGGTTGCGTAGGCGCTACGAATGTTGCGCCTAGGCCTTCCTCGCTGACCTATGGTCGCTGCTGCTCTGGTGGTGGTCTTTCTTTTCCCTGCCATCATTGGTTTGCTTTGGCTCAACCACGGTGGGCGCCAATGTTGAAACGGGCGGTTTCAGCAACGTGAAGGAGACTGAGGCCTCCGCTCGTCGGACGCCGCCCTAGGGCGGAGGATCGGGAAAGGAGTGACAGGGGGAAGAGTGGTGAGTAAAGGGAAAGGCACGGAAAGCTATGGTTTCATTAATACATCCACCAACCAACCTCCATGGTTACAAGTGTCCCCTATTTATAGAAGTCGACTACCACATAACAGAATTTATTACAATGCCCCTCAACTGCTACAGTACATTCCTGGAATATTCTATCGCTAGCCTCTTGTTCGCGGGGCAGTCCTGCCACACCGTCTCCAAGTAATGGGCTTCCATGAGCAGTCGGCCCACTGTAGCTTGGTCTTCGGCCCAAAGGCCTGGGTCCCCGGCGCTGGCCTTCATCTCCCACGGCGCGCCGCTCCCTCGGTGGGTCTCCACCGGATGGTCGGAGACGTTCTCTACGGGTCTCCGCCTGGCCGTGCGGGGGCCATGGTTCTCGCCGCCGGCCTCCGCGTTCAGGGGCGCGCCGTTGCCTCGGAGAATCTCCGCCGGTCTGGGCGGAGGCATCACCCGCATGTCTCCGCCTGGCCGCTGGCCTCCGCCCTCAGGGGCGCGCCGTCGCCTTGGAGAGTGTCTCCGCCCGGCCACGCAGGGGCCATGCTGGCGCGCTTGCGCGGACTGTGAGCGCCCGCGCTTGAGTACCTGCGCACACTTAGGCAAGATCGTTTGTTTGATTAGTTTAGAGATAATGCTGCCTCCGCCCGTAATACCGGAGACGCCCGCCTGAGCGGTCGGCGGGATGCGTGCCTGGCCTTGGCGGAGTCCGCGATGACCCCTCGAGCATGGTCGGGAAATTTCCTAGTCAGCGCCGGGTCTCCGCCCCAAGATGCTCGAAGACGCCTTGGCGACACCCCGCTGCCGGGGGCCTTCGCCACCCGCCAAAGCCATGTTACAACACGGTGCATCCCACTCCCACCATGATCCAAATTAACTTGGCATGATCATGCATCTATGCATGATGATAATGCAACTGAGTGTTATATATATAGCAGAGAATATTATCACTGAAGTCACAAAATGCACCTAGCTATATATGGTTTACTATAGTGAGATAATATCAGCTGTTTGTATAAGCTGCAGGCATGAAAAATAAGGTTTGAAGTGTGGGTCAAATGCTCTTATATATAGAAGTTTTTCATACTGTACATGTCTCATGTTTGGTATGAATATATATAAGCAGTGATTTCCAATCCTGGGGCAGTCGTTCAATTATTGAGTGCCATAAACAATGTAAATAAATGCCAAGATATTGAATATCCTTTATCAAAGAATTAAATGTGTATTAGTATTTTTTTAAGAAAACAGATCTGTGAGCTATCAATATATATGTTATAATGTTTTGGTCAACGTATACACTTATCTAAAGTAGCAACATAATTTGTTGTCTTGGAGGGAGAGGAGAAGAATAGGGCCCCGCTGAGAAATGAAAGAAATGTTTGCCTTTTTGTGAATATGTTTGAAACAAAATCCATATAGCCTTTGAATTTGTTCTAGAGCTGAATACTACCATAGGTTCACAAAAGAAATCAAACAGCAAACCAACCATTTCAACTTGCACATGGTTGTCTATGATGCACTTTAATATTATTAAAAAAATCTATTTGGCTCCTATTCGTAAGGTTAAAATTTTATTCATGTCAATTAAATCGAACTGTTCTCTTTCAAAATAAAAAAATTCATATGTTAACTTATTTTTAGAATGAGGCAAAACATAGGGCGTCACATTCTGCGTAGGCTCTAAAACTGGCAGTGATGTACTCGATGTTCCACAGGTTTAACCTTCAACAAATACATAATAAGTTTGATATCCAATTGAAATCGGTGTCCAGCAGCAAAATGATATTATCAGAAGTTGTTACCCTCCAAATTAAACAAGAGGCAGGTCAGGAATAATGTCCTGCAGATCCTCTTTTTTAGCTCACAGGTCAGATTCTCTGTAGCGGCAGCTTCGGAACCAGCTACCCTGGTCAAGCATAACTGGAGTACTCACCCTGTTAGGCGCAATTAGAAGTACTCTGTCGGACACCAAAACCTTGTGCATCTCTAGTGTTCTTGCAGACATTGTGAGGAAGCGCTTTTGCTATGTCACGCTGCTGATACAACACTGCAGTCATAGTAGGCACCACATAATATCCGGATGCATCCCATTCCCACCATGCATATGATCCAGTCATGGCATGATCCATGTTGATCAGATTATTTGATGGAACTGAGTAGTATAGCATATATAGAGAATCACTGGACTCACAAAACGCACCTAGCCAGCTAGGGTAGTAGGGTATACTATGCATACTTGGATAATATCAGCTGTTGTATAAGTTGCAGGAATGTGAAATGAGATCTCTGTATTTCATACATATAGATGGTTTGAACTTTGAAGTGTGGGTCAACTGCTCTTATACACCAAGTTTCTCGCAATGTATGTGTGCTGTGTTTGGTATCAACATATATAGGAAGATTTCAGTCCAGGGGCAGTCACATTCTTCACATGTTATTCAACTACTATTGAGTGTCATAAACACTGTAAATAAATTAATCTGATGGATCCTATACAGATATTTATTGCGTTTCATCTATATAAATCGCATGCATCCGCTTTCCATAGAGCGATTACCTTCATCAACACAACACTAGTACACTATGCAGGCACATCCATGACAAGACATTACATCACACCAATGCAACACTAGTACCTCTAATCTATCTATCTACATTATATAGTTACAATAAAAACAAAAGCTAGGTACACCCCAAATTGTGTCATCCGGTGACATAGTTCGACTTTTGTGTATCACACAATTTATACCCAGGAATACAACTGCATTAAAATCAAAGGCTCACAATCCTCCCTCAGCGGCTTCAACTCAATACATGGGCCATGGTTCTTTGTATCATCCCCCAACATGGCTTCAACGTTGCTCCCACCCCACCCGCTGCCACGAACTCAAGGTCGAATCCCCAAACAGCCCGTTTCCACCGAAAAATGAAAAACTATTTCTTTCCTCAGTCAGTGTAACCGACGAGAGAGGAGGCCAGTGCCTGTTATGGTGTATGGTTTTTTCCATTTAAATTTGGCTGGAAAAATCCGTTCTCTTCATGTTGCCCTGCTGGGACGTGAACACCAACCGGATGGGTGAGGCATCTTTGGAAGGTGACGCTGGTATTTGCAACTTGGCGTAGCTGTAAATCATGGTGAAAGATGTAATTCGGGGCAGTTTTTGTGTGGTACAGCTCAGTTTCCTGCCTTCAATTAGCAAGCAACGCATATATATCTAATTAGTATTTTATTTGTATTACACTCCATAAAAAGAAAGTTACCGCAAGAGTAATATACATTTTTGTTTAGTCATCTCCAGAAAATTTGTTTGCTTAAGGATCTTGTCTTGTGATTTGTCATAGGAAAGAGAGTTCCGGAAAATTAGGATTTCAAGGAGCTGTCTTTGTTACGTTCAATAGAATAGTCCTGAGACTTGAGAAACAAACAAGGAAAGGATGCAGATTTCCCAAATAGCAACAAAGAAATATTGTATCCGGCAAATAGATTATGGGCCCTAGAGTGCTGTTTTAGTTACTACAATGACATAAACAGTTGTTTGGGGTGCTACAGTGATGACCCCTATATCACTGCCAGGTGGCCTATTACTGCCGGTTGAAGCCATGAACAAGCACCGGCAGTGAAGGTCAGTTCCGTAGTAGTCACATGATCGTTTCAATGTCAACAAATAAACAATAACTTCGATATGCAATTGAAATTAGTGTCCATTAGCGAAATGTTATCAGAAGTTGTCACGCTCCAAACTAGAGGCATGTCTTGAATACATATACGTGTCCCGCTGATGCTCTGGTTTACCTCACAGGTCAGACTCTCTACTTTGGCTTCCGAAATAGCAGAGGCCTATTGGGACACCAAAACTTGGTGCTGTATGCCTGTATCCGAAACTGCAAGGAAGCACCGGTGATTGCTGTGAACCCATGTAGGCTCTAGAACTGGCGATGTTCGGCACGTTTCAACTTCAACGGAGACAACTAAATTTGATATCTAATTGAAATCACTGTCCCAGCAGCAAAATGTTATTATCAGAAATTCCTACGCTCCAAACTAGAGGCAGGTCTGGAATACGTATCCTGCTAATCCTCTGTTTTAGCTCACAGGTCATATTCTCTTAGCATCGCAGGTGCAATCAGAACTATGTGCTCCGCTGCAGCTTCTTAACCAGCAGTGGAGGTCATGCGTATGTCGCGTACTTACTTCGTTAACTGCAACCAGATGTGCACTGTAGGACACGAAGACTTTGCTTATCTCTGGAGCTCTGCCCGAAACGGCAAGGACACTACTACACAATGACTATGTCGCGCTTGGATCCCATGGGAGTGAATGAGACAAAATGGCTATGTCACGGTGAGGACACAGCACTGCGGTCATAGTAGGCGGGCATAACATCTCGATGCATCCCATTCCCACAATATGATGCAAAATTAGCGTGATCGTGCATCAATGCATGCTGATGGAACTGAGTACGTACTGGTGTATATGGCATAGAGAATCACTGACGAACTCACAAACGCAGCTGGCTACGGTGTGCTATAGTGGGATAATATTAGCCGTTTCTATAAGCTGCAGGAATGAGAAATAAGATGTCTGTACCTCGCGTGGATGGCTTGAAGTTTTTGGGTCCGGTCACGCTCTTGTACACCAAGTTTTTCACTTGTCTGTCTCTTGTGTTGTGTTGTGGTATGAATATATATAAAAGGTGATCTCAAATTCAGGGTTGTTATGTATTTCACATACTCAATCATTGAGTGTCATAATGACTATAAATAAATCGGTTGGATCCCATACAGATAATTATTGAGATGCTAATTCACAGGTGACTCAAAAGTAGCCATCTCATGCAACACTGTACAGCCGTTGGATTTGATTGAATGGCTGGATCACCGCCTTCAACCCGTAGCGCAGCTGCTGCTGGTTCCTTCGATATTTTTTGTTTGTGTCACCTGTGCATGGTTGACTCCACCACCATCTCTCCTCCGGCCATACCCAGCGGCACTACTGGAAACGCATGCTTTGCCGAGGGTCTGAGGCTTTGCCGAGGGCCAAATCTCGGACACTCGGCAAAGACACTCTTTGCCGAGGGCCACACACACAGGAGCCCTCGGCAAAGAACGGCCCTCGGCAAAGAGGCCTTTGCCGAGGGTCCGGCCCTTGGCAAAGACAGGCCCACGGCAAATCAAATCTTTGCCGAGGGCTACCCGTTAGGCCCTCGGCAAAAAAAAAATTTGTGAAACCAGTTTTTCGGCAAAATTTTTTTTATTAAAAATTCTTTGCCGAGGGCCCTAGATCAGACCCTCGGCAAAGATTTTTTTTGAACCAGTTTTTTGGCCAAATTTTTTTTTTATAAATCGTCTTTGCCGAGGGCCCGAGGCGAGGCCCTCGGCAAAGAAGCCCTTTGCCAAGGGCCAGGCTAGGCCCTCGGCAAAGATTTTTTTTTGGTTTTTTTAGCCCAGTTTTTTTGTGGTGCTATAATACATTGTTTTGAACTCAATTTTAAAATTTGGGCCAATTTTGACTTTTTTTTATATTTCCTTAATTTATTTTGTTTCTTTGATTTTTTTCGAATATGTCAAATTTGAACTACAGGTGAATGGAATATTGCAATGTAGTGTTTGGAAAAATGTTATTCATGTTAATTGGTGCATGTTGAGTCCCTATCCACGAATTCGCATCAAATTTCATGCATCTTCTTCGCGTAACATGACGACCGACTTGCCGGAAAAGTGTTTTAAAATTATATAAAATCCATACGAAGTCTGAAAATCACGAAACTTGGCGAGATGTCATGTTATCGCATGTGTAGGCTGTGGTAAAAAATTGAGAAGGTTTCAAGCGAGTTGCGACATCGGATGCCTGCACCCAGACATCTCCACATGTGATCACATGTCTGGGTTTCAGGCATCCGACGTCGCAACTCGCTCAAAACCTTCTCAATTTTTTACCACAGCCTACACATGCGATAACATGACATCTCGCCAAGTTTCGTGATTTTCAGACTTCGTATGGATTTTATATAATTTTAAAACACTTTTCCGGCAAGTCGGTCGTCATGTTACACGAAGAAGATGCGCGAAATTTGATGCGAGTTCATGGATAGGGACTCAGCATGCACCAATTAACATGAATAACATTTTTCGAAACACTACATTGCAATATTCTATGCACCTGCAGTTCAAATTTGACATATTCGAAAAAAATCAAATTAACGAAATAAATTAAGGAAATATACAAAAAAAGTCAAAATTGGCCCAAATTTTAAAATTAAATTTTAAATAAAGTACTATAGCCCCACAAAAAAACTGGATTCAAAAAACCAAAAAAAATTATAGAGGGCTCTTTGCTGAGGGCCTAGCCCGTGGCCCTCGGCAAAGAATTTTTTAAAAAAAATAAAAAAATCTTTGCCGAGGGCCCTGGATCTGGGCCCTCGGCAAAGGGCCGAAACCTAAATTGGGCCGCAGCCTGTCAAAAAAAAACCGATCAAAACCGCATCTCCCTCCCCACGCGCCTGATCGCGGCCGGCCCCAGCACCTCCACCACCGTCGCCGCGCGCCCGCCGCTGCGCGCTCGGCCGCCGCGCGCACCGGCTGCCCCGAGCCCGGCCCCCGCGCGCCCCACCGCGCGCGCGCACCCCGCCGCTCCGCGCCTCCACCACCGCCGCCTCTTACCCCCCCCGCCGCGCCCACCGCTGCGCACCTCCGCCACGAGCCTGGCCGCCCCGCACACCCCACTGCCGCGCTGCCCCGACCGCCCCGAGCCTGGCTGCCCTAGCCCCCCACCACCGCTCGTGCACCCGGCCACCCCGCGCCTCCACCACCACCGCCACGCACCCCGCTCCCTCGCCCGCCGCTGCTCTCCTGGCCACCCTGCGCTCCCCCCCCCCGCTCTTCCCCCAGCATGCCCCCCACCCCACCACGCCCAGTGGCAGTCGAAGTCGCGCCCTGCCTCCCTTCCCCCCTCTCCATCGAGCAAGGGGAGGTCGGCCGCCCTGGCTAGCCCTCCGGCGGCCCCCACTCGCTGGCCTTCCCGCCCCGACCCTAGCCCTCAGTCTGCCCCCATCGCCGGCTGCTATTGGAGGGGAGGAGGAGAGGGTGAAGTTGGAGGAAGAAGAGAAGGAGAAGGAGGAAGGGGAAGAAAAGGAGAAGAAGAGGAGAAGGAGGAAGGGGAAGAGAAGGAGAAGAAGAGGAAAAGGAGAGAAGAAACGGAAGAGGGGGAGAGGAGTACTCCAACGCTGCTCGACCTCGCTAGAGAAGAAAGTGACCCTCGCACCACGACGCCTGACTCCACCGCAACCCTAGGTAAAACTCTCATTGTCGGCCTTCGTGCCGTATGTGGTTGTGTGGGCCTTCGTGCTGTAAGTTGATATGAGGGCCTTCGTGCCGTAAGTTGATATGAGGGCCTTCGTGCCAATGTGGTTGTCAGCCTTCGTGCCATTGTGAATGTCGGCCATCGTGTCGTTTTTTTGCAGGTTTTGGAAACCTCCCCGTGCAGGGGAGGTGCTGCCGAAATTTTGAACAAACAATAACCTATTGTCTTTTTATGCAGGAGAAGAGTATGTTGGAGGGGACCCGGAGGACCCCGATCGTCTTCGTCGACGTCGCGGTTCTGCCTGCACTACGTTGCCTCGCCACTGCATCGATTCGCCACTGCCCCGCTAGCCTTACTTCACCGACACCCTAGGTATAAATAACCTCTTTTTCCGCATGTCTGTCGTAGCCCGCGCGTAACCTAGTTAGGCATCTCTTGTCCGAAAGAGATACGATCATAGGTATGCGGATCTTTGTGTATCTGCGACCGTATCTGTTTCGGATTATCCATGTTTTTTGGACAGCCCGTGGATGCGTAGATGGGTTAGTTTCCATTGTCCGCTTCGGTCTGAGAAGGAGTTTCGGCAACACCTCCCTGTTGTTCTTCGGATACACACTCTCCCTTGTAGGACGTGTATCTGGAGAACAGCGGGGAGGTGCTACCAAAATTCTATCTCGGAGAGGAGCGGAGCATGGAAACTGACCTCATCTATGCATCCGTGGGTGGGATTAGGACCTATCCTCACCTATTAGACAGTAGGAACATCGCGTAGATGCAATTGATGGTCACAATACTCTATGATGTAAATGTTAAAGGATGGAGGACCGTTAGTGGATGTACATGGGCTAGAGAAGCGGGAGTGACTACGACTATGAATGGGTGAAGGGGACAGATGGTTTCTTGAAACATGCATTTGGCCCAGGAGCAAGAGGACATTCTCTAGTTTGGTGTCCCTGCAGCAAATGTGACAACAAGAGAAAAGTAGATGAGAAGACCATGGGTAGACATCTCGTGTTCAATGGTTATACGCCTGGCTACCAGCAGTGGATCTACCATGGTGAAGCAAGATCGTATAAGAGCAGAGGTGGTGAGACCACGCCTCGAGGCTTTTGATGATGATGCCGGGGGTAGCAGACATGCTAGATGACGCCCACCAAGCTCACTTCGTTGAACGACGTGAGAAGGAGGAGATGGAGGAATCCGCAAAGGACTTCTACAAAATGTTGGACTCGGCACAGAAACCCCTTCATGAGCGTACAATGATTTCTCAGCTAGATGCGATTGGATGCGTAATGGGGTTGAAGGCCGAGTTAAACCTGAGTCAAGAAGGCTTCGATAAGATGTTGGCCATGTTTGGCACCATGCTACCGGAGAAGCACACTTTGCCGATGAACTTGTATGAGGCAGAGAAACTCCTTCGTATGCTTAAGATGTCGTATGACAAGATACATGTTTGTCCGAAGGGGTGCGTCCTATTTAGGAAAGAACACAAGGATGCAAATTACTGTCCGAAGTGTAAATCCTCCAGGTACCTGGAGGATAGACTTTGGTGATGGTCAGAAGAAGCAGCTTTCGATCCCCGCTAGAGTGCTACGGCACCTTCCTTTCCCTACCGAGGATCCAACGGCTATTCATGACTGAGGAATCCACTGAAACAGATGACATGGCACAAAGATGGCAAACGGTACAATCCTGGGAAGATGGTACATCCATCTGATGCTGAAGCATGGACGTATTTCAATGACAAACATCGTGACAAAGCAGCTGAGGCCCGTAATGTACGTGTCGCACTAGGCAACAGATGGGTTCAATCCTTATGGAATGATGGCTGCCCCATACAAAAGCTGACCCATTTTTGTTATCCCCCTCAATCTCCCTCCCGACATCTCCTTTCAACGGCATAACATATTCTTGTCGTTGATAATTCCTGGACACCCGGGGAGTAATATGGGTGTGTTCATGGTGCCTATGATTGATGAATTGATCCACGCTTGGGAGAAGGGGGTATGGACATACGATCGAGCTACAAAGACAAGCTTCAAAGTGCACGTTTGGTACCACTACTCCCTGCATGACTTCCTAGCGTATGGGTTATTCGCCGCCTGGTGTGTTCATGGGAAGTTCCCATGCCCAGTATGCAAGGAAGCCGTGAGGTTCATTTGGTTGAAGAAGGGTGGCAAGTATTTGTCGTTCAACCAGCATCGTCAGTTCCTCCCTCTAGACCATGAATTTAGAGAAGACATCAAGAACTTTACGAAAGGTGTCAAAGTGATAGACCCTAAACCGCACTTGAGGACTAGTGCCGAGGTTCATTGTTTAGATAGATGCTCTCATGCCCAATGAAGAAGGTGGTTTTGTGGGATATGGTGAGGAACATATGTGGACTCATAAATCTGGCTTGACGAGGCTCCCCTATTTCGATGACCTTCTTCTACCACATAACATTGATGTAATGCACACTAAAAGAATATCGCCGAGGCACTTTGGGGAACTCTCATGGACACTGACAAGCCTAAGGACAATGTTAAGGCTAGAGTGGAGCTAGTGACGTTGTGCGATAGACCGAATCAAGCGATGCAGCCTCCTAGTGGCCGAAACAAGAACTAGGAAAAGGCCTAAGGTCAATTTCGTCTTGCAAATCGATCAAAGGAGGGAGATACTAAAATGGATCCTAGATGTTAATGTTTCCTAGATGGATATACAGCGAATCTTAGCAGGGGAGTGAACTTAGGCACTCTGCGAGTCAATGGGATGAAGAGTCATGACTACCACATATGGATTGAGCGGCTTCTTCTGGTGATGGTCCTGAGGCTATGTCCCTGAGCATGTCTGGCAAGTGCTGGCAGAGTTGAGCTTTTTCTTCCGCCAGCTTTGTGCCAAGGAGATATCTCAGACCATCGCTCAGGACTTGGAAAAAGCGGCACCTGTGTTGCTCTGTAAGCTGGAGAAGATCTTTCCACCTGGCTTCTTCTTGCCGATGCAACATCTGATTGTGCACCTCCCATCCGAGGCACGTTTGGAGGGGGCCCGTGTAGGCCCGTTGGTGCTATCCAATCAAGAGATGTCTAAAGACTCTTCGCAAAAAATGTACAAATAAAGCCAGAATTGAGGCTTCCATTGCAGAGGCATGCCTTCAGGAGGAGGTGGCAAACTTCACATCGCTATACTACAAGCTGAACCTTCCTAGCAATCATAATCCACCCCCTCGTTACAATACTGGCGAAAATGAATCGACCCTAAGCCTTTTCCAAGGCCAACTCAGCAGCGTAAGTAGATCAACCCCAAAGCTATTGAGAAATAAAGAGTGGCGCAGTATCATGCTATATGTGTTGAATAACCTTACCGAGGTGCAGCCGTTCATCAAGTAAGTTCTCAATGAACTTATTTCAATATGCCGTCACTATTCTGCATCCAACCACATTTGATTCTCATTCGGACAGGGAATTTGTTCGTGAATTCTAGCATCAATCAAGGGATCCTACCTCGCATGAACAAGACACCCTTGTTTTGCGGGGTGCGGGAGCGGGGAGGCCCAATTTCATTTCTTGGTTCAAACAAAAGGTAATGTCCAATTTAGCTCGTACGTTCGATCGTCCAAGGTGATCGTACGTTTGATTAATATAACGATCTATCATGCTTCACCTTGTAGGCCCAGACCGATTCGTCCATGAGTGATGAGTTGAAACAGGTTGCAAACGGCTATGACGTTAGGGTGAAGTCATTTACCGGCTATGACATGAACGGATATCGCTTCCACACAACAAGTTATGAGCAGATTCGGCCCAAACGAAAAACCACAAATAGCGGAGTTTGTACGCCCGGTACTGATGGCCTCGACTATCATGGTAGAGTTGAGGAAAATCTATGAACTCTCATTTCATGGAGACTGAACCTCTTAAACCTATCATGTTCAAATGCCACTGGTTTAATCCTCGATCAACTGAGACGAACCCCTCATCTTGGGCTAGTCGAGATTCGAGAAGATTCCATCTATCCTAGGAAAAGATGTCTACATTGTGGCTCAACAGGCCGTGCAGGTGTATTATACTCGATACGCCAACCAAGACAAAGAGGATCTTAAGGGTTGGGCTATTGTGCACCAGGATATCTCCACATGGTAAACTACCTGCCCCAAACGATGATGATTACAACTTCAACGCAAACACATATGATGGACAGTTCTATCAAGAAGATGGGCTACCAGGCACGTTTGAGATAGTCTTACCCGAAGCAATCGAAATGGAAGTAGACAACGAAACGGTTGATGACTGAGGTCGATGGAGATGTGGTGGTAAATGCCAAGGACATAGCAATGCTTGAGCGATTACTTCTAGGCAATGACGACGATGACAACATAGAACCTTCGGATAGTGTTGTCCCATTTGGACAATTTTGACTAGTGATGATGAGACCTATGATCCTAATCATGAAGATTATTCCTAATACATGTAATACTATGGTTTTTTAATTTGTGTTTTGTTTATATATTTTGAATCTATTTCTAATATATGTACTAATTAGTCTTGTTCATTCTTTGTGATTGCAGGTGATTGGACAAAGATGGCGAGCAGACGTCCACGCCGTGACATGCCCTCGGTTTACAGGAGAGACCGCCCTCTCCTTCAAGGTGAGGGGTCGTCGTCCGGGGCAGCGTCCATAGGAGGTGATGAGAGGAGGACCAGGGATAGCCGCCACTAGGAGGCAGCGGTCTCCTCCCTCGACACGTGACGAGGTGCTAGGAGGAGGAGCACATGACGGCCACGGCCACGTCCTTGTCGGAGGATGAGAGGGGTCAGCAGATGGGCGAGGGAGACGAGGCGCTCGAGGGCGAGGGAGGCGAAGGCGCTCGAGGGTGAGGGAGAGGGTACCGCTACCCTAGACTCTCTACGAGCGAGGTCCCGTGAGCCTCCCTCCGGTTCCGCTTCCTCACAACCACCCAGTGATTTGGCCTATGGCAAAGAGGTAAGTAACTATGGATGTTATCACAACTACTTCATAAGATATGTTGGAAATCTTAAGAGAAACTGATAAATTTTCTTAATCACTTGTGCAGGGCCTGGTTGATTTTGTCGGGTACTCCAGCACGCACCCCCACGAGCATCCTTGGTGTTTTGTGCAAGGAAATGGTACCCCAGCATTGTGCAACTGTCCTGAAGAGCCGGTGGTGCGGGAGCCGGACCTCCAATTGGGACAGGTACGCGCTGGTCACGGATGACACTTACTGCAACAAGTAGGAGTGAGTATTGGCAGAGTTTTGGGTAAGTCTCTCTCGCACAACATTGCTTAATGCATCGCATTCATTGGTTAAATCTTTTATTGAAATAATGAATGGATACATCGGTTTTGTATGCAGAAATATTTCAAGGCCGAAGAAGGACTTGAGGCCCAGGCGGATCGGGCGGCTGCCGCAGCTTGTAGGAAGTACATCACCGAGATGCACCACCATGGGCGCGTCCAGGCCCACATAGACTACTACAGGTCGGTACTTAGGCAGTCCCTCCCCAAGCCTCAAGCAAGACGGATTACGCTGACCTAGGACCAGTACCTTGAGGTAGGCGAATAATATTCATCAAGGCAGTTGTAGCCTCCCCGGATACAAACAAGCATACATAAGTGATTTCTTTCATTTATTTTGATGCTCAATTACTGCTTGATTTCTCACCAGTCTTCCCGTCTTTCTCGCAGGAGGCTGCGCACCTGGGCGAGGAGGTCTCGGAGTTCTCTGCGTGGGCTATGTCCCACATGGGCAGGGCATCGTCCTCTATCTCCTTCGACCCGACTGCCCCGCCCCAGGCGTACTCCGACCCGAACATGTACACTAAAGTCCAAGAGTACATGTCAACGGTAAGGGAGATCTATGGGGAAGATTACAATGTGCGCACTGAGCCCATTGATGCAGAGGCGATCATGAGGCTCGGAGGAGGCAAGAAGCACGGGCGGCTGTGGATTGCAGACGGCGCCATCGACTCCACCACTGTTCCCTCCCTCGACGCTATCCGAGCACGGAGCATGAGCTCCAGCCTAGCCCATACGTCCACGGCCTTCTTCAGCACTGCAGCAGGTCTAAGCACTCCAGGTAATTCCTGTTTTACTCGTCGTACGTAGATATTTACACACCTAAATTTGATTTGCATTACTGATACATTGGAGTGAAATATTGCAGGCCGAGCTGCAAGAAACAAAAAGGCAAAGTCAAGAGCAGAACGCGGAGATGACCGCACAGCTGCAGGCCCAGAAGGTCACGTTCGAGGCCACGCAGAAGCAGATGACAGAGATGATGGTGATCATGCAAAGTCTTGGGCAAGCATCGGGTGTACCTGTGCAGTTTTTAGCTCCTCAACCTCCTACTCCTGCAGCTACTCCTGTAAGTATGAAAGTTCACTTTTCGCTTGTGCTTTGCATGTATGTCGGCCTTCGTGCCGTTGTGGATGTCGGCGTTCGTGCCGTTGTGGATGTCGGCGTTTGTG
This sequence comes from Miscanthus floridulus, assembly GCF_019320115.1. NCBI lineage: Eukaryota > Viridiplantae > Streptophyta > Magnoliopsida > Poales > Poaceae > Miscanthus > Miscanthus floridulus. The sequence continues at coordinate 29,406,477 of NC_089583.1, read as the reverse complement.
CCGTTGTGGATGTCGGCGTTCGTGCCGTCGTTTCTTGCAGGTTTTGGAAACCTCCCCGTGCAGGGGAGGTGCGGCCGAAATTTTCAATTGAGTCTAATCTTTTTGTATTCCTAGAATACTAGATGCAATCTCTAAGTTCCAAAACTGTTTTCCCGGATGACTCACACATGCAATCTCTGCTCCTTTGTGCAGCTTCCGTCTGTGGGTTCCAATCAACCCGCTAGTGCGTCACCGGGTGATCTTGCTTTTCCTTCACCATCGTCTCATAGGCTAGCTTGATGAGGACTCGTGCTAGGTGATGTGGTTGGACTTTAGCGTGATTTGTGATTTATGGTCGTGACTTGTGCTTGGATTTCATTAACTTGTCGTAATAAACATGTGAATGATGATGAACATGTGACTTGTCGTTATAATATATTGTGATTTGTAGTTCACAATTATGGTTGTGATATATTGTGAGAAAATGGGTTCTATGTGATATATATATATATATATATATATATATATATATATATATATATATATATATATATATATGAAATGCCTGTGTCGATGGAATGCAAAAAACAAAAAAAAAAATTTCTGCCTCTTTGCCGAGGGCAATGACTAAGGCCCTCGGCAAAGATTTTTTTGGGAAAAATCCTGAAAATTTCTTTGCCGAGGGCTAGGGAGCAGGCCCTCGGCAAAGGTTTTTAAAAAAAAAATTCAAAAAAAACCATTTCTTTGCCGAGGGCCGGCCCTCGGCAAAGAATTTTTTCTTGGAAAAATCCTGAAAATTTCTTTGCCGAGGGCCAGGGAGGAGGCCCTCGGCAAAGGTTTTTTAAAAAAAATAAAAAAAATTATTTGCCGAGGGCCGGCCCTCGGCAAAAAAATTAAAAAAAAACCATTTCTTTGCCGAGGGTTGGCCCTCGGCAAAGAAACCGCCAACGGCGCCGGCGCCTGACGGCATCTTTTCTTTGCCGAGGGCCCCGACCCTCGGCAAAGAAACCGCCAACGACGCCGGCGCCTGACGGCTTCTTTTCTTTGCCGAGGGCCGTCCTGGCCCTCGGCAAAGGCTTTGCCGAGTGCCCGATAAAGGGCCCTCAGCAAAGACCCCTTCGCCGTCTAAAAATTCCCCGAGGAGCCTTTGCCGAGGGCAGCCCTCGGCAAAGCATGCGCCTCCAGTAGTGCGGCAAGGACATGGCCGGTCATCCACTTGCCGCCTGCGACTGGCCAGCAGCACCATCGCCTCCCATGCTGAATCCATACCTACCTCTAACTCTGGCCAGGCCTGCTCATCGCTGCAAACAATACTAAGCAAAAAACTAAAACCTGATACGTATTGACACCGAGGCAATTAAGAAAAAAAAACAATTTTTCTATGTTAGATAATCATAAAAACTTGATCTATATTGATACAGAGATAATCAACAATTTAAAATTGATTCTACACGTACTCAAACAATGACAAAAAGCTTGATCTGTGATGATACAAAGACAATTGACAAATGACAATTCTTTCTATAGTTAAACAATGACAAAAATCTGTGTTCGCACAAAAACAATTAACAAATTATAATTACTTTACTAGTCCATCAACACATGCTCTCGCACGTGTTAGAATTATAAAAGATATACTATTTAATACATTTGACTAATAATAAATTCTTTATATTAACTATGTATTTTCTTAGTTTATTTTCTACAAAATAAACATAATAGATACATTGTAGACAATATATCATAAACTTATTACTTTTTTGCAAGGGACTGACTTATATATTTTTCATCCATATTCATATTTTTAATTTGCATGGCATCTCTGTGTATTTTAATATGCAGTTAGTTTGAAACCTTGTCATTAATCATGGTAGGCCCTTGTTGCATCACATATTTTACGAAGTCGTGAATCTAATTTTTTTTTGTTTTTGGGGAAAAAATTTTATTGGCTGCTACAGTTTTTTTTTTCCTCAAGTTGAAATTCTTGTGCTTATTGTATCTTTTACTAACTCTCGTTTTGCACTGTTTTAAAATAAGGATTTTAGGTCCTAGTATATTCTTAAATACTACAATACCATATTCAATCATTTGAATCTTGCATTATATCACCTAAGATAAGTGAGGGAGCTTGAAATGAGATCTTGGATGGGGTAGAAGTGCCAACCTCAAGAGAATTTTAAATCTTAAGCTTTGTAATGATCGTATTTTTACTCAAATATACGTTCTGTATGGTTATTTAAACAATTTGTTAGTAGGTGATATTGATTATCTTTTAAATGTCCATTTGAGAGCAAAATTATTTTTTTAATAATAAGATGAAAACTGGGTTACATAAATTATCTATTGTAATAGGAGTATGTGGATAATTAGATGCAAATTTTCGTGTGCTTTAGATCATGTTTCTTTACGGTACATGTGGGTAGATTAAATATAGAGTCATGAATTATTTTATGTTGTTTTTCGCAATAGAAAAAGGTGGGTAATTATTTAGAAAACATAATAGATCCAATACATATTATTATCAATGGTGATTAGATTATATCGAATTGATGGTAAAATGTTTTAGATTTTTGTGAGAATTTCGAAGTTTTTTGTCTTGGTATTGTTTCTCATGAGTATTAAAGTGGAAGCTCAATTAGGGACATGTCGTCATCATTTCTAGTATTTTTCTTTCTTTTGTAGTGTGATATGTATTTAGTTGAAATCTAATCTTAAGATATATAATTGCATCCTTTTCTATGACCACACGAATTATTGTTTGGCTTTCAAGTTTTAATCAAGTTGTACAATTTTTTCCACATGTTAAGTTCAAACTCTAGTGCGTTTATTTTTTTTATTAAAATTTATTTTTTTATTAAGAAGAGGTTAGGTCCTAGTAGTGCTGTTTTTCTCATGTTTTAATTAAGTTGAAACTCAAATTACACCTTAGCAACGAACTTGTTGAATTCGTCATATTATAGAGTTATATATGTGTAGTATTGCTTTACATATTATAGAATGCTAAAAATTAAACTACCAATATTCATATGACATAATGTTTCAATTAAAATCTATAAAATTATTTAAAATAAAAACTTATGAAATTGATTATTACGGAGTACTTAATATAATTTAAAGTGAATTGTCGATGTTATGCTATTGCTTTGTGGTTTGTTAATTAAACATTTTCCAGTGCTTATAAGCTATCAAAGTAAATAATTATCCTGATTTATATATGTTTACTTGGTATAGATGATTAAACATACCATTATGCTTATTTACTTTTGTTGTATAATATAAAGTGAATTGTCAGTGTTATGTCATTGTTATGTGGTTTGTTAATTAAACATTTTCCATGCCTATAAGGTATTAAAATAAATAATTATCCTAATGTATATATATCTTTACTTGGTATAGATGGTCAAACATAGCATTATGGTTATTTAATTTCATAGTTTGGGAAGTTTGTAATTTACAAATATATATGTCTCGTACTTTATGGATATTGATCTTTTAAATAACATATATTAGCATTTACATATAGATTTGAGAGAGGTGGGGTAATTTGGATGCAATGTGAGGGGTTTATTAAGAACTATGTTTCATAATGGCAAAGTGGGTAATTTAGATACAAACTTAGGTGGTTATTTTAAATTACTTTTCATAATGACAAGTGTGGGTAATTTATATATAAATTTATGGGGTTATTTAGAATTATCTTTCTTAGTGGCAGATGTGGGTAATTTCGATGTAAAATTATGGGGGTTACATTATGTATTTTCCTTAATGGCAGAGGTGGGTAATTTATTTAAAAAATTACAATAGATCTAATGGCTATTATCGGAGATGATGATTAGAGTCTACCAAATTAAAGGCCAGATGTTTCTAATTATTGTGAGAATTTCTACAATATATCTTTATTTTCTAGCGCGTCTAGTGAGAGTTAACGTGGTGCTTCCGTTGGGGCCTCTAACAAGTAATAGTAAGATAAGATATCCAGCCAAGGACAAAAACATGATCTATGTTGTCACAAATACAATTAACAAAATTACAATTATTTCTTTAGTCAGATAAGGCCAAAAATCTGATACGTTATGACATAAAGACAATTAGCAAATCATTAGACGACAATTTATAATTTTGTCTATAGTCAAAGAATACTAAAATTACTTGTTAATAACGAGTACAATTTAAAAAGACAAACTATAAGAGAACAATTTTAAATTATTTCTACAATTAAACAATGACAAAATTACCTGTTACTTGTGCAACAACAATAAAATTAAACACCTAATATATAGGGCAAGTGCTAAATTAATGGCTAAAGAAAAGAAGATGAGCAGGAAGTGCCGTTTGCTGTACCGGGTCTGGCTGAGCTTGAGTGGATAAAATCCCGAAGCACATATACAGCCCCACACAGAGTTTTATGGTGCACGGCTACATCGCCTGAACGGACTAAAGGAAATCAGGCAACTGATAGATTAGAACAAGTGTTATATAAATCATATGCATCCGCATTGCATAGATCTGCCATCATGGTCAATACAACAACGCTACTACATGATGCTTTTACGTGAGCCGTGCAGCATATGCATCATTCACATCAGTAACAATCACATCCACGCTGTTTTCAAAAAAAAAAAAAAACAATTACATCGACGCAATGCCACAGGAGCAGTTTGGGTAGTTATAATCACCGGGTGACCTGGTCGGAACCAACAGATTTCTCTGGTAGAAGTTGGGCCGGGCGCAGCTGAAAGGCCCCACTCAGCGTGGGCATCACCGGAAATCCTCCTGGCACGGGATGTGGTCGAATCACACCGTGTACAACAGCACAATGTCTCCGTCCCTGATGCTTCTATTCGTCTTGCTCCAGGCTCCCAAGCTGTCCTCCCCCGTGCCCTGCTCCGCGTACAGCCCCGTCGCCCACTTCTCGTAGGGCGTCACCCACACCTGCTGCTTGGTGTAGCTGGCGCGGCGCTGCGGGTAGTCGTCGTCCGCCAGCAGCAACGCACCCGTCGCCCCCGCCCCCGCCGGTACCCGATCTCGTTGCCGACCGCGGTCCTCTTGCTCGGGTTCACGAACAGCAGGTCCGCCGGTGGGCTGTTGACGTCCACCTGGCCATCCGCCTCGGTCTCGGCCACCTCGCGGCGCACCGTCCAGTAGCTCCTTCTCGGCGTGTCGGCCCCGCCCGTGACCGGGTCCCTGGTGTTGCGCGCGGGGACGATGGTGTTCTTGATGAATGAGTTGTTGGTGCCGTCCACGTCCAGGTCCAGGTGGTACGTGATGAAGTGGTCGTGGTAGACACCCACCGGCCACCAGCGTGCCGTGCGCGTTCAACTTGATCTGCTCCACGTGTGTATACGACGTCGCCTTCATCTCAAGGATGCCACTGAGTGACACCTGCAGCGCATGCTTATGGTTAGTGTGCATGTTTTGGGTTTCATGATTTGCTCCATCATCACGTGACGCAAAGGGACAACAAGAGAGATGGTGGACAGGACGTATATTTATATATATACACCATACCACACCATGCCGCCCAAACCCGGTGTGACGCCACGCGACATCGCCGGCATGCCGCTCGAACAGGCATATGACGTCCTTGGCCTCGACGGGCTCACCGTCCGCGTTGGCGTAGTAGCCGTCGAAAGTAGGCCGCATTCGTGGGGCAGTCGGCGCCACGAAGGAGCGGCGACGCCGAGACGCCCGGGCTGTAGTCACCGGAGTCTATGAACGTGTGGAAGTACCACTCCTCCACCGTGTCCATGTAGGGATAAACACCTCCAACACGAAACCACCGTAGAGCACCCGCCGATGCCGCTGGCCCCCCGGTGGTATCAGCGTCTTGGATCGAGGTGAGTGAGATGACCATGCTGGCGCGCATGTCGAAGCCAACATGGAACTCCCAGTTGGCCGATCTGCAGTCACGCAAGCGAGGTAGAGTGGTACTCCCCATCACTTCCGAATATAGTCCAGTTAAATCCAGCAGTTCCAAAAATAATAAAGATCGAATTGAAATAATTTTATTAGACAGATGTTTTTATTTTAGAAGGCAACACATTTATCTGATAGCCTCTGTAAATAATTTTAGGAGACAAAATTAACATTCACTGATTTTTGATTCAAATATTTGATTTTTTAAACAATCTTGTGTGTACACACATCTTATACCAAAGTTGTACTGTTTGACAATATTTAAAACATTGTAGTTGAAGCTTCTTTTATTTTAGTATATTTAGTAGCTAAAATATTCAATACAAGATTATGAAAGGTTGATACAAAACAATAACATCATCTTATATATACTCACAAATGATTGTGTGGTAGGGAGGTGTTAATATTGAGTGGTAGATCGTGAGTTGAAGTCTTGAGATCGAAATAGAATGTTTTTTTGGTTTTTTGAGTTTTCTAGAACCACGATTAACAGAGACGAGCATACTGATCTATAACGAACTGGCCATAAATTATTCAATGATAGTTGTTGGATATATTTTGTTTTTAATTAAAATTATCCACCTTTAAAAGCATCATAAAGTAACCCCTAAACCTAAATCTGGCACAATTCATATCTCTTTTGGCTCCTCCATCTCCGCTGACCCCTCCTACCCTTCCTCTGTCCTCTTGCCTGCTCCTCCTTCGCTAGATTACCACTTACCACAACTTTTGTCAGGGAGGATGGAGCCATGGTGGTCGAACTCCATATCTACTACTCTAGGAACCCACCTGGGCTTCAGATCCCCGTAGGAGAGTCCGTGTGCGATCTGCTTGGACCAGCTCCTGCTGTCTACTCCTCCTCCACTAGACCACCACCACCAATCCACCATGGCCGCTGAGGTGGATGAATGATGAGTCCATGGTGGTCGATCTTGGACTCCCAGCAGGTGAGTGTGCCCACGGTGAATCCATGGTGGTCGATCTACCCTCCCAACTGCGCCCAGCCCTATGTTGTTAGGTGCTAGCTGGTGGCTACCTACGGTGGTCCGAGCGTCCAATTGCTAGATCTGGACACTGTACAGGGCTTGTGAGTAGGGGAGATGGGGTGGAGGTTTAGGGGGTTGGGGCGAGTTGGACTTGGGTGTGGCCGGTGATAGTTGTGGGAGTGGGTGAAGGGCTGAGTGATGTACCGAGGCTAAGGGTTAGGGTTATAACTTGCTTGTATATATGTAGGTATACTATGCTTTAATAGCATTCACGGGCCTTCAGCGATTATGTAGGCAGGTCCCCATGAGGCAATGTACTATGTAGGCGATCATGGGCATGCATACCATCATCGCCCCATGGTCCCCGATGACGGTAAGATTTTCACCATTTGATTCCCTATATGGAGAAAGAATTCCAACCATCATCGAGGGTACCATTGAGTAGGGGCATGGCGGCCATATGCACTACTGGATTCAGGTTCTTTGTCGAGTGCCTGAGGCACTCGGCAAAGGCTATATTGCACTCGGCAAAGCACACACGGCAAAAAATTGATCGGCAAAGCACTCTTTGCCGAGTGTATTTTATCGGGCACTCGGCAAAGGCTTTGCCGAGTGCCCCGGAAACACTCGGCAAAAAAAAGCAACCGTCACGGCGCCGGTCCCGTTGACGGTCACTTTGCCGAGTGCCAATCCGTGAGGCACTCGGCAAAGAGCTTTTATTTTTTTTTAGAATTTTCTTTGCCAAGTGCCAACCCTCCATGCACTCGGCAAAGCTTTTTTATTTTTTTTAAAAAATTCTTTGCCGAGCGCCAACCCAGAAGGCACTCGGCAAACATTTTTTATTTTTTTTTGAAAAATTTTTGCCGAGCGTCAACCCGGAAGGCACTCGGCAAAGAGCTTTTATTTTTTTTTGGAAATTTTCTTTGCCGAGTGCCACCACTCCAGGCACTCGGCAAAGATTTTTTTTAAAACTCTTTGCCGAGTGCTAACACGGCAGGCACTCGACAAAGTTTAAATTTTTTTTTTAAATTTCTTTGCCGAGTGTTAGAGTCACAGCACTCGGCAAAGCTGGAAAATCTATTTTCTGGTCGCCCATTTTGCCAGCTTTGCCGAGCGTTGTGACCATTGCGCTCGGCAAAGGGGTCCTTTGCCGAGTGCAACACTCGGCAAAGTGACCCAAAACGGCAAATATTTTTTTATTTTTGCATTCCATCATGACAAATACATTCATACAAACATATATCACATATATATCTCATCCATCACATATATATCTCATCCATCGCATATATATATCTCATCCATCACATATATATCTCATCCATCCACACATCCATCCGCCCATATCACATCCATCACAATATATAATAATAAGTGCTCAAGTCCATCCAAATAAGTTTACAAGTCCATCAAAGTCCACAAGTGCATCACAAGTCCATCACCAAGTGAACAACAAATGTAAAAAATACAACATGCACTCATCTCGGCCACTGCGACTGTGGTGAAGGCCCAGATGCATCATTCGTAGGTGCATGAGGTGGATTATTCAAACCACCGTTAGATGGAGACTGCACAAAGGAGAAAAGATTGCATGTGAGACAAGATTATTTTGATAGCTAATCTAGGACGATAGAGGCCATACAAGCAAAGCACAAGTGAAAGTAAAAAACTTTGATACTCACAGGAGTAGCTGCAGCTGCAGGACGCGGAGGCAGAGGTGGAACCAACAGCCCAGGTGGCAGAGACAAGCCCATACGTTGCCCAAGCCCTTGTAGGAAATCCGTAATGTCCATCAGCCTCTGCGCCTAGGCCTACCGCTCGGCCCGCTCGGCCTCCAACTGGGCCCCCAGCTCCTGACATTCCTTCATTTCTTGTTCCAGCTGGGCCTGCAATATTTCACTCCAATGTTTCAGTAATGCAAAGCTAATTAAGGTGTGTAAAGATCAATGTATGACGAGTAAAACAGGAATAACCTCGAGTGCGTCGACCCGGTGCTGTGCAGCGGTCGGCCGTGTGCGAATGGCCGGGCTCTCGCTTGTGCTCCGTGCTCGGATCTGGGAGAGAGAGGGAGTAGAGGCCGTGTCGATGACGCCGTCGTCAAGCCAGAACCGTCCATGCTTCTTGCCTTGCCCCGCCCTCATGACGGCCTCTCCATCGAAGTCCTGGGTGCTCGGATCGTGGTCTGCCCCATGGAGCGACCTCGCCACCTCAGTGTACTCACTGATGCGGGAGTGGATGCTCGGGTTCGTGTATGCCTCGGGCGGGTCCTCCAGGTTGAAGGAGACGTCGGACATCGCCTTACCCTTGTGGGCCATACACCATGCCTGGAAGTCCGAGCAAGCCTGGCCACTATGTGACGCCAACTACGAGAAAGACAGCACGATGATTAGAAATTAGACAGAACTGAGCGTGACAATAGATAAATCAATTCGCGTACCCATGCTTGTTTGTATCCGGCGAGGTTGCGGCTACCTTGATGGTGTGCTGGACCTTGCATCAGTAAACGACGGTCCCGGGCATCCCTGTGCATCTTGAGGTACTCCTCCGTGAACCACCTGTCCACCATCATCGCCCAGCACTTGGGATACGCTTGGCACCACCAGGGAATCACCTACACGTCATCAAGTATTGGACATATAAGAAGATCAAATTAAACCAACTTAATCTCAAATCGAATCAATGTTGATGTTCTTCATTTACCTCAAGGTACTGCTCCTGGGTCAGCTGCATCTCTCTTGCGTCTTTCTTGGTTTTCCTCTCTCCAAGCTTTGACCCGTAGTAGGTTACGATGGCCTGGATGCGCGCCTCTTGATGCATGTCGGTGACGAGTTTTTTACAGGCTTTGGTAGTCGCCTGCTCCGCCCTGGCCTCAAATCCCTCCTCGCATCTGTAATAAGTCTGCATACAAAAGCGATGTATCGATTCATTATTTCAAGAAAAGTCTAATGAATGCGACGTATTGAGCAATGTTGTGCAAGGGAGACTTACCCAAAACTCTGCCTTCACCCGCGCTGCCTTGTTGGGGTACTCCGCATCGGAGGCGACGACGTAGTGGTCAAACGAGTAGGCCGGCTCCGTCTTCGATGCGTACGTGATAATGCCGGGGAAGTGCTGCCTGCACAGAAGACCCAGGATGCCGTTGACTAGCCGTGCGCTACCACCCGACACAACCACCCAGTTCTTGCACAAGTAATTAAGAAAAAATATTAGTTTTTTTCATCATATCATATGAAGTAGTGGTGATAACATATACAGTTACTTACTTTTGTCCTTCGGGGTGAATCACTGGGCGTTGGTGAGGAAGCGGAACCTGTGGGAGGCTTGCGGGACCTCACAAGTAGACACTCGAAGAGGAGTTGGAGGAAGCGGAACCCGTGCCTACCACCTCCCCCCTCCTCCTCCTCCTCCACCTCCTCCTCCTCCTCCTCCTCCTCCTCCTCCGTCTGCCGAACCAACTCCTCATCTGACTCGTCCACGGGCGCCACCTCCTCCTGCGGCTGGCGGTCCTCCTCACGTGGCGTGGGAGGAGACGGCCCCCTTCTGTGGCTAGCGGTCCTCCTCCTCCTGTTCGATCCCTCTGCCGCCCCCTCCGCCCCCTCCTGCGACCGGCGTGGTCTTTGGTAAATCGAGTTCACAGACCTATGATGGTCGCCCACCATCTTTGCTCAATCACCTGCAATAAAAAAGAAAAACAAGACATAATTAGAAATAGGTGCAAAAATAAACAAAACATAATTACAAAAAACATAGTATTACAGGTATTAGAAATATATGCAAAAATGAACAAAACATAATTACAAAAAACATAGTATTACATGTATTAGAAATAATCTTCATGATTGAAATTAGCTGGATCATAGGTCTCGTCATCACTATCAACATTGTCCAACTCATCAACATTATCCGAAGGAGGAATGTTGTCTTCATTGTCATTGCCGAAATGTAATCGCTCAAGCATTTGTATGTCCTTCAGATTTCGCACCTCGTCTCCAGCGTCCTCATCATCATCCCTTTCATTATCTACTTCCATTCCTATCTCTTCAGTTAAGTCTATGTCAAACCTCCCTTGTAGCCCCTCTTCTTGATAGAACTCTCCATCATATGTGTTTGGGTTGAAGTTATAATCTTCATCGTTTGGGACAGGTAGTTTACCGTGTGGCGAAACCTTGTGCACAATAGACCAACCCTTAAGATGCTCGACGTCTTTGCATGCGTATGACATATAATAAACCTGGACGGCCTGTTGAGCCACAATGTAGACATCTTTTCCTGGATAGACGGAATCCTGTCGAATCTCGACTAGCCCAAGCTTAGGGGTTCATCTCGTTACACCAGGATGAAACTAGTGGCATTTGAATATGACAGGAGTAAGAGGTTTGGAACCATAAAATGATAGTTCATAGATTTCTTCAATTCTTCCATAATAGTCAAGTCCATCAGTGCCGGGCATAACAACTCCGCTGTTTGTGGTTTGTTGATTGGGCTGACTCTGCTCGTAGCTTGCTATGTGAAAACGATATCCATTCACGTCATAACCGGTAAATGACTTGACCCTAATGGCACAGCCATTTGCAACCTGTCTTAACTCATCACTTATAGGCGCATCAGTTTGGGCTTTCTGTTTGAACTAACAAATGAAATCAGGGCTCCTTGGTCCCACACCCCGTGAAAGAAGGGTATCATTTTCTAACGGGGTAGGTTGCCTTGATCCATGCCAGGATTGACGAAGAAATTCCCAGTACCAACGAGAAACAAGGGGGTTGGATGACGAAACAAGGACATACAGCGAAATGAAACAAGTTCGTTTAGAACTTACTGAATGAACGGTTGCACCTCGACAAGGTTGGTCAACACATAGAGCATGATACTGCGCCACTCTTCATTTTTCAATTGCTTAGTGGTCGATGCACTTGCGCTTCCAAGTTGCCCTTGGAAAAGGCTGAGGTTCGATTCATTTTTGCCAGCATTGTAACGAGGGGGTGGATTATGAACGTTAGGAAGTTTCTCAGTGTAGTATTTCTCTGTGAAGTTCGACACCTCCTCTAGAATGTATGCCTCTGCAATGGAAGCCTCAATTCTGGCTTTATTTCTACATTTTTTGCGAAGAGTCTTCAGACATCTCTCGATTGGATAGCACCAACGGTTCTGCACGGGCCCCCCATCCGTGCCTCATACGGGAGGTGCACAATCAAATGATGCATCGACAAGAAGCAGGCGGGTGGAAAGATCTTCTCTAACTTACAGAGTAACACAGGTGCCGCTTTTTCCAAGTCATCAATGACGGTTCGAGAGAGCTCCTTGGCACAAAGCTGGCGGAATAAGTAGCTCAACTCTGCCAGCACTTGCCAGACATGCTCCGGGACATAGCCTCGAACCATCGCTGGAAGAAGTCGCTCAATCCATATGTGGTAGTCATGACTCTTCATCCCGTTGACTCGTAGAGTGCCTAAGTTAACTCCCCTCTTTAGATTCGCTACATACCCATCAGGGAACATTAGCTTCTTGATCCATTCAAGTACTTCCCTCCTTTGGTCCTTTTTCAAGACGAAATTAGACTTAGGCCTTCTCTAGGTCTTGCCACGACTAGGAGGTTGCATCTCTTGATTTGGTCTATCGCACAATGTTGCTAGGTCTACTCTAGCCTTTGGGTTGTCCTTAGACTTTTTAGTATCCATGAGTGTTGCCCAAAGTGCCTCGGCGACATTCTTTTCAGTGTGCATTACATCAATGTTATGTGGTAGAAGAAGGTCATCGAAATAGGGGAGCCTCGTCATGCCCGAGATATGAGTCTCGTCATATCCCACAAAACCACCTTCTTCATTGGGCACGAGAGCACCTATCTGAGCATGAACCTCGGCACCATTCATCATCCGCGGTGCAGGGTTTGTCACTTTGACGCCTTTCATAAAGTTCTTGATGTCTTGTCTGAATGGATGGTCAAGAGGTAGGAATTGACGATGTCTATCAAACGACGAATACTTGCCACCCTTCTGCAACCAAATAAACCTCACACCTTCCTTGCATATTGGGCATGGGAACTTCCCGTGAACACACCAGGCGCAGAATGTCCCATACGCCAGGAAGTCATGCAGGGAGTAGTTGTACCAAATGTGCATTTTGAAGGTTGTCTTTGTAGCTCGATCGTATGTCCATACCCCTTCGTCCCAAGCACGGACCAATTCATCAAACACGGGCTCCATGAACACACCCATATTACTCCCTGGGTGTCCAGGAATTATCAACGATAAGAATACGTTATGTCGTTGAAAGGAGACACGGGGGGGGGGAGATTAAGGGGGATAACAAAGACGAGCCAACATGTGTATGGGGCAGCCATCATTCCGTAAGGATTGAACCCATCTGTTGCCAACGCGACACGTACATTACGAGCCTCATCTGCTTTATCACGATGTTTGTCATTAAAGCGGATCCAAGCTTCACCATCGGATGGATGTACCATCTTGTCAGGATTGTACCATTTGCCATTTTTGTGCCATGTCATCTGTTTCACGGATTCCTCGATCATGTATAGCCGTTGGATCCTCGGTAGGAACGGAAGGTACCGTAGGATTTTCATGGGGATCATAAGTTGCCTCTTCTGGCCATCATCAGAGTCTACCTCTAGGTACCTGGAGGATTTACACTTTGGACAGAACTTTGCATGCTCGTGTTCTTTCCTAAATAGGAGGCACCCTTTCGGACAAGCATGTATCTACTCACACGTCATCTTAAGTGCTCGAAGGAGTTTTTGTGACTCATACATGCTCTTCGGCAGAATGTGGCCCTCCGAAAGCAAGGTGCCAAACACGGCCAACATCTTATCGAAGCCAGGTCGACTTAAGTTTAACTCGGACTTCAACCCCATTAAGCGTCCAATGGCATCCAGTTGAGACACCGTTGACTGATCGTGAAGGGGTTTCTATGCCGAGTCCATCATATCGTAGAACGCCTGTGTGGCTGCTTCCATCTCCTCCTTCTCACGTCCCTCATCGAATTGTCCTTGGTGAAAGTCATCTAACATGTCTGCTACCCCCGCATCAGCATCAAAAGCCTCCACCCGAGGTCTCACCACCTCCTCTCTCATACGATGGGCTTCACCATGGTGGACCCACCGGGTGTAGTCCAGCGTAAATCCATTCTTCACAAGATGTTTACCCATTTCCACCTTGTTTACCCTTCTCCTGTTTCCACATTTGCTGCAGGACACAAAACTAGGCAATGTCCTTTAGCAGCGTTGCCAAATGCACTGTTCAAGAAAGCATCAGTCTTGTTCATCCATTCCGTGGTGTAATCACTCTGACTTCTCCAGCCCGTGTACATCCACTGACGGTCATCCATCCTCTAACATATGTATCGGCGAGTAATGTAACCATTAATTGCATCTACATGGTGTTCCTACTGTCTAATAGGTGAGGATAGGTCCTAATCCCACCCGTAGATGTGTAGATGAGGTTAGTTTCCATGCTCTACTCCTATCCGAGATAGAATTTCGGCAGCACCTCCCCGCTGTTCTCCAGATACACGTCCTGCCAAAGAAGAGTGTGTATCCGAAGAACAACAGGGAGGTGATGCCGAAACTCTGTCTCGGACTAGAGAAGAACATGGAAACTAACCCATCTACGCATCCGTGGGCTATCCAAAAAGCGTAGACAATCCGAAATAGATACGGTCATAGATATGCAAAGATCTGCATACCTCCAACCGTATCTCTTTCGAACGGGAGATGCCTAACTGGGTTACGCGATCTACGACAATGATACGAAAAGAGGGGTTATACCTAGGGTGGCGACGGAGTCAGGCTAGCGGGGCCGTGGCAGGTCAGTGTAGTGGCGAGATGACATAGTGCAGGCAGACCGACACGGTGGCGAGAACTCCGACTCAACTCTGACGGGCTCTTCTCTACAAAAATGGAACAAAATACTGTTATTTACAAAAAAATTCGGCAGAACCTCCCCTGCACGGTGAGGTTTCCAAAACCTGCAAAAAACAACGGCATGATGGCCGACAAGCACATATGGCTCAACAGAAGCCATGTAGTTTGGATATCAATCCATGCAGAAGAATATATCCAAGTAGTACCACTACTTGTACTACTACTTTCACTATTGCTACTACTACTACCATTGGTTCTTCTACTACTACCACTATTGCTACAACTAATACCATTAGTTGTACTACTACTACTACCACTAATTCTACTACTAATACTACCACTAGTTGTACTAATACTACCACTAGTACAACTAATACTACTACAACTACCACTACGTCGACAATAATAAGTGAGAAGGGATACCTGACAGGCGACGGGGTAGGGGCGGGGCGGCGTCGGGATCGGGCGGAGTCGGGGACAGGGTCGAGCACGGATGGCGTCGGGGCGGGTGGTCCACGGGGGCGCGGCCGGGGCGGCAGGGCCGGCCGGGGGTCAGGGCGGGCGCGGCCGAGGGAAGGGCCAGCCGGGGGCACGGCGTGGCCCTGGCGCACAGGGCAGCGTGCGGCGCGTCTGGTTAGTAAGTGTCGGACCGGGGCAAACGGCAGCTCGGCCGGCGGTAGGGCGCGAAGGCAAGCGGGCGGCGCTGTGCCGGGGGCAGGGCCATGCCGAGGGCATGGCGCGCGGACATGCGGCCAGGGCGGTGTGGGCAAGGCGTAGTGCAATGGCGCGCGGGTTGGCCGGGCGTCGCGGCCCCCGCGCGTGCAAACGCGGCATCCGGGTGACACGGCACGCGGTCAGCGCGCGGCCGGGCGGCGCGGGCGCAGGGCGCTCAGGCAGCACGTCGCCGGCGGCGCGGGCGCGCGGGCGAGCAGGGCGGGCAGGCGTGGGCGGGCAGGCGTGGGCGCGGGATGGCTGGCAGTGACTGCCCGGCCGGTCAAAAACCGCTAAGTCCGCGGCTTTGCCGAGTGCCGGATTAGGGAGGCACTCGGCAAAGATTTTGTTTTTTTGTTTTTAATTTCTTTGCCGAGTGCCCCAGATCTGGCACTCGGCAAAGATTTATTTTTTTTTTAAATTCTTTGCCGAGCGTCTCAGATCTGGCGCTCGGCAAAGAAGATGTCCTGGTTTGTAATCATCGTACGTGACAACGTGCATGAAATCTTCTGAAATTTTTATCATAGCCTCCACATATGATATCACGACATCTCAAAAAGTTTCATGATTTTCGGACTTCGTTTGCTTTTTATAGAATTTATAAACACTTCACACGCAATTTTGCGGACATGTTTCGTGAACAAGATGTCCGAAATTTCGGGTCTGTTCCTGGATACGGCCTCTCAGAACACTCACTAACATGACTATTAATTTTCGAATCATTAAACTCCATTATTCGTACCACGTGCAGTTCAAATTTTTAATTTCCGAAAAAATTCAAGTAAACGAAATAAAGTAACTAAATATAACAAAAAGCCACAAAAAATCCCCAAATTGTAACTAGGAGTTCCTGATGCTTTAAAAAGGCTGCACAAAAAAATTGGAGGCCAAAAACAAAAAAAAACAAAAAAACTTTGCCGAGTGCCGGGGCATGGCACTTGGCAAAGGGTGTCTTTGCCGAGTGCCAGCCATCAAGCACTCGACAAAGAATGTTTTAATTTTTTTTAAAATTTCCTCTTTGCCGAGTGCATCCACAGGAGCACTCGGCAAAGAAATAATAAAAGAAATTAAATCTTTGCCGAGTGCCGTCCAGGGGGCACTCGGCAAAGTATTTTAAAAATAAAAAAAATTTCTTTGCCGAGCGCCAGATCTGAGACGCTCGGCAAAGAATTTAAAAAAAAATTAAATCTTTGCCGAGTGCCAGATCTGGGGCACTCGGCAAAGAAATTAAAAACAAAAAAACAAATCTTTGCCGAGTGCCTAACCGCAGGCGCTCGGCAAAGAAGGTCGTGGCAGGGCGCCATTTCGCGGGCAGCCTATGCCGAGTGGAGAGATTTTGCCGAGAGTCTGGCACTCGGCAAAGAAGTCCTTTGCCGAGTGCCCGTGTTTGCCGAGTGCCCGGCACTCGGCAAAGAAATCTTTGCCGAGTGTAGCACTCGGCAAAGAAGATCTTTGTCGAGTGTCCGATTTTTGACATTCGACAAAAAATTTTACACTCAGCAAAGTCTCTGTTTCCAGTAGTGATGGCCTTGTTTTAGGTAGTGATGGAGAAGACAACTCTAATAAATAGACCCGTAGAAAATATGAGGACTAAAGTATGGCGCCTATTTTAGGTAGTGGTGTTAGAGTTGTTGGTTGCCCATTCGTTCTTGTTGTTTTGATTTGACTCCACTTTTTTCTAGATCTGATTTTGGACCTCCCATTTCTAAATGCTAATAACGTGCAAAATAAAAATATTATTTTATTATTTTATTACACACAAAATAATAGCATTATCCTCCAATTATTTAGCTTATCGTTAGAAACAATGACATAATAAAAGTGAGCATTTTAAATTATAGATCATTTATAAATTATTTTAAAAGCTCGATCATTTATAAATTATTTTAAAAGCTCGATGATGTCAGCGAAGTAGCTTTTCTATGATTCTATCTCGTTGAATTTGAGTTTAGGTGCCTAATAAGAAAGCTGTTCTGTCAATTAGGAAATTTTCTCTTGTTTGAACTCCACTTTTTTTTTTCTTTATGTAGTTTGGACCAGCCATTTCTAAATGGTAACGGGCGGAATAAAAATATAACTTTAGGCACGAAAAAATAGTGTCATCCTTTAGCTTGTCATTCGAAACAATGACATAATAAAAGTGAGCGTTTAAAATTATATATCATTTATAGATTATTTTAAAATCTCAATGATGTCAGCGAACTGGTTTTCTATCTCGTTGCAAATTGCAAGTCGCATTACTGTTGAATGATGCAACGCTAGCGTGGTCCAGAGGAACAAGTAGATCACGAACGGTGTGGGCTCTGTCCAGAGGAACAAGTAGATCACGAACGGTGTGGGCTCTGACACCTTACCTGACAACACGGCCACCAATCCGGAATCCACTGCCCTCCGGCTGCACAACCACGCCGGGCTTCGTGGCCGGCCTGGTGAACGGCGGCCCGAGCTTCTCCGCCCTGTAGTCCGTACCATCGGCGTTGGGCACCGGCTCCACCACCCTTTCCCGGTACCCGACGATGGCCACGCGGTCGAGGTCCACCACCAGCGTCTCGCCCTCCAGCGGCCGCGCATAGAAGTTGGCCGACCCGGCGCTCACGAAGCACTGCATCTTCGCCACCCTGGCGCCGCCGTAGTCCGGCTGGCCACCGGTGCTGAACCAGCCCCTGGAGAGCACCCCGCAGCCTACGTCGCTGACGTTCAGCCCGTGGCGCTGCACGGACTCCACGAACGGAGGGTACGTGGGCGGCAGCGCCATTGCCGCGACCTGGTCCTCCGCCGTCATCATCGGGAAGCCCGCGTCGTAGTGGAGTGCGTGCGAGAGGACGGACGGCGCCGAGGTGTCGGTGACGTCGACGAGGAGCTTGTGCGACTGGCCATCGGCCCGAGCGATCACGAGCGCGCGCCGCGGGAGGTGGGCCGTGGAGGCGCCCGCGCCAGAGGCGTATGTAGGTGAAGACGACCGCCTTGTCGTGCTCGTCAATGCCGACGTAGTGGAAGTGCAGCGGGCGGGCGGGGACCAGCGGTGATGCGAGCACGGCGGCTGCTCGGACAGCCATGATCTCGGCGGCAGAGAGTGGGTCGAGCGGGTGCCGGGTGGGGATGGGAGGATGCTGCTGCCAGGGCGGTGGTGCTGGTGAGCAAGAGGACAGGGAGGACAGCAAGCATCATTGTTGCCAGGAAAAGAAGCATGCACTCCAATAATGGAGACCAAGAGCTGACATAGGCTTATTGGCTCCGATCCAAATTAAAAGAAGTGCACATCTGATTTTTTCAGATAAATTAGATTTATAAATTACAAAAATATGTTTTTATTTTTAACATAATAATACTTATTATCACCGGAAAAAATCTCGGCCAGAAAAAAACGAGATTTCCGATAATCCCGTTTCTCACCACTACGTAAAAAACGATTTATAGCAACGGGTCGAATTTTTTGTAGGGGCGGCTGGTGATGGAGCCGCCCTTATAGTGCCGTGCTCGGGTGCCCAGACACCAACCGCCCCTATAAATGGAACAGTAGGGACGGCTGGTGATATGAGCCGTGTCTACAAATGGGTCTGATTTGTAGGGACGCCTCACTCACCAGCCGCCCCCGGCGTTTCTATTTGTAGGGACGGCTGGTGATTGAGCCGCTCCTACAAATGACCCCCGTATAAATAGCTCCGATTTGTAGGGGCGGCGCAATCACCAGCCGCCCCTACAAATGGCCCCCGTATAAATAGCTCTGATTTGTAGGGGCGGCTCAATCACCAGCCGATATACAAATGACCCACATATAAAACAGCTGCAGCACCTTCTTTCTTCTCAAGTCACTCACTCCAACAGGTGAAAGAAAGGTGGGGAGGCCTTGGGCACCTCTCCAAAATTGCTCTACTAAGGGGGGAGGTTTTGGTCTCAAATCCTTTGGTGGAGAGGTTGTAGAAGCTAAGAAAATAGTATTCCACACTTTTTTTTAGTTTTAATGGTTGGTTAGAGGGTAATTAAAGTTTTGTTTTTCTCTCTTCCATGGTGCTTGAGCTACTTATGAAGCCAATTAGACCCAAGTTTCAAATGTACTAGGGTAAATTAGGGAGGGGAACAAGATCATACCCTTATTTGGTCCATGTTTCTTAATTTTAGTGAACAATTAGTTAGTTTTATTCATATAGATCTAGATCTAGGGTTTGGTTTTTTTATTAATTTCATTTTTGTAAATTTGGACTAAGGTTTGTATGAAAGATATTGGGTAAAGTACAATTGTTGCTAATTGTTGTTTTTAAAATTGTTAATTGTAATCAATAAATATGTATTTTAATTAATTATGGATAAATGGGCCATTAATTAATTTTCCTCTACCATGGTGTATTTGTATGCTTCATGTAAATATATTAGATTTATATTCATATATATCTGAAGTATATACAATTATTCTCAAGTAATTATTAATTTGATTCATTTTTATATATATCTGAAAAAGTAGTCCTTTAATGTTTGTTTTGTTGTTGTTGTAAAAGATGGAGTACAGGAACTCTTGGATGTATGGTTCATTAAGGTTCAAAGCAGATTTCCGTGAAGAGGTGGATAAATTTATTGAAGCCGCAAAGAAGCATGCAACGACATTGAAAGAGAATAAGGATACAATTATTTATCCCAGTAAAGATTGCAAGAACCGTATGGCATGGACAGATGTGACTATCATCAGATCATATTTGATTATACGAGGATTTGTTGAGGACTACACAGTGTGGATTCATCATGGTGAAACGGTTATTGTTAACGACGAGGATGAGGAGGAATACGATGACGAAACCATAGAATCCCTGTCCCAATATTCAGTAGAGCTTGATACACGAATAGATTTTGAGTTTGACAATGAACAAGGTGGTGATACTGGTGGTTGGGATGGTAACGACGAAGGTGGTGCCAATAATGATGGTGGAGCACGTGTCGAGGATGAAGATGATTTGGAGGACATGATTCGAGCCCTTGGACCAGATATTTTACTAAATAGTCCAAAAGGTCTATAAAATTTGGAAAAGGTGACAAAAGCATCGAAGGAGACTGTGTATGGTGTTGAAAAAGGCTGTCCGACACATTGGACATTGCTACATTTTGTGCTTGAGCTGCTCATCCTGAAGGCTAAGTATGGCTGGTCAGACTGTAGTTTCAATGATCTATTGCATCTCCTGTCATGGGTGCTGCCACAACCAAACTCAGTTCCCGCCAACACATACCAAGCGAAGAAGGTCATAAGTCCATTGACAATGGGGGTTGAAAAAAATCCATGCATGCCCCAACAACTGTATACTTTTTCGTGACAAAACGTTCAAGTCACTGGATAAATGTCCCCGGTGTGGGGCGAGCCGGTACAAGAACAATGACCTTTACGATGGGGACGAAGCCTCCACGGGAAAAAAGAGGAATAAGAAGGGTACAAAAAAGGTGATACAAGAATCTCAGCCCCTAGAGGACACTCCATTAGGCAACAATGAAAAGCAGAGAAGAATTCCTGCCTTGGTAATGTGGTACCTGCCAGTGACCGACCGCTTGAGACGTATCTTCCTAAACCCTAAAGAAGCCGCACTCATGACCTGGTGGGATGATGAGCGCAAGGTGGATGATGATAAGATTGCACACCCGGCTGATTGTAGTTAGTGGTAAAGGTTTGATGAGAAGCACAAAGAATTCAGTGATGACCCAAGAAATGTATGGTTTGGCTTGAGTACCGATGGAATCAATCCCTTCAATGAGAGGATGAGCGACCACAACACATGGCCAGTGATCTTGACCATGTACAACATCCCAACATGGTTGTGTCAGAAGAGAAAGTACCTTCTCCTCACTATTCTTATTTTTGACCCTAAACAACCAGGCATTGATATAGACGCGTTCCTCGAGCCTTTGATGCAAGAAATGGAGAGGCTATGAAGGCATGGGGAGCAGATGTACGATGCGTTCTGAATGGAGGACTTCATATGTAGAGCAATAATATTTGTTACTACCATTAATTACCCCACGTTGTTTGCTTTGTCTGGACAGATCAAAGGGAAGATGGGATGCTTGGTTTGCTTGGATGGTACTACATGGGTGTACCTAAATGCATCCAAGAAGATAGTTTACCTAAGGAACCGATGCTTCTTAAAGACAAGTCACAAGTACCACAGCAAATTGTTCTTCAGATTTTATGACAACGCCCCAGAGATTGAACCCCCTCCGAAGAGACGTCATAACGGAGAACACGTGTATAGAATGGTGAAAAACATACGCGTCATCTATGGAAAGAAGAATCCGGATGGGACGAACAGAGATAGAAGCACACCTCCTGTCGAAGGCGTACCTTTCAAGAAATAATCGATCTTCTTTTAGTATATGCCTTATTGGCTAGACTTGGAGGTCCCTCATGCCATTGATGCTATGCACGTGCAGAAGAATGTCTTTGAGAGTCTCATTGCTACCTTGATGGACACAGGCAAGTCAAAGGATGGTCTGAAAGCACAGAAAGACATGGTGCAGCTAAACGTGATGCCACAGCTTCACCCGGTACCTGAGGCTACTGGAAAATACACTCTGCCCGCGATGTGCTTCAACCTAACACCAGACAAGAAGAGAGCTATATGCACTTTCCTAAGGGGGATCAAAGTCCCGACTGGGTTTTCAGCAAATGTGAAGAAGCTAGTGTCGATGAAGGACTTGTCAATAACACACTGCAAGGCACACGATTGCCATGTGATGCTGACAGTGTTTCTACCTATTGCAATCAGGGCTATAAAGCTAGAGTTCTTGAAAATGGCCATCACCCGCATGTGCTACTTCTTTTCGAAGATCTCACAGAAGACGATTGATAAGCAAGAGCTGAGTGACCTATATGAATTTGTGGTGGAGACACAAAATCATCTGGAGAGGTGTTTACCTCCTACTTTTTTGATATAATGCCACATCTCATGATTCACATGGTTCATCAGATACAGGCGCTGGGCCCTTGCTACTTGCATGAAATGTGGTCCTACGAGCGGTTCATGTCGGTTCTAAGTCAATACGTGCATAATCGAGCATACCCAGAGGGCTCCATGATATAGGGTTACAGTACTGAAGAAGTCGTCGAGTGTTGTTAAGAGTACCTAAAAGTACAGAAAGGGATTGGTAAACCCAATTCTCGTCACAAGGGTAGGCTGGCTGGGAAGGGCACTAATGGTAGAAAAGTGTTCATCGACCATGATTACAAAGAGGTGAGTTGGGCGCATTACAGTGTCTTGCAGAGTACACAACTAATGCAACTGTACATTGATGAACACTTGTCTATCATTATGGCAGAGAGAAATAACCGTTCAGATGATTGGGTCATGAAACAACACAAGCAACGACTAACTACATGGTTGAAGGACCAAAACATACCACCTGGAGAAATCATAGACTCTATTACCATCAATAGGTTAGCGGAGGGGCCATCAAGACAAGTGACATCTTGGAATGCTTATGACATCAATGGGTATACATACTATACCCACGCAAAGGATAGTAAATATGTGAACCAAAACAACGGCGTTCAAATAGAGGCTCTCGATGGATTGGGGCGAAAGATCCAATACTTTGGCATCATTGAAGAGATATGGGAACTTGACTATGGAAGGGATATAACGGTGGCCCTGTTTCGATGCCGCTGGATCAAACAACACCAACTGAACGAGATCGGATTGAGAGTCCTGGACCTCGAGAATCTAGGCTACCAAGATGACCCTTGGGTGTTCGCTGCACGTGTCGCACAAGTTTTCTATATGTCTGACCCACAAAGTAACCTCCCCCCCCCCCCGAAGAAGAAGACAAAGCACGTGGTTGCCTCCGGGAAACAGCATATTATTGGAGTTGATGGAGTGGACGATGTTGAAGCTTACAATAACTACGATGACGTGCCGCTATTCACAGACTTTCCTAAGAAGATCAGTGTTGTGGAAAAGAACCTCCCCAAAGACATATTGCCATGGGAACGAAAAGGTGTCAAGGGAAAGTCGTTACATCGGGCTAGCTAGTTGTTGAATGTGGAGTGTTTATGTACATGTGTGTTTGTAAGACTTCATTTATGGATGCGTGTGAGACTATATATTTTTGTACGTGTGTAAGACTACATATTTTTGTATGTGTGTGAGACTACATTTATGCATGTGTGTGAGACTACCCTTTGAATTGTTCAAAATTAGTGACAAAGACATATGACTAGACTAAAATGATAGAGCATGATTTTAGAAAATTTTAGGAAATAAAACCATCACATTTGGAGTTAGTATGAGGGAGAAAAACTAGTTACAAGTTTCTGCCATAGATTAAAAAAAGAAATCACACTTGTTCATCATTGATCATCATGAACAGTTGTGCTTTTACTCACCCCCATCTCCGCGCCACCTCCCCACACCCACGCCCCCTCACCCCCTCCCGCGCCCCCTCCCGCGCACCTGCCCTAGGGTTTCCAGAGGAGAGACGATGCCGCCGGCGAGCGAGGAGCCTTCAACCTCCAGCGGTCCCGCACCTGGCCCCCGACGCCCACCCCCGCGCACCGACGACGCAGGCTCCCGGTGCCCCACCCCCGCACGCCGACGACGCAGGCTCCCGGCGCCCCGCTCCCATTCACCTCGCCTGCCCCAGGACTGGATTTGGCCGGCTGAACACAGCCTTGCCGACCGCCGCTGCCCTACTCCCAGCTGCCTAGGTCTTCGCCAGACCCTTTGCCGGCAACGAGCATCCACCAGTCACACACCAGGTATGCCCGCCCCCCTCTCTTCCCTTCCTTCTGGGCAAAATTAAGCACCCGAACCCTAATTCAAACTAGCTATATCTGGGTAATACGGATCCAAAAGTATGGTGTGAACCCTAATTCAAACTAGCTGTAACAAATTGTGTAATGATGAAAGATTGGAAGTGATGCTTATTTACTTTCAATATCTGAGCCACCCTTACCAAATCACTGTCATGAGCATATATTTGCATGCTAAGTTCCAACATGCACTTCAATTTTCAACGGTTTAACATCTGTTTCAAAGGCTTAGGTGTCTGGGCAGACCCAGCTCGCCCTTTAACAAAAAACTATCATGGCATTGAAATACATGGTAAATTCACTCCTGTTGAATGCCTGTCATTTTCAGCTAAACATTCTAGATCAATGGCCCTTGATACCAGAACAAGCTAGGAGCCAAAATAAAATGTACCTAGTAGCTAGGGCTCTTGATTTTGTTGAATGAAAATCTTTGTGATTTACTATGGATCATTCATGCTCTCCGACGTGAGCATATTCTGCATCAGGATTCTTCATGCTGAGAAATGGGAATTGGATAATATTAGTGATGATTATTCGATATCCTCTGTAGATATGCAGCACGGTTGGGATGATGCATCAATCTTAATTCGCATACGTGTTACAAATGCTGGTGATTAGTCAGCCCAGGAATCTCTTAGTTGATCTGTTGTATTTCAGTCTGTCGGCTACAAGCAAGCAATGTTCCACATTAGCTAGCTAGCCTGATTACTTAAATTAGATAAAGCTTGATTTGGTCAACCAGCATATACACTGAACTGAATACCGGCAGTTTCTTTTGATTTTTGAATGGGGATCCTCACTACTTAAATAGACAGCTTACTTGACATTTGAACTTGAACAAGAGAAGAAAATGTTACCTACGCACGCACAAGTTTTTTTTTCTTCCAGACTAGTTCTACGCCAGATATATAAACAACTTGTTGACATCTTACATACGTATACCAAATCAAATACAGTGCTTGTATATTGCAAGGTAAAAATTGGTGCAATACCTGAGAAGTAAAACTCAGGATCGGCTAGCCGCTGCTTACACTTTTGTGAATACTTCAATTTTAATTTTAGGAACCACCTGTCGATTATATTCGGTAGAGGCATGCCATGATTTTATCATTGTGCCACGGCATGGAAATAATATATTTTCATTGTGGTATTGTTTCTGTCATAAGCAAAGCAATTTGCTTTACTATTCCACTTTGGCATTATAAATTAGCCTATGTGACCAAATTCATTTCAATTTAGAGTCATACACATTGAAATTAGCCTATGTAAATATTTTGTTAATATAAACTTAGGTTAAAACATATAAGTTCCATTTTACGTGTTAACTGCTCTCTAACCCTTTTATTTTCGTTACTTACTCCACTTCATTTTTCCCAAATACCTATGTTTTCCCAGGATGACACTGTTTTTATCTTGTAATTCTTAATGAACTGGTGCTTATAGCTGATTGTTTTGGATACAACTATTTGTATATACTACTACTACTACTCTACTGAACTACTACTACTACTACTCTACTCTACTGAACTACTACTACTCTACTTGCTACTGCTAGCTACTCCTACTCCTACTAGCTGGCTGCTACTCTACTCTCTTCCCTAGCTGCTGGCTGCTACTCTTAACTACTGGCTGCTACACTTCTCTACTCCTCCTCTACTCTACTCCTCTACTATTACTCTATCTACTATTACTCCTCTACTCAGCAGCTGTTGCTTTTTTACACCTTTTCCTCTCTATGTTTGCTAACCAACTGTTGCTTTTTTTTCTAAATCTCCCCTCTCCTCTCCTTTGTTTTGCCGATGATGAAATTGTCCAAGTCTATACATTATATGGAATATGAGCTGATGATCAAGAACTTGTGAGGAACTTGGCATCATTAGCAGCCGCCCCTACATTACCTTCTCCTCTCTTCTCTGTTATGATGCCTTGATGCTCCAAGTTTCAGATCAAATGATGATTGACATGTTTCTGAGGCCTCTACTATTGCTACTTCTCGTTTTTTGGACATATTGTTGTTTATAGGACTACTTTGTTTTATAGACCTTTTTTATTTCTTATACCTTCTCGCGTACCTAAAGCACACTTTCTTGTATCTATTAGAACAAAGCGCGAAATAATGTCGCTGACACCAGACAGTGCAGCCCGATGCCTCGAGCATGATGAGTAGCCAACCCTTGAGGAGCAAGCACTAGAGGACCAGCTTACTCAGGAACAGTTCGATAATGAGGTAGAAAAGGATCTAGAAGTGATGCTTACTCAGGAGCAGTGTGACAAGGAGGAAGGCCCCGAAGGAGAGGCTGCTGAAGGCGACGAAGAAGAGGATGATGATGACTCCAAAGAGGGATATGAAAGTCCCGAGGATCCTTTCCCACATGAAGCCAGAAGGAGGCCAACGGAGGAAGATTTGGATAAGGATTTTGACCCAAATGAGGAGGTAGGGAAAAAGCCTTAGCTTGTAAATTTTGTTAAAGCTTTGGCTGTATTACCTCTGCTAACATTTTGACCTGTCATATATACAAGTCCCTCCTAAAACTCAGAAAAGATGATGTCGACGTTCGCGACATCTCGCTGGACAAGATGGAGTAGAGGAAAGGAGAGCCGAGGCAACAGCCACAAAGACGGATCACGATGCCTCTACTCCACAAACTCAAGACACAACCACGACTACCAAGTGTAAGATGAAACAAGGGGATAGAAAAGGAAATCTATATCCAGATAAGGCATGCTATGTGATAACGAAGGTCGGGCCAGCAGGGGAGATCCTTGAGCCGAAGGAATTAAAAGGACGATTCCGTAATGCGATCGGGGCCCTAGTAAGAGATAAATTGAACCCAGCAATCCCTAACTGGAGAGAGGTACCAGAGAACACAAAGAATGCACTATGGGATAGGCAGCTGAAGGTCAATTTTAGATTTCCAGAGGGTAAGCACAAATTGATAAAAAAATGCTATAAGGATGATGGGAGAGTCATTCCGACATTGGAGGTTGGAGCTCAACACGAAGTATATATAAAGGGGTTAACTCCCTTCAATGAGTTTGGCAAAATAACTCCTAGTCAATGGGAGGAGCTCATGGCTCAGAAGACGTCACCGGAGGCATTGGAGCTCAGTGCCCGTAACACCGAGCTGGCGAAGAGCAACAAACACCACCATCATCTAGGCCTCGGTGGCTACTATGCCAAGGAAGAGCAGTTTAGGAAGATGGACGAAGAGGCCATAGATGTTTGGAATATCGAAGTGACGAATTTGAAGGTACGCTCAAGGAACTGGATATATGTGAGGAGTATAGAATCATCCGACGGTAATCTTAAGTTTGATAAGCCGGAGACCCAAGAGGCGGTATCAAGGATACTGAAATATGCTGAAGACAAGGAGAAGGGCTCATTCAATCCTTCCAGAGAGGGGGACGAGCTTAGCCTTGGCTTGGGAAACAAGGAGCACACAAGCCGCACTAGGGGGCTAGGGAAAAGGATGACCTGGAAGCAAGGATTCGAAGAGGACAGGCACATGTACAAGAAACATGGTCGAGACCAGGAGACTAGTCTTGAGCTCCAAGTGAAGGCTCTAGTTGTGAAGGTGCTGAAGGAGCAAGGTCTGTCTATGGAGCCATAGATATTAGTGACACCGCCAGGAGAACTAGCATTAGTTGGCAGCCCTCCGAAAGTTCCTAGCAGCCAAGGTTCCATAGCAGCCACAAACCCCATTCGATCGTATACGGGAACCAACTAGTTGCACCTTGGTGTTTCTTAGTGGCCGACAGAACACTGTGATGGAGGTGGCAACGGGTGTCGCACATCCTCCCGGTGGCTTACACCACAATAATAAGATACCGTCGGACTACACTAGGGTTGAGGTGCATACAGTGAAGCCTGAGTTCATGCAGTGGAGGATAGACTACGCAACTCCTGAGGGGTTGGTGTTACTCGGAGATGTTATGGGGCAGTTCATCCTCTGGCACAAACGGGATATTATATTGACTTCTTCTTCGCTGCCTCCCCCTCTCCCAAATTTGGAGCGAGTTGTTGAGGTCATGGAGATATTTTCACCATCTCGTGATCCCCATGTTCCTAAGATGCCACATTCTTCCCTACCTCCTAGCGAGCATGTGCCTGATGAGATGCCACAACCTTCTCCAGCTCGTACCGAGCAAGTGCATCATGAGATACCACAGTCTTCTCAACAACCACAGCCGATACATGAACAACCCTCCTGAAGAAGCTATAGCACAAGAAGATGAGGATGTGCCTGAATGGGAACTTCGAAAGAAGCATCCAATCACCATAAGGCCAGTTTATGTTCCAATGAAAGACATCTCGTCGGTGTCCAAGTGGTATTCCCATGACCAGTTCAAGCCTGAGAACCAAGTTAAAAAAAGTCCCATCACGGGGTTCTGAGGAGGCCGTCACTAGCAAACTCCACCAAATTGCAAAGCAGTATCCAAATGTTGATGCCATCAAATGGTCAAAGGATTGCTCGAAAACATATGAAAGAGGCAAGCCCTTCCTACCAAACCGGGACATCCAGCGCCTACCACTTGGAATGAGAAGGTTCCATGATTGGTACTTGCGTGTTCTCCCAACGAGCATAGATCTCATACAAGCATGCTTCCCCACCGGCACATTTGGAAGCCCAGCTAGGAAAATTGTCTTTGACTTCAATGACATGCAAACATGCTTTCACCTAGGAGAAATGGAGATGAATCTAATTCGCACGTGGTGCCTATAAGTCCTTGTCCTCCCGATATGATATGAATGTAATCTTTGAATTTTGTTGTAACTAACCCACGCCGTGATTTGTAGAATGCAAGTGCACATTGTCAAACAAATGCCAAGTGTGAAAGCCAGGTATGTAGACCCTCAAGCTATAGCCCAAACAAATTTTAATTACCCTAAACGGTGGACACTGGATGCCAAAGAGCTAGCTGCTGCAAAGACTCTTTGGGAGAAAGAGCACATCCGTACGACAAAACTAAGGGAAGAGTCCCTTAAGGTTGCGGCATACATTGCCCTGGCTTTCAAAAATCTCCAACAACACTCTACTATATGGCTACCATACAACTTCGAGTAAGTTCAACTCTATACTTAAAGCTTTGTTCGATATATTTTATTCGATGCAAAAGAGCTTATCTAGTTCTATGATTAAATCCAAGCAACAACCACTGGATTTGTATAGCCGTTGATGTCAAGAGGAGCATGGCATGGGTCTTTGATTCATTAGATGGGGACACGGTGACATACAAAGACTTTATATCGATTCTCAAGACGTATACATATTGACAATCCTCATTGGCTTATATGTTTGTATACATACTTGTAACATTCACTTTTGGATACTAACAAGTTGTATTAAAATAATTCGAACAGGGCATTTAGGTTCTATGTCACTAATCATTATGGAAGGCATGATCTAACAAGGAAGGAAAAGCTGGCTATAAAAACACTATGTGTGGTAAGTGTAACTTACTTCTTCAGTACTCTGTTACATTGCTGTCAAAAGCATTACTTAACATTTTCATATGCAAAACACACAGTGCCTCAAGTAGAAGCCTAGGAGTGTACATTGTGGATATTATATATGTTCTATGATGAGTAACACCGATGCCTATAGGAGACACCCCTTAAAGGTAAGTTTGAACCTCTTCACCCGTAGTATAAGAACTTCGTATATGGTATGAAATACTAAACCGAAACTTGTTCTCTTGTAGTGGAGAGAAGAGAAAGGAATGAAAAGAGACCCATACAAGGATGACCAACTCTTAGAGCTCGTCGGCGACCTTTGCAACTTCATATTGGATCAGATTGTACACGTCAGAGGTAAATATGGCTATAATAAAAATATACACATTATAAAATGGATAAATATCTTTTTTTAGATGACGTTATAAAACGTTACTATATGATGTTTCTATATTAGTAGACACGAAATATAAATGTGTGTAAACTTGTCTCTATTTTCTTGAAAAGCAAAATGATGTTACTAAAAAATGTATCTATATTGTTAGACACATAATATAAATGTATTACTTAAACGTCTCTATACTTCTTGATACACAATTTGATGTCATTACAAAACGTGACAACATTAGTACACACATAACATAAATATATCTATGAGAACGTCTCTACACTTTTTAATACACAATACAACATCATTACACACCGTTACTACATTAGTACACACATTATACGAATGTATCTATGAGAACGTCTCTAAATTTCTTAGCACATATGAAGCGCTGCTATATAACGTAACAACACAAATAACCACGTTATACAAATGTATCTATAAAAGTGTATCAATGTCCGTAGGCATGCAACAAACGTCTCTTTATCACCTTGACATGAATAGAGAACTCGTCTCTACAAGTCCTGACACGGTCCATGCGAAGACGCTTCTAACACGCTTTATAAAAACATGCCTACAATCTTGTAGAGACGAAATAAAACGTGTCTATCACATAAATAAAACGTCATATATTATTGTGAATTGGACTTGTAATTGTAGTTTATAGAATACTCTTGTGCTTGTAGTCGCGGTCGCGGGGCGTTCGGCAACGCAAACGTGGTTCGGAACGCTGGTCGCGAGGCGTTCGGCAACGCGAACGCGGTTCGGAATGTTGGTCGCGGGGCGTTCGGCAACGCGAACGTGGTTCGGAACGTTGGTTGCTGGGCATTCGGCAACACGATTTTGAATTGTAAATTTGAATTTTTTTGGCAGGAAAACGTACTGTAGGGGCGGTTCTAGGTTGAACCGCCCCTACAAATACCTGTTTGTAGGGCGGCTGGTGTTTCCAGCCGCCCCTACAAATCAATTTGTAGGGGCGGCTAGTAATACGAGCTGCCCCTGGAAATCGATTTGTAGGGGAGGCTGGAAACACCAGCTGCCCCTACAAATCGATTTGTAGGGGCGGCCTGGGAACCGCCCCTACAAATGCATGATTTGTAGAGACCCTTCCATAGAGGCGGCTGGGCAAACTGCCCCTACAGAGCCTCTGGAGCTGCCCCTAAAAATCATATTCTACGTAGTGCACCTGGGCCCGGTAATTTCAGTTACCGCTTAAATTTTTCGGCCATTTTGAATTTGGGCCCGCGAAAAAAGCCCGCTGGATGGCCGACCCAAATACCCACCTCCATATATATATTCCTCAGTCCTTCTCTAACCCTAAAGCTTATCCATTCATCCACCAGACTCATCGCTGCGGCCGCCGCCGCCATCGCCGCCACCTGCCACTCGTCTCCCTCACCAAGGCTGCTTGGTCGTGCAGGAGCTGCACTGGTGCTTCAATGCTGCTTGTTCTTGTTTGCTGCTCATCTCCCTCCCCAACATTGCTGCACTGGTGCCACTCGTCTCCCTCCCCAATGTTGTCCTCCATCCTCACGACCTCACTGCTCGGTTTCCATAGGTACAATAGCTCTATTTCCATTTGATTTTGAGAGTCTACTATTTGACGTGTTCATTTCAAGCTTTTGTGTGTGTACTGCCAGGATGTGTGCATCTCTTCTGTGATGGTGACTAGGGGCAGGGATGATGATGCACGTTCACGCCCTCTAGCTTGTCAACCTGCTACTCGAGGCGAGGGTGATGCTTCGTCGAGTGGTGTTGCTGGTAGAGTGCCGATGATAGACACAGAGTGTTGCGGTTGAGGTGGTTGCAAAAAATGGTAAATCAACACATTGTTTTATGACTATGGGAGATTCATAGTAAATATTTAACTTTCTCAATTGTTGTGCACATGTTGATGACCACCAAGCTATTTGAATGATAATTTTGAATGAATTTGATGGCATATCCTGTCGTAAGTTTTCTCGATGTAATGTGCTTTTGTCGAAAATATTTGTCAAAGGTGATGGTGATGCTGGTGGTTCTTGTGGTGATGCTGGTGGTTCTTGTGGCAATACTGGTGTTGTTGGTCAGCCTAGTCATGGTGAAGACTCTAATGGAGGTCAAGCTGGTAATAATGTAGTTACAGGTCTAAATTTAGTTTGTAGGTTCTATTTCTGTCCATGAGTTATACTCTAGATATTAAAGAATTTTTAGTTTTGGATGATAAGCAATAGTATTATGCTTGAATGCTCTAGTACATGTACATATGTGTGCTAGGAGGCTTATATTTTGTACATATTTGTAGGTGCTAGAGATGTGCAACCAGCCCCTCTCCGTCCAAGATCGACAAGGCTGAAGAAAGTCTCTGTCAAGGGCCTCTATGGAAAGGTTAGATAAATCTCTTCCCTCATCTACAATTGGACTACAAATTTCCTCACGAAATTTTGAGCATATATCAACATTTAAAGTGATTTGGGCACCTGAGGTCTGTGGTGTTTTGCTGACCACACTTTGAGTATATTTGTTGTTTTGGTTCATGTGGTTGTAATATTTTGGACAACATACTGCTTTAGTGCCTGACCAGTTACCACAAGCATATTGTGCTATCTTGGTTCATGTACTTTTATATTAATGTACTGTCTGTAGTATTTGGGACTATGGATTATGGATATGGATTACTTTTAAGTTAGGTTAATAGTTGGGATTTGGGACTGTTAATCCAATGGACTATGGAAGGGAAGAAGTCAGATGACTATATGACGTGTTGGGTGAAAAATGATATTCTTGCATTTCTATATGTGTATTTTTCAATGTTAGCCGATTTGGACATAATCTATGCGTTATCCTGTGCAAATTCAGGTGTTTTTTTTAAATTTGTGTGAAAAGAAAATGATAAACCACTAGATTTACTGATAAACCCGTTTCTCGGTGACCTCGGGTATTTTTTCCCTACCGGTAAATTGAACCTTGCTTATTATATCATAAATATTGGTGTTTTTTATATATTTATTAATTCAAACCTAATTAACTCCTCAGAAACTAAAAATATGCAATCATTCTAGGACGAGTAGAGAATAGCTGGATGTCCTTTGTTGTACTAGCATAGAACTAACTAAATTTATGAATTTATAATACTTACATTTATCAAAATTACTATCCCATGCATATTGTCACTAGAGATAAAAACAGTTAAGACATTGAATCGATTCTTTTATATCGTAGATATTTAATTCTATGGCTCGTTTAGAGTTAAAAATTGAGTCATCAAAGTTTTATCTTCCCTTTCTAAAAAAAGTTGTCACATCATCAGATACATATAAAACTCTCACTTCAATGACCACAAGATATTTAGAGCCAGTTTGCAGGGCTTTGGTCCGACTAATAAGGCTCTAGCTCTAAAGACATGTATAGTCCATAGATTGGGTTGCTATCAGCAAGTTCTTTCCTTCTCACGCATAGACATCTAAGGCCATTCTCAATGGAGAATATCATGGCGTTGTTTGCAAGACTGCCACATATGTAAAATTAAATGAAACATAGGGTTGTACATCCATTCTCAATGCATAAATTTTTTAAAAAGTGAGTGGCTACAGTGTAGCAGAGGAGATGCTCACTCACACGAGGGCCAAGTTCCAACCCTAGGTGAGAAAAGCCATTCTTTTGGCTGATTTGTGGTGCTGAGCATGTGCCACCTGTGGTCCATCTCCATGGATGATTCGAATCATTGTGTTCAATTATCAACGCTTTGGTAGCCCCAATATTAATCGTTGTAGAGATAAAAACAGTTAAGACATTGAGTTCATTCTTTTATTTCATAAACATTTAGTTTGATGGCTCATTTAGAGTTGCAAACCCAGTCAATAGAGTTACGTCTTCTCTCTTTTTAAAAATATTATCACATCCAAAAAAATGCTTATGTGGCAAACCTATTAAATACAGATGAAACTCCCACTTAGGTCAACGAAGATATTTAGAGCCAGTTTGCAGGGCTTTAGTCCTAGTAAAAAGATTCTAGCTCTAAGGACACATATAACCCACGGATGGAAGACTAGTAAGAGTGCCGACAATGTGTAAGCTATTGCCTATGATAATACCATTGGCACTTCTACTTCCTCTATTCTAGCATCGTACATCTCCGGACCCTCTGGTAGTTTAGGTCTGTCCAAGAAAGTCGCAAGATTTGTAGTAGCTCCCTATGCTCTTCAGACATGGCGCCTCCTGGAGGCAGGAAGTCATGGAGAAAGCCTAAGGCCGATTTCGTTCTGACGAGGGCCCAAAGGAGGGAAGTACTAGAATAGTTCCAAACGTTAATGTTCCCTGATGAGTATGCAACGAATTTGAAGAGGGGAGTGAACTTAGCTACTTTGCGAATCAATGGGCTCAAGAGTCATGACTACCACATATAGCTTGAGCGGCTACTACCGGTGATGGTTTGAGGCTATGTCCCTGAGCATGTCTAGATAGTACCGGCAGAGTTGAGCAATTTCTTCCGCCAACTTTGTGCTATGGAGTTATCTCGTACCGTGGTTGCAGACATGGAAAGAATGGCGCATGTGTTGCTCTGCAAGTTGGAGAAGATCTTTCCACCTGGCTTCTTCAATCCGATGCAGCATTTGATTTTGCACCTCCCGTATGAGGCAAGAATGGGTAGATGGGTACGTGAATTTATTTCTTTATTCTAACACTCAACTCTGCATAATTTCTAATCATATTGCTTTTTTTGTAGTTGGCGGCACAAGGTGGCGAACCTTGCACTTAGTTCATGGCATATGCTTTGGCCCACAAGGGGAAGGCGACGTCCGACGTCGCCTACAACCCGGAGGACCCACCCTCAGCGTACAGCAATGAGTCCATTCACAGCCGCCTCGATGGATACACATCGATGTCAAGGGTGGTCCATGGCCCAGAGTACGATCCGAGCGCCCATGACCTTGATGGAGAAGTGGTCATGAGGGCGGGAGGAGGCAAGAAGCATGGCCAGTTCTGGATTGGTGACGGCACAATCGACATGGCCAGTACTCCCACTCTCACTCCAGATTCGAGCACGGAGCACGGGTTCTAGTCCGGCGATAATCCCATGGCCCAACTCTACACGGTTCCAAATGAACGCACTCCAGGTTATTTCTTTTTTATTCATCGTTCATTAATTTTTACATACTTTTGCATTGTATTATAACATTGGGATGAAATATTGTAGGCTCAGCTGGAACAAGAAACAAGGCGCCGGGAGGAGCTAGAGGTGAAGATGGAGGCAGAGCGGCAGAGGATGGAGTAGCAGATGTTTGAATATATGAGGGGTGTTTACACTACAATCTGTCAACCTCCGCCACCGATGCCAGTCCCTCATCCTCAACCTGCTACAAACACTGTTTCAGGCACTAAGTCACTTTACAACCTTATAATCACCGTTTCTAGTTTATACAGAATCAATCTTACAAAGATGCCCAGACACTAGAAACTTAGTGACTAATGCTATATGTTTATTACCAACTAGTTGTGCAGCAATCTCTTCCATTTTGTGCAATCTTGACTCACACATGCAATCTCTTCTCCTTTGTGCAGCATCAATCGGCGGCATCGAATGAGCCTCATGACCCAGCGTGGTCATAGTGGAACTCGTGGCCTAAGTAGACTTGTGGTTTTATTTGCATTTGCATTTGTGGATTACTTGTGATTATTTGTGGTTGTGAATGAACCTACTAGTGATTCTGAAGTTTATCTGCATTAATGTGTTGTCGATATATATATATGAACTGCCTGTGATGCCTATTGTGAACTATCTATGATGGATGTGATGTTTATTTGAATGTGACACGTGGCTGTGACCGAAACAAATAAACTGATTATTTGTGGCATCTTTGCCGAGTGTTACACTCGGCAAAAGCCCTATTTACCGAGTGCCATGAAAATACACTCGGCAAAGAGGGACATGTGGCAAAAATCTGTGCTTTCTGGGACTAAAATGGCTTCTTTGTCGAGTGTGCGCTGTGACACTCGGCAAATAAGCCAACATCAGTACGTTCTGAGCCAGCCTTTGCCGAGTGTCTCAGAGTTGACACTCGGCAAAGAAGAAAACATTGCCGAGTGTCGGGGAGTTTGACACACGGCAAAAGGAGGAATCTTTGCCGAGTGTCTAGGAGTTGACACTCGGCAAAGCAGGAAGCTTTGTCGAGTGCCTGGAATTTGACACACGGCAAAATGAGGAAAGTTTGTTGAGTGTCTGGGATTTGGCACTTAGCACAGGATGCAGGTTTGCCGAGTGTTTGGGAGTTGACACTCGGCAAAGGCGCCGTGACCATCTCTGTGCCGTCACGTTACTTTTTTTCGCTGAGCGTCGGTTTCAGCTTTCGGCAAAGTGTTTGCCGAGTGTCCGATAGAAAACACTCGGCAAAGAGGCGTTTGCCGACACTGTAGATGCTGTGTGCTGTTTGCCGAGTGTTACACTCAGCAAATCTTTTGCCGAGTGTTTTTTGGTCTTCGCCGAGTGCCTGTGGCACACGGCAAACTCATTGTTTCCGGTAGTGCTGGTAGTTTCTGAGCAATAAAGGGTTCCTGCCATTTCAGAAAACGACTTCAACTAGCCCGAGCAAATGCATAGGCAGAGTTAGTGACTATTTTTTCTCTAGAATATATTATTCAATTCATCCAAATTTGTGTTATTATTCAAGTACTTTTAATGCGAACCTACACGTACATGTGTTTTCATGCTTTGTAATAGTTATTGATATTTCAAATATTTATGGTTTGACAAAATATCATCTTGAAGGACAAGCTTTGTGTCATGAGGCAGTAATAGATGAGAATTCTATTACCAGTAATTTTATTTAATAGTTTCAGAAGCTCATGTTAATTATGTTATATCTCGTTTTCTGTTTATCCAAACTCAGCTTACAAAC
Organism: Miscanthus floridulus; assembly: GCF_019320115.1. Lineage (NCBI taxonomy): Eukaryota > Viridiplantae > Streptophyta > Magnoliopsida > Poales > Poaceae > Miscanthus > Miscanthus floridulus. The sequence goes on along the minus strand of NC_089583.1, from coordinate 29,369,512 downwards.
AATATTTCAGCCACATTACAGTAGAACACAATATCACTATAGATTTGACCATTGGCAATCAAGCGTCATAATCAAGTCGGTTATTTTGCTTACAGTCAAGATATTCACTAAAACATCACCATGCTCTACCTTGCCTTATCAAACATCACAACATGACTTCCACTAGCCAATGCAAATGCATAGGATAGTGACTAGCTAACAAAATTTAGTTTTCCTTGCATATTCACCAGTGGTTCCTTCCATTATTGAGCTTTTTAGAATACCACAATATGTTCTAGCACACCAGCAAACTATGACATCAATATCTTCCTTCCGTGAGGTTTCAAACTTTCGTGTTAGTTCACACATGGCAGGTCATGAGACCCACCCAATGAAAGAACCCTGAATACCTCATTACAATGTGGTGTCATGAGAATATTGGGACAAAGCTAGTAATAAAGTTAGCATGTACTGACAGAAGATATGGAGCAGTGCAATTTCAATGCGAAGCAGATGCGTGCATGTGTGTATGTTGCAGAGCTCATAAGATGATTTGATAACGCAGTTAGTAAAGTGATAAACCTTTTGTTTCCCCAAAGATCAAAGTCGAACAAAACCAAAAATCACTGGACAAATGATCCATGAATGAATAAAATCTATGATCAGTTGGTCAATGCAAGTGAGTTGGCTGGACGGCTGACATCAACATGTTCGGATGCTGCTTATCACATCCCCGACGATGGCAACAGGAGTGAAATTCGGCTGTTCGAGGCTTAGTGCACTATTCTGTTTTTCACAACACCATAAGTGCAGATGTAGGTACTGGCTGGTATCCTGATCCAATGTTTGCGGTGAGCATGATCAACTAATTTAGTAGACTCAATTAATTATTTGATGGCCAAAGTCTTCAGTATGCCCAGCACCAAGAATAGTTTATCTTGTGAGATGGAGCAGCGAGTATATATAGGGTTTCACAGCTAGAAACTGGAGTAGCTCTCGAGGTGACAATTTTTTGTGTACTTTGAGATGCAACTTTGGCAACGCTACATATGAGGAGGAAGATGTGAGTTTGGAAGGTCAAGTGGTGCCTAAGAAAGATACCTTCCGTTATCTAGGATCGATGCTACAGAAGGATGGAGATATTGATGTAGACGTTTGCCATAGGATCAAAGTAGGGTGGATGAAGTGGCGCCAAGCATCTGGCATTCTCTGTGAGAAGAGGGTACCATAAAAGCTTAAAGGCAAGTTTTATAGAACAACGATTAGACCCGTTATGTTATATGGAGCAGAATGCTGGCCTACAAAAAGACGACTTGTCCAACAACTGAGTGTCACGAAAATGCGTATGTTGCTTTGGATTTATGGTCACACAAGGATGGACCAAGTTCAGAACGATGATATTCGTGACCGTCTAGAGGTAGCACCAATTAAAGAAAAGCTTGTCCAACATTAGTTGAGATGGTTTGGCCACGTCCAACGGAGACCTTTAGAGGCACCAGTGTATTGTGGAGTTCTAAGTCGAGGTATCAATCTGAGGAGAGGTAGAGGAAGATTGAAGCTGACTTGGGGGAGACAATAAAAAGAGATTTAAAGGGTTAGGATGTACGTAGAGTTTGTTTGGATAGGAGTGCTTGGAAAGCGGCTATTGACGTGCCTGAACCGTGACTAGGGGCTCATGTTGGGTTTCAACTCTAGCCTACCCCAACTTGCTTGAGACTAAAAGACTTTGTTGTTGTTGTTGTTGCCATATGTGAATGGCAATAGAGGCCTTAATTGCTAGCCATTATTGGCTTACACGTGCTGTGAGTACTAGGGCACTATCATTACTATAGAATTTAACATCACTGCTGGTTCAAAAACCCCATCACTGTCGACAGTGATGAGGTTTCCAGGAAACCCAAAAAACGGTGTTGACAACCAAAATTGTACATTTTGTGAATTTATCAAAATATGGAATGGACTTCACCATTGCGTTCCTCTCATCGAGACAGTCAAAACAACATATATAGAATGTCTAATTCGGAGTCTAGATGAAGGAGTTATGCCCTCAGAAAGATGCTATGTTGTCGGGAGTTCCGACCCAAGTCGGGACTTCTGATTGTCGGAAGTTCTGACATGTGTCGGGACTTCCAGGAAGCGAAAAAAAACTTCTCGGGTGTCTAAGGTTATCCCCACGTCGGGAGTTCCGACAAAGGTCAGAAGTTCCGACTGTCCCGGCGGACCTAATTTAAAACCCTGTTTGGATCTGGCCTTTTGGATTCCAATCTGAACTATTCTAAACTCATGGGAAACTTAAAGAATAAGTCTTGGAGAGGTTTCCTACTATGATAAGACCACCCCCTCCATATATGAGAGGATCATGGCCGATTGAGTTCCCATCTATCCGATCGACAAACAAATCAATCTACTACCTCTACTCCAACCCTTTTACTCTCTTCTCCAACCCCCATGCTGTTCATCTCTTGATCCAACGACCAAGGATGGCGCCCTAGGCTTGCCGCCTGACCTAGGGCAACCCGGCAACGTCCTTGCCTTGATGAGGTCCCTTTCGGGTGAGAGCTTCGATGGTTTCTTTGCTAGTTTGCCTAAAAACTTGTCGGTTCTTTGTCAAGCAAGCACGTTGGTTATCCTTTGGTGGTTTGCTTATAAACCTCTCCATTCCTTACCATGAAAGCATGATATCCTCGCTGTGTTCTTTGGTCCATAGTAGCCTAGGCATCCAAGGACCTGTTGGTGTGTGATTCAGATCACTTCCGACGTCAACACACTTTTTGGCGACTCCACTGGGGATGATTAGTTCGGCTATCTCTTATAGCTGATATCTCTGACCTAGCCTTACTCCTTATTGATCTATCTTCTCATGCTTGCCATTACCATTGCATCTGGCCCAAAAGGCTGATCGCATCTGGTTTTGACCCCTTGTGATCTCATTTGTGACTTTACAACAAGTTGCGCTACTTATTGGAAAATTTAACAAGGCGGTCAAGTTATAAACCATGGAGTACCAAGGTGTTGCATCACAATATTACTACAATCACCCTAAGGTACAACTTGCAAATGTATCTTATGATTCCAATAGTTATTTTGCAAGTTCTATGAGCTCTCATGTTGGTGTTGCTAGCTGTAATGATACTAGATATGTTACATCGGCTAATACTTTAGTTAATGCTCCTCATAATACACATTATGATTATGAATATTATGGTCAAGGGCCGATGTCATTTGTAAATTCTTCGAGTTTTGATGCTACTAGCAACATACAATATGTAGATCCTTATTCATCGGCTATAAGTTCACAATATGTGGTTGCACCATATGACATGCCGATGAATGAGCGAATTAGCTATTATAATGCTAATTATTTAGCCAATTGCTCTCAAAATTTAGCACCATATGCCAATGCTAATATTTATAATTCTACTTCACATGTTACTCCCAACTCAAGCCGAATCAATGAAAATTCAGCAAGGTATTTAAGTGCTAATACTCATGATTCGGCTTCACGTGTTACTAGTAACCATAGCCAAATTAATGAAAATTCAGCAACTTATGCAAAGATCAATGCCCATAATTTAGCTTCATATTTTGCTCATGACCATAGCCGAATTAGTGAAATTTTAGCAAGGCATTCGTGTGCTAAAACTCATGATTCAACTCCATGTATTGCTAATAATTATAGCCAAATCAATGAAAATTCAGCAATGTGTGCAGGTGCAAACAATCATGATTCAGCTTTATATGTTACTCTCAAATCAAGCCAAATTGATGAAGATTTAGCCCATGATAGGAATCCATATGGTTCCTCTAAATGGAAGGTGCCCACTTATCATAGACCGTACCCATTATGTTATGATTACTTGAAAACTCCTGATGGCTGGTGTGTACCTGATTTTTATGAATTTAGTGGTGAAGATGATAAAATAGCTATGGAACACATTAATATATATCTCTCACAGTTGGGTTTTGCCGGTAAAGAAGACTATATGAGAGTGCGAAATTTTCCTTTGCATGGTTTACATCTTTGCCCCAATATGAGAGTGCGAAATATATATCTCTTACTGGTATTGCCTTTGCATGGTTTACATCTTTGCCCCAATATACTGTTGGTTCATGGTCTCAATTAGAGGAGCAATTCTATCAATATTTTGGAAAGACCAATGAGAAAAGGCCAATCACAGTTGAGTCATTAGCTAAAAGAGGATTGCTAATCACTACACCACAACACCGCTTCACCGTCAGACATCTGACGCTAAAAATTATATTTGGTGATGGATGATCTGACGCTAAAGATAACTCAGAGACCATCTGACGCTAAATCCTCATTTAGCGATTCAATGTCTGTTGGTATACGTATTCACAATCACCGTTTGCTTGTCTGTTGCTAAAGTGACTTATATCGTCATACAGTCTATCGCTAAAAAATGGTCCCACCTGAGCCCAGCTCGAGCGTGAATTTTAGTCAGGCCCATAGAGTAGAGAGGCAAACGTTTCTACCCTAAATTAGCACCGCCACAAATCACTGCTCCATCGGCTAGTGCTAGCTCCAGCCTCGCGTGACCCACCTCGCCTCGAGCGTCAGCGCCCCATCCACCACTTCGTGGCCCTCCGCATCTCTCTCCCTCAGATTCGACTCCTCCCTCTCCGCTCTTCTCTCTCCCTGCTTCCTATCCTCTCTTAGATCCAGAGGCCGAGCATGGCGGTGGCAAGCTCCATGGCGGTGATAGGATGCTAGCTGGTACTCCATGGTGGCTCGAGGGGTGGTGACGTGAGCAGCCGCCTCCTGTCTTCGACCCGTCACGCGCCTTCAATCCAGTGAGCTGACCCCTTCCCAATCCCCTTCCCAATCCGGTCGTCGCTCTAGAGGTGGAATGTAGCCTGGGCCTTCCTACCGATGGCACGCTGGCCTCCACTCTCTAGCCTCTCCCTCAGCAAGTTCTTGTGTGTGGGTCAAATTACGGTGCCCACGGCCAGAGACATACAGGAGAGTGTGGGATTCGGCAACCACAGCCGGATCCGTCAAGGTGGACGGCGACTATGGCAGCCTCCAATGGATCCAGGTGGTTTCTGGTAGTCCCCTTCACCTGTACATCCCTATCAGTCACAATGCTCTACTCTCATCTCCTCCCCTCCTTTCTCTGCTGATCCATCCCAACAGCAGCAGCTCGGCTCACTTGTTCTCCTCACTGTTAGGTTGCAGCACTTTGGTTGGGTGAATTGTGTTCTCTTTGCTGGTTCAGAAGCAATGTACTGTTTTTTTATCATTAAATTTCAGTTTGGTGTGCAGGTAAAGTGTAACTCGAACTGTAGGGGGATTTTTAAATTCCATTGCCTAATCATTGTTTAATAATTGCAGCTCTTATTAGTTCAATATATGTTGACAACCAAAATTGTCCATTTTGTGAAGTTGTCAAAATATAGAACAAACTTCATGATTGCATTCCTCTTGTCGATATGGTCAAAAAACATATATGGAACGTCTAATTCGGAGTCCGGATGAAATAGTTATGCCCCAGAAAGATGCTCCATTGTTAGGAGTTCCGACCCAAGTCAGGACTTCCGACAGGTGTTGGAACTTTCAGGAAGCCTAAAGAAACAAGCTCCGGTGTCTAAGGTTATCCCCACATTAGGAGTTCCGACAAAGGTCGGAAGTTCCGACTATCGGGAGTTCCGACTGTCAGGAGTTTCGACCCGAGTCGGGACTTCCGGCGAACCTAATTTAAAACCCTATTCGGATCTGGCCTTTTGGATTCCGATCTGAACTATTCTAAACTCATGGGAAACTTAAAAAATAAGTCTTGAAGAGGTTTCCTCCTAGGATAAGACCACCCTCCTCTATATATATGAGAGGATCATGGCCGATTGAGTTCCCATCTATCCAATCGACAAACAAATCAATCTATTTCCTTTAGTCCAACTCTTTTACTCTCTTCTCCAACCCCCATGCTATTCATCTCTTGATCCGATGACCAAGGATGGTGCCCTAGGCTTGCCGGCCGACCTAGGGCAACCCAGCGACGTCCTTGCCCTGATGGGGTCCCTCTCGGATGAGAGCTTCGATGGTTTCTTTGCTAGTTTGCCTGAAAACTATCTAGTTCTTCATCACGCAAGCATGTTGGTTATCCTTTGGTGGTTTGCTTGTAATCCTCTCCGTTCTTCAATATGAAAGCGTGACATCCTCACTACATTCTTTGGTCCATAGCGCTCCGGACGTCCAAGGCCCTGTTGGTGTGTGATTCGGATCACTTTCGATGTTAACAAATGGTCTTAAAAATAGCAAAAGATTTTGTGAATACTAGGAGAGACCCCACTGAGCAGCCACATGCATGCGCCGTCACAATTAATAGGTTGTGCGATTTTCGAAAAACTATCACCCAAACCAATACATGATGCTCCATCTATGATGATATATCTGAAACCATCATGGACACAACTTTGTGATGCTTTTTTGGAAATCCGTGACAGAAAATTTTCATCATGGTTAACAAGATTCTTGTAGTGAAAAGACCACAAAGAAGACACTAATCAGCGACACAAACTTTAAATGAGTCTCCAATATGTAAGGTTAGAGATATGGGTAAACAAGAATGTCATGGGTTGCCACTGTCAATGAACAAAACATGTCACTAAGGAGAAGTTATCACAAACTCTTGCCAACTAGACAAGTCTCTGATAACTAGGGGTTATCTGTAACACCCTAATTTTAAAATTCTGAAAATTAGAATTTATTTGAATTTATTTTGGTTAGTCGTATTTGTTTTTCTTGGGATGAATAAACATTTCACAAAAAATAAACTAAAAATAAATATAAGGTAGAAACAATGTTTTGTTGCATTCATACTGCTGCACAGTTTTATTGCTTGCTCATGAGTGCTTAGCTTTGTTAAACCAAATTAGGATAGAAATCCCTTTCAAAACTCCTTTTGGAAAATGTTAAAACACTTTTCTTTTCTCCTCCACCACTCTCCCTAGCTTTTGGCCCGTTCCCGCCACCAATCCAGCCCAGCTGGCCTCCCCTCTCCCTCTCCCCCTTTCTTCTTTACCGCGCGAAGGCCCAGGCCCGTGGCCTGTCCACTAGCGCTGACTTCGCCTAGCGGCTGGGCCCCTCCTCCCCCTTCCCTCGCTCCCGCGCGGCCCGGATGACCAGCCATCCCATAGACCGCAGCGGCAACGCCTGAGTGCCCCAGCCCACTCCCTCTCCATTTCTTGTGCTCACTGCAAGGTGGGCCCGCCCGTCAGCGGCCCCTCCCCCTGGTCGTCACCTTTCCAGCTCCCCACGCGCTCGCACACATGGCCACCTAGGCATGCAGTAGCCGTGCCTGCGCACCCCCTGTGTCATGCGCCTACGCACACCTCGCCCTACCACTCGCCAGCCATGCGCCGTCGCCGCCCTAGCCCGCCAGCTGCACTCGCCGCCCACACCCCCAAGCTCGCTTGCCAGCTCACTGGTGGCAGCTGGGTGCCTATAAAAGGCAGCTATGCCCGCCCTCACTCCAACTCACACTCTCTCTCACTCTCTCTCCATCGCCCACCGAGATCCCACCGCCGCCAAGCTTTGTCGCGCGGTAAGCTTCCCGTCGGTGCCCTCTGCTTCCTCTCTCTCACTTTCTACTCAATGACAAGGTTTGCACCACCGCCTCCCTGCTCCTGCCATGGGCAAGTGCCCCATCGGGCGCACCATGTCACCTGATCCTGCCCCGTGTCAGCCGCGTAGGCTGGGGAGGTTCCCAACACCTCCCCGGCAAGTTTCCCGCCACCGCCCATGGCCGCCGCCGCACCACCGTGCCCTAGGGCCGGTCCTCGGAACAACCGCCGACTGTTTTGCAAATAGGCCCCGACCATTTTGCAAAAAGGCCCTTCACTTTTCACAAATTAACCCACAATCCTGGATTCAAAATGAATTTCTATTCTTATTTATTTTAAATCTGAATTTAGTTCACCTTATTTACAGGTTTGCCCTTGTCAAATAAAATGACCATAACTTCTCCGTTTTAGCTCCGATTTCAGTGGTTCTTGAACGCATGAGCTCATCTCGGCGCGTAGAATAGTTTAGTAGGCTTGTCTTGACCTGTTACATGTATTGGTGTAATGTTTCTCATTAAAATTATATGTTTGCCTTGTATGTGAGGATTGACGTGTATAGACGGGGATCACTTTGGGGAGAAGGAGAACCAAATTTGCGGGAACCCGAGCAGCCCGCATTTGGAGAAGGCAAGTATAGGCACATTCCTTGAAGCATATTGTTTACCTATTTAACTTTAATTACACTTTACTTTTATGCATGTGTCTTAATTTGTTAAACCCTAAGAATTTTGACTAGTCTTTTAAGTCCTTCCTTGCACCTAGGGTTTCACATGGGTAATTTTAGACATGCTTAGCTACTGCAACCCACAAAGGATCAGATTACTTATATTATGGTAATGTAATCCTAACTAATGGCTCACTCAATGGATTGTTAATTTAAAAGTTGGCTCTTAGCCACATAGGGGAAATAAGTGCATGTGGATTTTGGTACTTATGTCCGCCCTCCCTAAGGACCGGTTCGTGGAGCGATCACCCAGGATATACCGTACAACCCTAAGCTACTATGGCTCTGGCTTGATGTATTAGCAAACCTTCTGCTAGTAGTGCGGCAGCTTACCGGGTAGGCGCAAAAGGGGAGTTTTGGTTCCTAAGTATGGTAGTCCTCGCTCGTGAGGGATGCTGTGGGTGGCTACTTGGGCTCCCTACTGGGATGGCTAACCATGCGCTAGACTAAAACCTAGCGGGTTGCTTCCTACTAGTAGAAACTATGAAAAGTCTTGTAGTAAAACATTGTCTGCTCACCTTGGAAGTGTTTGTGGGTCTTGCAAGCCCCGGGCAAATGGGAATCACGACTTGGTTTGAAAGTGTACAACCTCTACAGAGTGTAAAACTGATATATCAGCCGGGCTCACGGATATGAGAGGCCTGGACCCTCACATGATTAGAAATAGATCTCACATGTTTAAAAAAGGAAGTTCTAGAAATTTTCTGGGCATTGATATGACCTTTGCTGATGAGGTGGCTACCTCGGTTTAGATTTTCGACTTGGCTATGCCGTATAATAATGGAGATTAAAATCTTTGGAATGGTTTCTTAAAACTTAATGATGACACTCTCATTTAATTAAGGGCTTGGGATACCTCTTTACTCACGTAGTGAACATAGGTTGTTTTTAATAAAACTTTGGCAACTAAAAATGTGAACCTGTAGTCAGCCTGAGTCAGCTTTGTCCTTGTTTTAAGCCTTGCATTTAGTATTACTTTCCGTCTATACTTGCTGAGTACGACAAGTACTCACCCTTGCTATTCCTCAAATAAAATTAAAGGTTGCTCAGAAGGTGAAGCTTGGGATGGGCATTCGGATGATATTCCCGGGTGTTAGGCGCGTGTGTTATTGTCGACCTTCCTGTGGAGGGCATTGATGTTTTGTCTTTTCTCTATAATAAGATGCTTCACCTGTAATCAAACTCTGATGACCACGTAATAATAATAATATACTATTTTTTGTACACCGTTTTTTATTATCACTGATGATGTCAAGTCATATGTGAGGAAATTGATCCTAGCACACATATGATGTGCATCCGATTTTGGGGCTACAAAATCGGGTGTGACAGAAGTGGCATCAGAGCGGTGTTGACCATAGGACATGCAACCTTATAGAAATGGTCTTACCTAACTACTTTTGCTTCTTACCAGGTTCTAATCATCCTTTTCTTTTAGGTGGAGCTTACCCATTTTTCCACATAACATTTCCTTACACCAATTTTAAATATGTTCATCCATCTTGACCATCTTTTGACCTTTGCCTTGTTTTATTATCAATAGATGGCGCCGTAGGAGCTCAGTTCGCTATCATCGCAACCGCCCAATCGAGTTTCTACTTATGGGTGAGACAGTTGATTTCCACGTCCCCAGCCAGCAAGTGGACAATGAGGCTAGCCTCCCTATCAGGGAATCGGCAGGAGAGGTGCCTCCCCAGGCACCATCCTAGGAGTAGCCCTAGGGGGGAGTACCAGCCGCACAGGGGGCACCCCTGCTAGCACCGGCTGGGGATTCCGGCGATGATGGGGGTGACAACCCAAATGACAACGACAACAATGATGGTGGAACAACCTCGGGGGCGGGGAAATCATCCCAACGCCCCTAGAGGCTGGATCGCCACCCACTGTTTCTGAGACACCAGAGACGACTTCTACCACTAGAGGCTCCATGACCCCCTGCTCCACCACTATGGCTTTGGCATGTATATCATTCAATATGAGTGCATTTACTACTACCACCCCCCGACATGAGCAGTTCTGGACAGCTAGCATCCACATTGTCAGGCCAAGCCTGTATCTTCGGGCCCTTCAGGTGATGTCCACACATAACACTCTATCTCCCCGCTCCACCCAGATGGTAGCCCTCGCTGATGCTGCCCGCCAGGCGTTTTTCGCCTATTGAGACAACTTTTGGGCCACCATCAGCCAAGACGAGGACCGCTACTACCCCCATCGACGCCGAGGGGAAATAGCGGCCCAAATTGCACCCGTCACGGGTGCAGACAAGACAGTGGAGCTCTTAGCCATCCTAAACACAGTGGAGCTCTTAGCCATCCTAAACACAGAACTAAATGCTGCCTTGTTGGAGCTGAGATGAGTGCATCTACAACAGGAACAGGACTGGGATGCGCTTGACAATCTCCAGGCCATCTTGAATGAGCAGGAACAAGTCCCAAGGACTATTTGGCTAGCCTCCTCTCCACCACATCATGAGGACCCCCTTATGGTAGCATCTAGGGCCGCACGAGAATTGGCTCGACACATAAAATGGATTAAGGAATTTGGAAGTACGCTGAGATCACTAGGGGTTGATTAGGCTATGCTTTTCAATTGTTTGATTGATTGTCATTATGATTTTTCTTTGAGTTCCTTATTTTTGTAATGACGGCTAGAAATGTGGCATTTTGTCCACATTTTTTCCCCTTTATAAGTTTAATAAAAAGTTTTAGTTGGGTTTCATCTATATTATTGCCTAGTTCCTTCTTTTCTTCCACTCTTAGTTTGACCCTGCTAGTCCCATGGAAAGTTTATCTTCAAGAAGAAGTTTCTCCTGCTCACTACTTTGTGCTCATAAGCCCTATCACTCTCTTTACTTCAGAAGGCCAACACCAGGAGTGGAGCAGGCAACACCAATAATGGCAACACCAATGCCAGCAACGACAACAACACTAGCAACACCAACGACAACAACCATAACCTCCCTAACCCACCACCTCAAATGGCAATGAAGTAGATGATGATTATGTAGACCCAGCTCATGCAAAGCATGGCCCAAGTATTAATGGCTGTACAGCAAAGCCAGAACAAAAACCAGAACCCACCCAAAACCACAACCATAACGCTAACCCCCACCATCCCCACCAAGAGACAAAAAGGGAGAATTCATGATGGGGCACCCTCCCATCTATGCATTGTCCATTGAGCCACTTCACACTGATAATTGGCTAAAGGTTGTTGAAAAGCATCAAGACATAGCTTAGTTGAATGATCGGGAGAAGGTTTTGTATGGGGCAGGACAGCTGCAGGGCATAACGTCAGATTGGTGGGACGCCTATCACTTTGCACAGAAAAACCCAGATGTGATCACATGGGATCAGTTCAAGGAGGCTTTCTGGGTGCACTACGTGCCCGCTGGCCTCATCAAGCTAAAAAAGGAGTTTCTGGCCTTGAAGTAAGGGTCGATGTCTGTGTGCAAGTATTGCGACAAGTTCACACAATTGTCGCGATATGTTCTAAATGAAGTGGATGAAGATGAACAGAAATAGGAACATTTCTTGGAAGGCTTCAATGATGGCATCTAGTACATGCTGACTGCCCATACTTTTGATAACTTCTAGAAGATGGTGGACAAAGCTATTGTGGTGGAGAGTAAACGCCGCAAGCTAGAGGAGAAAAAGAGGAAGTTCAATTCCCCCCAGCCTCAGACCAGCAGCAATCACCCTTGATACACCTACCAGCAGGGATCTCAACACCATCCTGCCTACCCAACCACCCAACAACAACAACAAACCCGGCAGCTACAGTACCAGCAACAACAACGCTATAATCCCCAAGCTCCATGCCCTAATAACCGAGCACCTCGCCAACAAGCACCTAACAATGCCCAAATGAGAGCCAATGCCAACAATCCTCCTAAAGGCAATGCTTGCTTCAAGTGTGGTGCCATTGGACACTATGCTAATGCCTGCCCCCAGCATCAAATACAAAACGACCAACCACAACAAGGCCGTAATATAAACCAATGGCAAAGTCCACCATAGTAGGCCAGGAAGGTGAACCATGTAAAGGTGGAGACAGTAGAGGTGGCGCGGGATGTGGTGCCCGGTATGTTCCTTGTCAACTCATAACCAGCTACAGTTGTTGGATATAGGTGCATCGCATTCCTTCATAGGTGCCCATTTTGTAGCCAAGCATAGCCACATCACCCACCCCATAAAAAGGATATGCTAGTAACATCACCTAGGAGAAAGATGAACACTAATCTCATGTGTCCACAAATTAGCATAAAAATAAGGGGGTAAATTTTCCTACTACACCTATTATCCTGGAGTCAGAAGGGATTGATGTGATTTTTGGGATGAGTTGGCTTGCCCGATGGAAGGGGTTGATCCAGTGTGCTGAGAGGACGGTGTCTTTGACAGCACCCTCCAAGGAGAGAGTAGAAGTTATGGCCACCAGACCTGCACCTATATAGGGAGAAGTTAATCACTTGGAGGACACTATGACCGAGAACATTTGGATCGTATGTGAATTCCCAGATGTTTTCTTGATGATCTGCCAGGTATGCCACCTGAATGAGAAATAGAGCTCATTATTGAATTGTTACCTGGCACTGCACCCATATCCAAGAGACCCTATAGTATGGCGCCAATGAGTTAGAGGAATTAAAGAAATAGCTAAGGGAGTTGCAAGATAAGGGGTATATCCACCCTAGCACTTCACCTTTGGGATCCCCTGTCATCTTTGTAGAGAAGAAAGATGGAATTCAATGGATGTGTGTAGACTATAGATCCCTAAATGAGGTGACCATCAAAAATAAATACCCACTCCCTATAATTGAGGATCTGTTTAGCCAACTGAATGGTGTCTATGTGTTCTCCAAGATCGACCTGAGATCGGGTTATCATCAATTGAGAATTCGGCCTAGAGATATACCCAAAACAGCTTTCACTACCAGATATGGGCTATATGAGTACACTCTTATGTCCTTTGGCCTGACCAATACCCCCGCATACTTCATGTACCTTATGAACAAAGTTTTCATGGAGTATCTCGACAAGTTTGTAGTAGTCTTTATTGATGACATATTGACATTTTCCAAAAATGAGGAGGAACATAAGGAGCACTTGAGACTAGTCTTGCAGAAGTTAAGGGAAAACCAATTATATGCCAAACTTACCAAGTGTGAATTTTGGTTGAAGGAGGTTGCATTTCTTGGGCATGTGATCTCTAATGGGGGAGTTGCAGTTGACCCTAGTAAGGTCGAGGATGTGTTAAAGTGGGGGCCACCCTAGATCGTTAGTTAGACCCGGAGTTTCTTTAGGATGGCTGGTTACTACCAGAGGTTCATCGAAGGATTTTCCAGCATAGCCAAGCCAATGACAGCCTTACTAGAAAAAGGAATGACAGCCAAGTTAGTTTTGAGGAGTTGAAAAACATATTAACCTCAGCACCTATCTGGACTCTACTTGATCTCAGCAAGAGTTTTGTTGTTTACTGTGATGCTTCATGCCTAGGGTTGGGATGTGTATTGATACAAGAAGGTAGAGTAATTGCCTATGCCTCAAGGAAATTGAAGAAGCATGAACAAAATTACCCTACCCATGACCTAGAATTAGCAACCTTGGTTCATGCCCTGAAGATCTGGAGGCATTACACTCTTGGCACAAGTGCGAAATCTATAAGGATCATAAAAGCCTAAAGTATATTTTCACGCAAAGCGAGCTGAACCTAAGGCAGAGGCGATGGTTAGAATTGATCAAGGACTTTGAGTTGGAGATCCACTATCATCTCGGCAAGGCTAATGTAGTGGCAGATGCCCTTAGCTAGAAGAGCCATGTAAACATGCTGCTAGCTATCGAATTACCACCTGAACTGCTGACAGAAATTGAGCACTTGAACTTGGGGTTTGTAGCTAACACACAAGGCACTACCTTGGAAGTAGAACCTACCCTTGAACAGGATATCCGCAGGGGTTAGAAAATGGATGAGAAAATCCAGGAGTTTGCAGGACTCATCAAAGAGTACAAGGCACCTAGTTTCCATTTAGACCAAGAAGGGACAGTATGGTTTAAGCATCGAATCTACATACCGAACATCCAACCCATCAAGAATGTGATCCTAAGTGAGATTCATGAATCACCTTATTCCATTCACCCAAGGAGTACCAAGATGTACCAGGATCTAAAAGAGAGATATTGGTGGTATGGTATGAAGAGGGATATAGCCGAGTACATGGCACTGTGTGACACTTGCCAAAGGGTAAAAGCCAAGCACCAAAGACCAGCCAGGTTACTGCACCCTTTGAAGGTACCCGAATGGAAATGGGATGAGGTAGGTATGGATTTTATAGTTGGGCTGACCCACACTCAAAAAGGATATGACTCTATCTAGGTCATTGTGTATCGCTTGACCAAGGTCGCTCACTTCGTACCCATCAAGACTACATATACGGGTGCCCGTTTGGCGGAGAGATACATGGAATAGATTATATGCTTGCATGGGGTTCCTAAATAAATTGTGTCAGATAGGGGCACACAATTCACTTCTAGATTTTGGCTACATGAAGCTATGGGCACTAAATTATATTTCAGCTCAGCTTATCACCCGCAGACGAATGGTCAGATGGAACGAATTATTCAAGTACTAGAAGACATGTTGAGAGCATGTGCTTTACAATTCAAAGACAGTTGGGATGACACCTTACCCTATGCTAAGTTCTCCTATAACAACAGTTATTAGGCCATCCTAGAGATGTCCCCATTTGAAGCATTGTACGACAGGAAATGCAGGACGTCACTATTTTGGGATCAGACATGTAAAAAAAAGTCTTTGGACCCGAATCCTTAAAGGTGGCAGAGGAGCAGGTCCAAATTATCTAGGAGAACCTAAAATCAGCTCAATCTCGATAGAAGGGCTATGCTAACGTGCGTCGTAGAGAGTTGACTTTCTAGGTGGGTGATTATGTTTATCTCAAAGTATCTCCCATCCGGGGACTCAAACGATTCAAGGTCAGAGGAAAGTTAGCACCAAGGTACATTGGTCCTTTCCCAATTCTCGAAAGGAGAGAAGTGGCATACCAATTGGGTTTACCTGCTAGATTGTCCGATGTGCATGATGTGTTTCTTGTGTCACAACTCAAGAAGTGTTTAAGAGTTCTAGAGGAACAATTGCCTCTGGAAGAACTGGAGGTAAAAGATGATCTCACTTATGAAGAACAACCTGTCAAGATCTTAGAAATAGCTGAGAGGATCACCAGGAGTAAGGCCATTCGAATGTTCAAAGTGCAATGGAAGCACCACTCAGAGGAGGAAGCCACATGGGAAAGAGAAGATGAGTTAAAAGCAGATTTAACATAACTCTTTGAGGCACCGTCCAAATCTCGAGGACGAGATTCATTTTAAGTGGGTAGGTTTGTAACACCCTAATTTTTAAATTCTGAAAATTATAATGAATTTGAATTTATTTTGGTTAGTCGTATTTGTTTTTCTAGGGATGAATAAACAATTTACAATAAATAAACTAAAAATAAATATAAGGTAGAAACAATGTTTTGTTGCATTTATGTTGCTGCACAGTTTTATTGCTTGCTCATGAGTGCTTAGCTTTGTTAAACCAAATTAGGATAGAAATCCCTTTCACGAACTCCTTTTGGAAAATGTTTAAACCCTTTTCTTTTCTCCTCCACCCCTCTCCCTAGCTTTTGGCCCGTTCCCTCCACCAACCCGGCCCAGCCAACCTCCCCTCTCCCTCTCCCCCTCTTTCCTTTCCCGCGCGAAGGCCAAGGCCCACGGCCTGCCCGCCTGCGCCGACTCGGCCCAGCGGCTGCGGCCCTCCTCCCCCTTCCCTCGTGCCTGCGCAGCCCAGATGACCAGCCAGCCCATAGGCCGCAGCAGCAGCGCCCACGTGATCTAGCCTGCTACCTCTCCCTCTCGCACTCACCGCTAGGTGGGGCCCGCCTGTCAGTGGCCCTTCCCCCAGATCGTCCCATTCCCCACTCCCCGCGCGCCTGCATGCCGTCGTCGGCCGCCCAGAGCTACCCGGCCACGCCGCGTGGCCACCTAGGCATGCAGCAGCTATGCCTGCGCATTCCCCCCACGTCTCACGCCTGCGCAAGCCCAGCTCTGCTGCTCGCTCACCATGTGCCGTCGCCGCCCCCACCCATCAGCCGCGCGTGCCCACGCGCGCCGTCACCGCCCGCACTTTTTGCAAATTAACCCTCAGTCCTGGTCCACGGCGATCCACGGAACAGCCGCCAGCTGTTTTGCCAACAGGCCCTAGTCATTTAGCAAAAATGCCCCTGCACTTTTCGCAAATTAAACCGCAGTCCTAGATTCAGAATGAATTTCTATTTTTATTCATTTTAAATCCGAATTTAGTTTACCTTATTTATAGGTTTGCCCTTGTCACATAAAATGACAACTTCTCTGTTTTAGCTTCGATTTTAGCGGTTCTCGAACCTACGAGATCGTCTCGACGCGTAGAATAGTTTAGTAGGCTTGTCTTGACCTGTTCCATGTATTGGTGTAATGTTTCTCATTAAAATTATATGTTTTCCTTGTATGTGATGATTGGCGCGTATAGACGGGGATCACTTTGGGGGAGAAGGAGAACCTGATTTGCAGGAACCCGAGCAGCCCGCATTTGGAGAATGCAAGTACAGGCACATTCCTTGAAGCATATTGTTTGCCTATTTAACTTTAATTACACTTTACTTTTATGCATGTGTCTTAATTTGTTAAGCCCTAAGAATTCTGACTAGTCTTTTAAGTCCTTCCTTGCACCTGGGGATTTCACATGGGTACTTTTAGATATGCTTAGCTGCTGCAACTCACAAAGGATCAGGTTACTTATATTATGATAATGTAATCCTGACTAATGGCTCACTGCATTGGATGGTTAATTTAAAAGTTGGCTCTTAGCGACATAGGGGAAATAAGTGCATGTGGTTTTGGGTACTTATGTCTGCCCTCCCTAAGGATCGGTTCGTGGAGCGATCACCCAGGATATACCGTACAACCCAAGCTATTATGGCTCTGGCTTGACGTATTAGCAGACCTTCTGCTAGTAGTGCGGCAGCTTAATAGGTAGGCACAAAAGGGGGTCTTAGTTCCTAAGTATGGTAGTCCTCGCTCGTGAGGGATGTTGTGGGTGGCTACATGGGCACCTTACGGGGATGGCTAACCATGAGCCAGACTAAAACCTAGCGGGTTGCTTCCTACTAGTAGAAACTGTGAAAAGTCTCATAGTAAAACCCTGCCCGCTCACCTTGGAAGTGTTTGTGGGTCTTGCAAGCCCCGGGCAAATGGGAATCACAACTTGGTGTGAAAGTGTACAACCTCTGCAGAGTGTAAAACTAATATATCAGCCGGGCTCACGGATACGAGCGGCCTGGACCCTCACATGATTAGAAATAGATCTCACATGTTTATAAATGGAATTTCTAGGAATTTTCTAGGCATTGCTATGTCCTTTGCTGATGAGGTGGCTACATCGGTTAGATTTCGGGCATGGCTATGCCGTATAATAATGGAGATGAAAATCTTTGGAATGGTTTCTTAAAACTTAATGATGACACTCTCATTTAATTAAGGGCTTGGGATACCTCTTTAATCACTTAGTGAATGTAGGTTATTTTTAATAAAAACTTGCCAACTAAAAATGCGAACCTGCAGTAAGCCCGAGTCAGCTTTGTCCTTGTTTTAAGCCTTGCATTTAGTATTACTTTCCGCCCGTACTTGTTGAGTATGACAAGTACTCACCCTTGCTATTCCTCAAATAAAATTAAAGGCTGCTCAGAAGATGAAGCTTGGGATGGGCATCCGGAGGATATTCCCGAGTTTTAGGTGCGTGTGCTATCATCGACCTTCTAGTGGAGGGCATTGATGTTTCGTATTTTCTCTATAATAAGATGCTTCACCAGTAATCAAACTCTGATGACCATGTAATAATAATAATATACTCTTTTTCGTACACTATTTTTGATTATCACTGATGATGTTAAGTCATACGTGTGGAAGTTGATTCTGGCACACATATGATGTGCACCCGATTTTGGCGCTATGAAATCGGGTGTGACATTATCAATGACATGTTCCACCGAGACGAGTCTCTATTATATTAGCACATCACAGACTCTTGGTACATAAATAGAATCTCTGCTTATATGGCAGTCATTATAGATGTTTATTATTAAGCCAACTCCTGACATATACACACACACCAAAGTCTCTTCCTAACTAGACAACTCTTTGATAACAAGGGTTTTTATCGGTGATGCGTTCCACCAAGACGAGTGTCTGATATATAGGCACATCAATGACATTCAATGTTTGAGCCGCATCACTGATTGTGAAACCATGAGCTGTTGGAGGTCACCTTACCTTTATCGAACCTAAAAAACAATCCATTTCAGTTCACGGACATATCTGCAAAATTATTTCTCCATCTAATAAACTACAATTTTTCAGCCACTCACTCTTTGCAGTTACATCATCTTGTAGGTTACCAAGTCATCCCATGCTAGAAGTTGTAACTGCTTCTCATCATAGCAACAACATTAAAGACAATGACATTAATCTAAGGTGAATGTGTAGGGACAAGAGACTTCTTTTGTGCATTGACTGTAGACCACTTTTGTCCAGTTACTTGTAGAGGGCGAAATGGCCTCATCTTTCACTACTCAAAAGAAGAATTTCCCTATCGGTGCGAAACCGATAAGAAAATGAGAAATACCGACACTGAAATTAGAAAAATATTTTTTTTCTGCCGGTATACCAATAGAAAAACACCGATAGAAATAAAGTGACAGAAAATGAAATTAGGACAATTAATTTTTCTGTCGGTATACCGATAGAACAACATCGACAGAAATAAAGCGATAGAAAAATAAAATTTCTCTATTGGTTGACTATTCTTCCTTTTGGCACACCAATTTCTAAGTTGATACCGCGTCAATAGGAAAATTCCTAGGCATCAACAGGAAAATTTCCAGCCACCAAGTCTATAATTCAATCCCTACCGTCAAAAAAAACATTCACATGCCATCCAAAGCAAGGACATACCGTAAAAAAAAAAACATTCACGTGCCTGAATGCCAAGCAGAGCTCATTGAAGTCCAAGAGGATTGGCCGCAAGGTGTGGGGGAATGCCACACTGAGTATGGCATCAAGCAGAATGGCGTAGCTGTCGGTGTTGAACGCCTCCTTGACAACATTTATGGTTACTGCAGGAACTCTGCCAGCACAGGAGACCTTGTCACCATTGGCGACCTTGATGTTGAGTCCCCCGGTCATGGACACCGGCAGCCCAACATCCAAGGCCACATCTATATTGATGAAGTTATGCGGACAGGAACCTGCATAGTATCTTTGGTGCGAATACCTAGCATGAAGGGACACCATTGGTTCCACATTTGTTTCAGCTGCATCGTAGTCAGCACCCAGTTCATCTTCATAATCAGCAACCTCAATGTAGAACAGGAGCTGGTAGCGATGGCCGCGGACATACTGCTCATGGCAATTCTGACACAGTCCTTGCTTGTGCCGATCCACCATCTAAGCGTTGTGGTGCTGCACTGGGTCCTCTGTTTGGCCTTGAAGAACAATTGAGCTTGTCATAGCGAGCAACGGCAACTCCAGCGTTTCGAGAAGTCAGGCGGCATCAGCTGTGTTGGTCCCTGCCACCTAAGGATCTGGGAAGGGGATGGGGAAATTGGATTTGGTGGATTGAACTGGGCGGTTCGTGGTCGGTGCTGGATTTGGCAGTGGAGTGATGGACTGTGAGAAGGTGGTGTTTGGAGGTATGGTGGAGGGTGGAAGGAAGTTGCTGTGGCTCACAGAAGCCACTGCCAAGTGCCAACCCATAGCCGCCAACCTATAGACGTATGAAGCCAACATGCCATAGGAATATGCGGCCGCGTGTTGAGGCAGTGGAGGCAGCATCAAGGGAGGCGGAGGAGGCGGAAGAGGCGGCTATCACTCGATCCATCTCCGAGATGTGTGGTGAGACATCCGACACCATTCTCGTCAGGTCTTCGAGCACTTTGGATGGAACGATGGCCCGCTTGCTGCCGTTGGTCGCCATCCTAAGAACCCGGCATGGTCTCTGATACCAAGTTGTTGGAGACGAGGGATCGTAGGGAGTAGCTGTGGGGAGGAGCCGGCCGGCGCTTTCACAACTGCTATCGTGCAGGCATCGTCAAGCTTCAGGGGAAAGGTGGGCTCTGAGCGCAACATGGGCACAAGGCGCAGGGTCAACTCCTGAGTTGTCCTGTTTCATTACACAAGGATTCCCTGATTAGTCTATATTACAATCTAATGGATGCACAACCAACTCTCTAATCCGTAGCAAAAATTTTGGTACAATAATCCTTGTACTGAAGAATAATGATGTGTAGCAAATTGAACAGTACAGACCTATCTGTCTATTGAAAGTGAGCTTCAAGATTTTTACAAAGGTAGCTGATAAGAGAAGATGTACCATTGGGACAACAGTTCATGGATGGAGCTTTGATAAAAGATGACATTCAATGTGCCCATCACTGGTCAGGTTCCATGACGAAAATTAAAGGAAAGAGCTTCATGGAAGACCGATCGGAGTTCAGGTTTCGTGCACGCTGTTGCCTTTGGAGATGCCAGCCAGGAACACCATTGACATGTCACATTTCCTCACCCTCTGTTTACTTTCCTCTGTCCAGCAACGACAGAAGACTTTAGCTACCTTACTAGGCTCTTGAGACCTGCTTCGTTCCCAAGGGTGCTATTCTGATAGCCTGGCCAGCCAATCTATCGGATTTTAAAGCACAGTCTATTTCACCTCGTACCAGCTACAATCCTGATGCCTCCTACACCCAGTCGGCCAGTCCTATGTGAGCTGAGAAGATTACCAGCCATTTTGATAGTGCACTTTCTACGGTGGGAAATTCTTCATTTTGTGGCGCTCTTGGCTCCGGTGTGGTAATATATATGTGTGCGCTACACACCAGCCCACTAGAGTCCTTAACTACCGTGATAGCAATAAATTGTTTCTGCTATTTTCTGTGAATTTAATGGATAGCATAAACTTGATATCACTGACAAGGCCTTCCCCCAATAAATTTATTAGAAATAGTAGTATGTTGCTACCTGTATGGTAAAAAATACTTCACGTTTGATTTTACATTGTTGACTACTAATTTTTATTTCTATAATATATTATTAAATTCATCCAAATTTCAGATACAAGTCCATCAACCCGTGCTCTTACACAGGCTAGATTTTAAGAGATATACATATGTAGAGCAATCGTCCCCCGGCTTCGCTCGCCTCGCCCCCGCCTTCGCTCTGCCAGGTGAATCCCAGCCATGCGAGACAACACGTGGGCCCATCATCTCCTAGCGCTCTCTATGCTCACCCGCGCCACCACAGTAGAGCCTACCTCTCGCCCACACACAAGTGGGTCTCCAAGATAGCCTCTCATGGACCCTCCTCGCCGTCTTGAGTATTGAGTTTCCAGACGAACCGCCATGGGGATCATTCACTCTACTGCATGGTGGCGGCCACTCTACAAATGCGGTTGTGTTGTGGTGTTGCAAGATTACAAGCCCCTCCAATGTACAACAATGGTGCATGCAAGCACCAAGTAAGCAAGAGGTATGCAAACCGCACTAACACTAGGTCTAAACCTAGGTCTAGCGCTTTTAGGGGTGGTCTAACTATCCTAATCATTTCGCAAAGCACCTAAAATAATCACCAAGTGATCTTTCAGCACTATGTGTGGCAAGAGCTCTAAAACAAAGTAACAACACCTTAGATTTGTTTCCCTACTCTTTCATTTTGCAGTGGGCCCGTTTAGGAGGTATTTACGGCCTCCTAACTCCAATATGGCCATTGGGCAGTTCTACCCGTGCCCAGACCCTGGTGGTCCAACCGCAAGCAACAACAATCTGACCGTGAGCTCAGCAACTCTCGTCTGTGCCCCCAACGATCATCATTGCTCACTGGTCCCACCCATCAGCTCCTCTGTCCTGACGGCTCGACCGGTAATCCCACTTGTCAAACCGTGGGGTGCTCCAATGGTCACCCCGAGCTGCCCTAATGGTCCTCTTTGGATGGGGACCCACCCGTCAATGCCTCTCTCTTGATGGTCCAACTGGTGGACCTCAAGGTCCAACCGTGAGACGCCATCAACAGCACACACGCCTGACCATGCCGTCAGCAACAGACCAGTCCGGTCCTTCCAATGATTCCCACTCCACTTTTTGTCAGATGCGCCGCCCACTCCGTGCATGCCTCCTCGTAGGATTCGAGGGGATTCAACTCCCCTCGAGTACCACCGGGCCTCACCGACGGCTCGGATCCGAGTACACCAAGTGCCATAGCCTCTCCTCCATCAGATCCATGCCACGTGGTGCGACGTCCCATCTCTCCGAGGAAGCGGGACCGTACGGGAACCCCCCGCCTTAACTCCTGCAACCGGCACGGCAACCCAGGCGCCATCAACCACCTGCA
This sequence comes from Miscanthus floridulus, assembly GCF_019320115.1. Lineage (NCBI taxonomy): Eukaryota > Viridiplantae > Streptophyta > Magnoliopsida > Poales > Poaceae > Miscanthus > Miscanthus floridulus. The sequence continues at coordinate 29,346,760 of NC_089583.1, read as the reverse complement.
CGGAGCGTCAAAGGGAGCGGCGCGTCGAGAAACCGTCTCACCCACTAACAAGTAGGCCCCACGATGGCCTTAGGGGCTGCCCCAACTCCTCCGATGGAGATCCCAGGCTCCCGATCGACGAGCGCCCGCTGGCACACCCCCTAAATCACTCCCTAGTGTTGGGGTTGGATCCACTGTGCAGCGGACCAACAAGGGCCCCATCAACGCTCGGTGCGCAGCCCACACCGCAACCAATGCTACTGAAGTTGGCCCGAGCCATCAGGGCCTGTTACTAAGACCCTAGAAGGGCGTGGCACACTGGGTGATCAGATGGCCCTAAGCCAGAGCCTCGATGCTCTCGATCACCCGCACACGGTAGGCCTAGGCAAGAATGGAGGGTTCCCCCAGGCCCAAGGCCAACACCTCCTAGACGAGTTCACTGGGCCCTCACTCGAGCCCTAGACTAATGCTGCGCGGGCCATCACAAATGCTCGGCCCCAATAGCCGAGCACTCTTACCATGCTTGGGAGCCCTTCGAAGGGCACCCGACTTATCTCAGTGGAAGTCGTCCCCGCCGTAGCTGGTCCTGGTTGCCGAAAGATCGGACTGAGCCCCACGTTGCCATCACGAACTCGATCTGTGAGGCCATGAAGGGCTCGGGGGCTCTTGATGAGAACATAAGAGCATCTCTAGCAGACTACCCAAATAAACTACATATCCCCAATTTAGGTAATGGGGGCAAAAAAATCAACTCTAGCAGACTACCTATTAGACCCAACAAATTTGTTGGCTACCCAAATCCCCACTCCCACTAGCCATTCCTGTTGGGCCAAGGATGACTACCTATTTTTCTCCTTCGTCCGTTTTCCTCCCGCACCACCCTTTCTTCTACCGAGCACAAGACCACTATTGTCAGTTCACTGCAGGGGCCTCCTCCACACCGCCGCTTGGGAGCCACTGGCATCCCTACACTAGCGTGGGAGGAAGTGCGGCCATCCCTGGCACTCGCGGTGGTCATCCCTGCCGCATCAGGAGCTTTATCGATGAAGGAAACCTTCCTCGGCGCATTTTCCCCAGCGTTCGCAATCGCCCCTTGCTCCCCACATTTGCGAATGACCCTGCTCCCCACCGGCGCTCCCTGATGGCCCCTATTCCCAACTGGCGCTGCCCTAAATGGCTCTGCTCCCCACCGACATGGCGGGGGCGATCTCCACCATGGGTGGCACTCCTCAGCGAATATCCCGGCAGGGGCGGCTCTCCCCGGCGCAAGGTCCTCCCAGCACGAGGTAGTGACTGCCGCGGGCTGCCCTCTCCCGACGCAACCAACATCGCCGAGTTAGGCACTGGGAGGGAGATGACATGTGGGTCCCACATGTCATCCTCTACTTAGGATCAATTTGGGTAGTCTATTTTAGGTACCACTGTTGGAGTTGGGAGCAAAATTTGGGTACTATGAAAATGGGTGGCTACCAAATAGAGAAATAGGTAGTCTATTTTAGGTAGTACTGTTGGAGATGTTCTAACATAGGGATATGTTAAGTCCTAGGGTAAGAGGTTCCTGACTGATCCCTCTAGGATTGCTCAAGGGCTCGGGGGCTACACTCATCAGGTGTGCTCGCATGCACCTTCCGGCAAAAGATCAGGCCTGCCCTCGGTCTTTGCTCGGTGCCCGGTTGCTCGCCCGAGCCCTAGGCTCTTGATCAGCAGGAACTCGAGCCTGATCCATAGTCCAGGCCTCCTAGCACAGGTCAAGAGCCTGAGCCTCTGCCCCTTTCTCTGCCATCTTGTCCACCACGCGAGTCGCACCTCCCCGGCTACCACGTGCAGGTTGATCGAAACTTCTATACTGTTGGTTTGGTGGTGTCTCGGGAAGTACTTGATTTGGTGTTGATTGCCCTGACACATCTTGGAGGTTGTTAATAGAGCAAAAAGGCCAAAAATCTTGTTGTGTGGGCATCTGCAGTGGTCTTAAGGCCTTGTTTGCTTGCCTACATGAATTGCTGTGACACTTTTGGCTTTTTGAGATCATCGTCGGATCTTGCATACTGACCCATTACTTCGTTAATGATTAGGTTGCACTAGGTTGCCCACCTCCATTAATGATTAACCGAGGTGATTGCTGGGCTGGTTGCCCTGGCCACCGAATAATGGAGGCAGGGCAACCGCCCCGCCCGCCGCCGATCCCTTTTGCCAAACGCCTCGGTTAAGTTTTATTTTTGTACTGTTCAAACAACTCTTTTACGGTCTAGGGCTGGTTTCTGGCGAAATGAGCTACACACTGGCCTATGGCCAGGACCTTCAATTGTCACTGCTCTCACTGTCGCTTCTGGCACATTTGGCACCTGGGCCTTGATCTGAATAAACCTTTCTAAATACTCAAATAAGGGCTCATAATCTCGCTGAATGCAGTTCAAGAGGGTCCCTTGTAGTTTTTGCCCCTAATTGATAACTTTGGAAAGTTGATAAAAGCTCTGCTTTTATTTGCTGCCAAGAGTCGATCGAGAGGGGTTTCAATGAGGTGTACCAATCATGTGCAATGTCATCAACTACCATGATGAGTGATTTCAACAAAGTTTGGGTGTCTCCTCTGGAGGAAACCACAACGGTTTCATAGCTGGCTAAGAACTCTTTTGGATTTGTCTTTCCGTCGAAAGCTGGAATGCGTGGTTTGTAACCTAGTGGCCAAGGGTACTGCTGAAGTTCTTTTGACAGGGGCGAAGTGAGATCATATGCTTCTGCATCTTCACCCTGTATGATCGCTTCAGGCATAACTAGATTTTCACTGCCCTGAACCGCACCTGCAGCTCCTGCTCGTTGCATCCCCTTGATCTCCCTTAGCAATCTTTCCCTCTGAATTTTGGCTTCGTGGATGGCCAGTTGGGTTTGTTCGGTTCTGTTTTGCACTACCGCTTGCTGCAACAGCTGCTCTTTCTCTTGTTGTCGCCTCACGATTTCTTGCTGGTACTAATCCAATTTCCTTAGGTCTCTTGCTGGTTCGGTGATTTTGCTGTCTTCATCTTCGTCCACGATCTCGTTCCTGTCTTGATCAAGTTGTACGTCTTGAGCTTCTCAACCACGGGGCAGCATCGTGTCATCTCCATGCAGCTGTCGTGCTGTCAGATCCATCGGCGCTGCCCCTGTCGCGCCGGATTGTGGGGCTGCTTCCACTGCTGCTGTGGTTGCTGCCCTGGACGGCACCACTCTATCCGCGGTGGTTTCGGTTCTCCTTTCTTTGGTGGCATGATAAGCTCGAGCAACAACCATGGTGGGCGCCAATGTTGTTCTAGGCCTCAGTCTTCGAACAACGGGGTGCCGCACAAATGAATAGATAAGCCAAGTAAACGAATTGAGCATAGAAGGAACGAAGTGTGTGCAATTGATTCAAGGAATCATTCTTTCAACCCCTTTTACAATCCCGGCCTTAGGGGCTATTATACACGCCCATAGGCTTTTCATGGACCTAAATGCCACCGCAACTACTACATATTCGGGGCATATTCTTCTTTGTCCAAGACCTAGTCACATTTTGCAGATATCTCCTGCCACAGATGCCACCGGGCTTTGGGCTCCTGCTAGCTCCCACGCTGTGTCGTCACTTTTTCGACCCTGTCGGTCCAGCCAGGCAGGAGTTGTCGACGTCCTGTCCCCCGGTGGCCTCCTCCAGCATGAAACCTGCAAGCACAATCACACATGCAACCGTTATCGGGTACCAATCCCCAAACTCAAGCGAGCATGCACTGCTCTGACTATTCACCAAGGCGAACAGTCGGAGTCCCGGAGCGCCTTACACATGCGCAGCCACAATGGACCTGAAAATACGGGTTTAACAATTCACTAAAGCGAAAATACACTTGCAGCTCGGCACTCTGTCATAGCTCCCATCGTAAGTGTTCTCGGGAGCGCCATTTCGCCGGTACAAAATGATGTTCCTCGCCCCGCCGAGCCTTTTCACCAAGACAAAATGGGGTGGCGCCTGAATATGGATTCCCCTTGACTTCGTGCATGTGGCTGTCACTTCTGCTACAGCGAAACGTCTATGGCTCCTGCGGACAATATCCCAGCTTTGGCGAGAATGCCTTCACCCAGGCGAAATCGCGTACTCCGTATCCCAAAAGAAACATTGCCGCCATTTTGCCATTGCTAAATGGCAACACCTAATTAGGGGGGGCAGTGGTCCGTGCCCGGGGGTGCCTAAGGGTTGGCCCTACCCGCACCAGGGGCTCCTTAGCGCTGCCCAACGGGCGCATCGTTGTCAACCACTCCTCCGATAAGGTCATGCATGGGGCGTGCACAAGGGGACAAAAAACCCTCCGCTGGCTTCAAGGGCTCAGAGGCTCCTAGGCCCACTCGTCAGCCCATCAAGCCGGATGCCTTCTCCATCAAGGAAGCCTCCAGAAGGTGCACCTAGTGGAGGCTGGTCCAAGCCGGCAAGGCCTGACAGTCAGATTGTTAGAGCAGAGCAGCCAGACGACACCCAGAGCTTCTCCAGCTCCACAACAACACAAGGTCCATCCGCGCCGCAGCAACGCCTTCTGGGACTCCGGTGCATCTAGACCATAGAATAAACCCCCAAACCTCCATGTACCCGATCTACCTTGATATATGTGGGAGATCGGATCCTACAGAAGGGGGAGGACAAACAAAAATGGAATAGATCAACCGAGTCCTCACAACCAACAGCTAGAGCTATACACCGAGAGCAGAGCCACCCAGAGAGGAGTACTGAGAGCTGCTCCCCATTCCATCGTCTTCTTCTTCTCCAAGGAGGAAGAGACCTCACCGCTGACAAGCCTAGGATTAGCTCCGAGCGATCCCCTGCTAAATCTCTCTTACACTCTATTGTAGCCCTCGATTTTGGGTGCTCTTGAGTACAAGGATCATCTGCTACTGGATGTAGGGCCCTGATAGCCCGAACCAGGATAAACCGTTGCATCCCCTCTGTGTTCTTTGTGTTCTTGAGTCTAGCCGAGCCAATGGAGACCCACACTCAGTGACATCCGACGAACAACAATGTTTGCTGCGGTTTTGACCCCGCGACACCAAGCAACAGTATTCCTCCATAGATCCGCACCCCACGATCATGGATTTGGCCACCAAAAGCAAGGATCTGGCTAGAGCATGGACAAATCAATATATTTTGAAGAACATTTGAGACTGGGGAAAAGGGGGAAGCAGTGGAGAAGGAGCATCTGGGTAGGGAGCTTTTTTGAGCATAACCCGCTGGTCATTGTTAATTTTTCATAGGAACTGCTGTTATTTAGTGCATAGCTGATGAAAGAAGATGGCATTGGAATCTGTCAAATGATGCACAATTGGGACCAGTGTTCAGGGATCATACTTTGGTATAGTATGGCATCAATGTGCTCATTACTGGTCAAGTTCCACGGCGAAAATTAAAGAGAAAACTTCAAGAAAGACTGATGAGAGTGCCAAGGTCGTGCACGCTGTTGCCTTTGATGATGCCAGCCAAGAGAACCATTGACTTGTCCCACTTCCTCACCCTCTGTTAACTATCCACTGTCCAACAAAGACAGAAGATTTGTGTGACATGACTAGGCTTTTCAGACCGCTCTGTGATCCCATGGGTGCTATTCTGATAGCCTCGCCAGACAATGGATTGGATTTTACAGCACATCCCTTTAAACAGGTCGTAGCTACAATCCTGATGCACCCTACTCCCAATCCTATGTGAGCTGCGAAAATTACCAGCACAGTTCGTTTCTACAGTGGGGAATTCTTCATTTGGTGGCGCTCTTGGCTCTTGGCGCTCTTGGATCTGGTATACCGTATACATATTGTAGTTTCATTTTTGGTGCAGCATATATATATGTGTGCTACACACCATCCCACTAGTGTCATTAACCACATTGTAGTTGATAGCAATAAAGGTGTCTGCTATTTTCTGTCCATTCAATGGACAGTTGTCAGAAGTGAACAAGAAGGGAAGCGCGATGACTGATTTTCATCAAACCTTTTCTGCAAATAAATTTATTAGAAATATGTTACCACGTGGTAAAAGAAATATTTCACATTTGAAATTGGATGGTCTTTGATGCTCATATTTGACCACTTTTTTCTAGAATATATTGTTAAATTCATCGAAATTTGAGATATTTTAAAATATTTTGAATGCAAATCTACACTTACATGTTTTCATGATTTGTAGTAGTAGTTATTGCCATGTTTGTAATATTATTCAAGGTTTGACTAAATATTTTTGAAGGACAAAGTTATGTGTAGCGCCTGGTTTTAAGAACAAAACCAGATACGCACCATATGTGAGCCCAGAAAGTCAAATCTCACATATAGCTACAAATAAGGGTAATATCAATAGACAATGCTTAAATACAGAACGTATTAGTGTAAAGAATATAACCTCAGAGTATAGACAGCGGAAAGACAACTTTGATCTTCAGGCGAGTACTTCAAATCCACAGGGACAACTGACTGGTTGATCACAAGCCTAATTCCTCCAAACTAGCAATCTGGTACCCATCCGGGATTTTTATCCAAATAATTGAAAAATAAAGCAAGCGTAAGTACATGTCGTACTCAACAAATATAACATGGGGTTCATAAGGCTCAAAAGGCTGACACTGGTTTTAATGCGATTAGCTTTTAAATGTCACAATTTTAGTAATTGAGTAGCAACAAGTTCATCACAAGTCCATAAACACGTGATCAGGTAAACATGAATAATGAATAGCATAAACAATAATCATTATTGAGCATCTTTATTATCAGTATCATCAGTGTTCATCATCTATTCCATAAGGGTTCCAAGACCGCTCGTGACCGTGAGCACGGCTGATATACTAGTTTTACACTCTGCAGAGCTTGTACACTTTCACTGTGAGTCGTGATTTACCCTTTCGCCCGAGGTGATCAGCCTCTTGACCCACTACCAAGGAAGGTCGGCAGGGTTCACTATGAAGCCTTTCAAAGGTTCGTCTAACAAGTTAGGGTCATTAGATTCACTCGACAAACAGATGTAGGAACCCCCTGTCGAATGGCATAATTCCATCACGGCTATACACATAAGAGTAGAGGCTGTCCTATACCCGATTCGTCAAGCCATTCTTACGCCAATAAAGGTAACCACTAACAAGCTAGAAAAGGTCCTCATACTAAGCTAAAGCCAGAGCCATGTAGCCCTCATAATTGTACTGTAAGTACCGAATAATCACTTACAGATAAGTCCTTAGGGAGAGGAATCTAGAGCACCATAAAAATAGCCCAATGCTCTAGCCCCCTCGTTCCATGTTGCTAAAAAGCATCTTTTAAATGTTTATTGCATATACCATTAGTCAAGTTACAAGATCATGGTTGTAGTTGAGCACTAGCATCAAACTACCCAATGCAATACCCCATAGGTATCAAGGCACAAGGTACAAAGTACTAGGAAATCCTTAGTAGTAGTCAGGGTAGACACATGCAGTATGAATTAAATGATTAAAGGTGTATAGGACAACAAGGAAGATCCCATGCTATACTTGCCTTAAACACCGATCCTTCGGTAAGCTTTAATCTTCCACGTTCTTCTTCTTCTTGATCACCACGTATATCTCACCGACTGGATATAATCATAAAGCACCACACAAGCATCCATACAATCATACACGGGCAAACAATAGATCTAAATTAGAATAGTACACCAATCATAAAATCAAGATGAAAAGTTTATAAAATAAATCTACGTCTCGCTACGAACACACAGCCGCGAAAAGCACTCTAATCGGAGCTACGGTGAAAAAGATACATCTACCGATAAATCTTCTTAATAAGCGAAAAAGAAAACTATAGGCTTCATTTATTTTAACTATATGAAAGCTTATATAAATTGAATTAAATCAAATTTAGATTTGAATTACAAAACTAAAGTAAAACAAATCATATTTTATTTACAAAACATAGTTGCACAATTATTAATCAAGATATGATTTAAACCATGAAATTTTAGAAATAGTAACATGGTAACCACTGTTACTAACGTGTAGATCTCGTTGCTATGAATCTAACGCAACTTGAATGGGCTAAAACGGAGTTAAAACGTAGAAGATATGAAATAAACAAGATTTATTTTATTAAACTAATAGATTAAATCTAACCTCGAATTTTAAAAGTTCAAAACATATATAATAGTAGTATGAACATGCAGATTATGAAATTACGAACCTAACGCAAGTTGAACGGGTCAAATGGTAGTTAAAATAGAGAAGTTACGCATGAAATAAGGTGCAATGACATTTCCATAAATAAACTAAACTTATTCTTGAATTAAAGTAGATGACAGGGGCTAGCTTGAAAGATATACAAGACTCACAAAATAGTAGATCGATCACAGAAAAGTACAGGGGTTAGAACGCAAAGTGCACGTGCACTATGCTGTGGACCGAGTCTGCGGGCCGTGAACCAGTGGAGGTGCTGTGAGAGCAGTCCACCATGGACCATGTCCACAAGGGTGTATTTGGAGTTGTATTTCTAGATTTATTTTTTCAAAGGAAAACGGCCATAAATGCGAGTGATGTCACCATGACATCAACAAGCTAACAAGCAAATTGAATCACACACTACGTAAAAAACGATTTTTAGCAACGGTTCGATTTTTTTGTAGGGGAGGCTGGTGATGGAGCCGCCCCTATAGTCGCGTGCTTGGGTGGCCAAACATCAGCTACCCCTACAAATAGAACAGTAGGGGCGGCTGGTGAGACAAGCCGCCCCCACAAATGGGGTCTGATTTGTATGGGCGGCTCAATCACCAGCCACCCCTAGAGTTGTTATTTGTAGGGGCGGCTGGTGATTGAGCCGCCCCTATAAATGCCCCCGTATATATAGCTCATATTTGTAGGGGCGGCTCAATCACCAGCCGCCTCTACAAATGACCCACATATAAAACAGCTGTAGCACCTTCTTCCTCCTCGGGTCACTCACTCCAACCCGTGAAAGAAAGGTGGGGAGGTCTTAGGCACCTCCCAAAAATTGCTCTACTAAGGGGGGAAGGTTTTGGCCTCAAATCCTTTGATGGAGAGATTGTAGAAGGTAAGAAAAAGTTATTCCACACTTTTTATTGAAGTTTTAATGGTTGGTTAGGGAGTAATTAGAGCTTTGTTTTTCTCTCTCTTCTATGGTGCTTGAGCTACTTATGAAGCAAATTAGACCCAAGTTTTAAATGTACTAGGGTAAACTAGGGAGGGGAACAAGATCATACCCTTATTTGGTCCATGTTTCTTGATTTTAGTGAACAATTAGTTTTATGTGCATGTGCATGTGGATCTAGATCTAGGGTTTGGTTTTTTTATTAATTTCATTTTTGTAAGTTTATGTTTGATGAAATTGGACTAGGGTTTGTATGAAAGATATTAGGTAAAATATAATTGTTGCTAATTGTTGTCTTTGAAATTGTTTATTGTAATCAATAAATATGTATTTTAATTATTTATGGATAAATGGGCCATTAATTAATTTTCCTCTACCATGGTGTGTTTGTATGCTTCATGTAATTATATTAGATTTATATTCATATATATCTGAAGTATATATAATTATTCTCAAGTAATTATAAATTTGTTTCATTTTTATATATATCTGAATAAGTAGTCCTTTAATGTTTATTTTGTTGTTGTTGTAAAAGATGGAGTACATGAACTCTTGGATGTATGGTTTGTTAAGGTTCAAGGCAGGTTTTTGTGAAGAGGTGGATAAATTTATTGAAGCCGCAAAGAAGCATGCAACGATATTGAAAGAGAATAAGGATACAATTATTTGCCCCTGTAAAGATTGCAAGAACCGTATGGCATGGACAGATGTGTGACTATCATCAGATCACATTTGATTATGTGAGGATTTATTGAGGACTACACAGTGTGGATTCATCATGGTGAAACAATTATTGTTAACGACGAGGATGAGGAGGAATACGATGACAAAACCATAGAATCCCTGTCCCAATATTCGGCAGAGCTTGATGCACGAATGGATTTGGAGTTTGGCAATGAACAAGGTGGTGATGCTGGTGGTTGGGATGGTAACAATGAAGGTGGTGCCAATAATGATGGTGGAGCACGTGTTGGGGATGAAGATGATTTGGAGGACATGATTCGAGCCCTTGGACCAAAGATTTTACTAAATAGCCCGAAAAGTCTAGAAATTTTGGAAAGGGTAACAAAAGCATCGAAGAAGACTGTGTATGATGTTGAAAAGGGTTGTTTGACATATTGGACATTGCTATGTTTTATGCTTGAGTTGCTCATCATGAAGGCTAACTACAGCTATTCAGACTGTAGTTTCAATGATCTATTGCATCTCCTGTCATGGGTGCTGCCACAACCAAACTCAGTTCCCGCCAACATATACCAAGCGAAGAAGGTCATAAGTCCATTGACAATAGCGGTTGAAAAGATCCATGAATGCCCCAACCACTGTATACTTTTTTGTGGCGAAACGTTCAAGTCACTGGATAAATGTCCTCGATGTGGGGCCAGCCGATACAAGAACAATAACCTTTACGGTGGGGACAAAGCCTCCACAGGGAAAAAGAGGAATAACAAGGTTACAAAAAAGGTGGTACAAGAATCTCAGCCCCCAGAGGACACTCCATTAGGCAACGATGCAAAGCAGAGAAGAATTCTTGCCTTGGTAATGTGGTACCTGCCAGTGACCGACCGCTTGAGACGTATCTTCCTAAACCCTAAAGAAGCCGCACTCATGACATGGTGGGATGATGAGCGCAAGGTAGATGATGATAAGATTGCACACCCCGCTGATTGTAGTCAATGGCAAAGGTTTGATGAGAAGCACAAAGAATTCAGCGATGACCCAAGGAATGTACGGTTTGGCTTGAGCACCGATGGAATGAATCCCTTCAATGAGAGGATGAGCGACCATAGCACATGGCCAGTGATCTTGACCATGTACAACATCCCAACATGGTTGTGTCAGAAGAGAAAGTACCTTCTCCTCACTATTCTTATTTCTAGCCCTAAACAACCAGGCATTGATATAGACGTGTTCCTCGAGCCTTTGTTGCAAGAAATGGAGAGGCTATGGAAGCATGGGGAGCAGATGTATGATGCATTCTGAAAGGAGGACTTCATATGTAGAGCAATAATATTTGTAACTACCAATGATTATCCCGTGTTGTTTGCTTTGTCTGGACAGATCAAAGGGAAGACATGATGCTTGGTTTGCTTGGATGGTACTACATGGGTGTACCTGGATGCATCCAAGAAGATAGTTTACCTAAGGAACCGACGCTTCTTAAAGACAAGTCACAAGTACCATAGCAAATTATTATTTTGATTTTATGACAACGCCCTAGAGATTGAACCCCCTCCGAAGAGACGTCACAACGGAGAACACGTGTACAGAATGGTAAAAAACATACCACTAGTAGAGAACAGACCTTTGATCCTCGGCCAAAATGGGCTCTAGTCCCAGAATTTTTTGCCCCCGGGACTAGAAATACCTTTAGTCCCGGTTGGTGGCTCCAACCGGGACTAAAGGTCCCTGCCCAACGGCTACTGCGCCAGACAGAGGTGGCAGGGACCTTTAGTCCCGGTTGGAGCCACCAACCGGGACTAAAGGTATACGTTTACTCCCGGTTGGTGGCTCCAACCGGGAGTAAAGGTCCACTCCCGGGCCGTGGCTGCGCCCGGGGTTGGAAAGTTACCTTTAGTCCCGATTGGATCTATCAACCGGGACTAAATGTTCCCCCTTTATAAATCGGCCGTCTCCTCCTTCCTCCCCGAGCCCGAGCTCAGCACATTTTGAAGCTCACTGCAGTAGTGTTCTTGCTTCCTCCCTCCCTCCATTGTTCCTCCATCCATTCTTCGATTCCTCCGTCGATTCTTCAGTTGTAAAGGTTACCAATCTCATACTCTCATTTTTTACCATTTTCTTATGCCATTTTATTCACTATATATATTTATGGTTCTTTATTGTGGTTTTTTTTCATTTGTAAGCAATTTGAGCTCAAAATCACTTTAAGCTTGCATATTTACATGAAAAGAAGGTTAAAGTATATATAAATATAAAGTTAGAAAATAGTTAGAAAATTATAGCAAATCCTTACTAGTTGAACTTGCGGACCGTGTTCAGGTCGGCGAGGATGTTCTCTGCCGAGCGGTAACGGACGTCAAGGAGGAGCTTTGATTCTACGAGGGAGAGCGATAACGGTCGTGGAAGACCGTGTTCCCTTCCTCGTAGAATCGGAGCTCTTCCTTGACCAAGTACGGTGCCGTCCGGTGGAGAAATCCTCGCCGAGCTGATCACGTAAGCAAGGTCAACTAGTACGGATGGTTATTTATTCACATGTCCCGATATCGTCGTAGTAGTCTGTCAATCACCGTACCTAAACGTAGTATATATAAATAAAAACTTAGAAAATAGTTAGAAAATTATAGAAAATCCGTACTAGTTGAACTTGCGGACCGTGTTCAGCTCGGCAAGCATGTTCTCTGTCGAGCGGTAACGGACATCAAGGAGGAGCTTTGATTCTACGAGGGAGAGCGACAACGGTCGTGGGAGACCGTGTTCCCTTCCTCATAGAATCGGAGCTCTTCCTTGACCAAGTACGGTGCTGTCCGGTGGAGAAATGCTCGCCGAGATGATCACGTAAGCAAGGTCAACTAGTACGGATGGTTATTTATTCACACGTCCCGATATCGTCGTAGTAGTCTGTTATGTGTGTACATTCCCATTCTTCTGTTAATTTGTGGAAATATCATATGAATTACTTACCTGCTGCAGTAAAAGACGAGAACACAATGACCATTAAAAATATCATTGTTTAGAGATCTAGATAATTTTATAGTTTGTTAATTTTATTTGTTTATAAAAGAAGAAATTTATAGTGTATTAAAAAATGAGTATAGAGAGTAGATGGCAACTGCTTCCGGGTCCTCGGCCTCTCATGGGTTTCCAAAGCGACTTAGGCCGGGCCTTCCTCTCATTCCATGCGGCAAGTGTCGTGATGAGATGAAGATTGTGATGGAGTACCGAGTGAAGAAGGAGGGTCCCAACAAGGATCGTATCTTCTACAAGTGTCCGGATCGCAATGTGAGTTATTTTATCGTATTTAATGATTATGGTTAGTTTATACCTATTTTCATGATGGTTGTGATTAAAGTTCTAGTTTTTTGTTTTAATTTCAGTGGGATGGCAGTGGACGATGTTCAGGCTTCTACTGGGAGGAAGAGTATGTTGAACTCGTGCAAAAATATCTTGCACAACAGGCAGATACGGCGGCTAATGAGGCAGTGATCTAGCCGAAGAAGCCCAAAGATGTTGCACAATCGGGGGATCTGTCTGTTTTAGTTGAGATTGGTTGCAAAATCCTTGTGCTCCTGAAATGTATTTTAGCTTTAGTTCTTTTAGTGGTAGTTGGGATTGTCTACATTGTAGCGATGCTTTCATAAATTTGTATCTTTTGTGGTGGCACGCATGTTGTATAAATAATTAATTATGATCTAGGTTTTAATATGATATTTATGTCATGTAATGCAGATGAGCCGTCATTGGATGTATAATGCTCACAAGAGTTCATTGACGGCGTGCATTCTTTATTACGTGCGGCCGAGACAAACAAACGCGACGGTTTCATGTGCTGCCCATGTGCCATATGTAAGAATACGGTGGAATATCCTTGCTCAAGGACTCTTCATTCACACTTGTTCAAGTCGGGTTTCATGCCAAACTATATTTGTTGGACAAAGCACGGAGAAACCGGTGTTGTAATGGAAGAAGATGAAGAAGAACAATGGGACGACAATGATATTATTCCTGATGGTGCGTGCTTCAATGATACTGCAATGGGAGAAGCTGAAGAAGAGGTAACCGCAGAAGATGAGCCGGCTGATGATCTTTGTCAGGTCATTCGTGATGCACAAAGAGAATGTGAAAGTGAAAAGGAGAAGATCAAGTTCGAGCGGATGCTAGAAGATCACAAGAAATTGTTGTACCCAACTTGTGATGCAGGGCAGAAAAAGTTGGGAACCACACTAGAATTGCTGCAATGGAAGGCAAAGAATGGTGTATCTGACAAGGGATTTGGAGAGTTACTAAAAATCCAAAAGAAGATGCTTCCGAAGTACAATGAATTGCCCGCCACTACCTACGAAGCAAAACAAGTTGTCTGTCCTATGGGGCTAGAAATAGAGAAGATACATGCATGTCCTAATGACTGCATCCTATACCGTGGCAAAGAGTACGAGAAATTGGATGCATGCCCGGTATGCCATGCGTCGCGGTATAAGATCAGGCGAGATGACCCTGGTGATGTTGAGGGGGAACGTCCACGTAAGAAAATCCCTGCCAAGGTTATGTGGTATGCTCCTATAATACCACGCTTGAAACGTCTGTTCAGAAACAAAGAACATGCAAAATTGTTACGATGGCACAAAGAAGACCGTAAGGTAGACAATATGTTGAGACACCCTGCTGATGGGTCCCAGTGGAGAGCAATCGATAGAGAATTCCCGGAGTTTGCAAATGACGCAAGAAACTTAAGGTTTGCTTTAAGTACAGATGGTATCAATCCTTTTGGAGAGCAGAACAGTAGTCATAGCACTTGGCCTGTTACTCTAAGTATCTACAACATTCCTCCTTAGTTATGCATGAAGCGGAAGTTCATTATGATGCCTGTGCTCATCCAAGGCCCGAAGCAACCTGGCAATGACATCGATGTGTACCTGAGACCACTTATTGATGAACTTCTCATTTTGTGGAATAAAGAAGGTGTACGTGTGTGGGATGAGTACAAACAGGAACACTTTGATCTGCGAGCATTGTTGTTCGTAACAATCAATGATTGGCCTGCTCTAAGTAATCTTTCAGGACAGTCAAACAAGGGATATAATGCATGCACACACTGCTTCGGTGATATTAGAGGTGTATTCTTGAAAAAATGTCGAAAGGTCGTGTACCTTGGCCATCGTCGATTTCTTCCTGCAAATCACCCCGTAAGAAAGAAATGTAAGCATTTTAAAGGGAAAGCAGACCACCTGACCAAGCCTCGCAACCGAACCGGTGAGGATGTACTCGATATGGTCAATGATGTGAAAGTCGTCTTTGGAAAAGGACATGGAAGCCAACCTATTCCGAAAGACGCTAACGGTCACGCACCCATGTGGAAGAAAAAGTCCATATTTTGGGACCTACCCTATTGGCAAGTCCTGGAGGTCCGTAGCTCGATCGACGTGATGCACCTGACGAAGAATCTTTGTGTGAACCTGCTAGGCTTTATGGGTGTGTATGGAAAGCCTAAGGACACATTTGAAGCACGACAGGACCTGCGTTGTTTGAGAGAAAGAGACAACCTGCATCCAGAGAAGACAGATGATGGACGCCATTACTTACGTCCTGCTAGCTACACTCTAAGCAAAGAGGAGAAGGAAATCATGTTTGAATGCTTAAACAACATCAAGGTACCATCTGGATTCTCCTCGAATATAAAGGGTATTATAAATGTGACAGAGAAGAAATTCTGTAACTTAAAGTCCCATGACTGTCACGTTCTCATGACGCAATTACTTCCAGTTGCATTAAGAGGAATTCTACCTCCAAATGTACGTCTAGCCACCGTAAAGCTATGTGCATTCCTCAATGCAATTTCTCAGAAGGCAATTGATCCAACTGATCTAGCTAAACTACAGAATGATGTGGTTCAATGTCTCGTCAGCTTTGAGTTAGTGTTCCCTCCTTCCTTCTTTGATATTATGACACACCTCCTAGTTCACCTAGTCAAGGAGATTTTCACTCTCGGTCCTGTGTTCCTACACAACATGTTCCCCTTAGAGAGATTCATGGGAGTCCTAAAGAAATATGTTCACAACCGTGCTCGCCCAGAAGGAAGCATCGCCAAGGGCTATGGAACAGAAGAGGTCATTGAGTTCTGTGTTGACTTTATTCCCGACCTTGACTCGATTGGTGTTCCTGAATCGAGACATGAGGGGAGACTAAGCGGAAAGGGGACACTAGGGAGGAAAACATATATTGGTACGGATGATGATTATTTCAATAAAGCGCACTACACAGTTCTACAGAACTCCTCTTTGGTAGATCCGTATATTGAGACACACAAGGATCTCTTACGATCCGAGTTTCCAGGGAAGACTGAAGCTTGGATTACGCATAAGCACATGGAAACTTTCGGCGGTTGGTTGCGAAAAAAATGTCAAGGTGATGAGAGCATCCATGAGCAACTGTATTTATTGGCTATGCAACCATCATGGCATATCGTCACATACAAAGGGTACGAGATAAATGGGAACATATTCTACACAGTAGCCCAAGATAAAAGGAGTACCAACCAAAACAGTGGTGTCCGCATAGATGCCACAGACCCGAATGGGAATAAGCAGACATATTATGGACGCATAGATGAAATATGGGAACTAGAATATGCACCTACTTTGAAGATCCCATTGTTCAAGTGCCAATGGGTCAAGGTGACCGGAGGCGGAGTAACAGTAGACAATGAGTATGGAATGACAACAGTAGACCTTAGTAATATTGGGTACAAAGACGAACCATTCGTCCTTGCCAAGGATGTGAATCAGGTGTTCTATGTCAATGATATGTCTACCAAACCAAAAAGAGGAAAAAACGATAATGACTCAACCAAAGAGCCAAAGCGCCACATAGTTCTTTCAGGGAAAAGAGTCATCGTGGGAATTGAGGACAAGTCAGACATGTCAGAAGAATATGAAAAGGATGACCGAATTCCGCCCTTCAAAGTGAACAAAGACCCTAGCATCTTGGTAAATGATGAGGACACTCCATGGTTACGAAGCGATCATAACCAAGGGACATACGTAAAGAAGAAGTTCACTGCTGTGCCCACTTGATGATATAGTGATTTAATATAGTGTGTGTTTGAGATATTATGTAATAATTGTGAATTCAGATGTTTATTATGTCATGTTTCAAATTAAATCAATGTTTGATTTGGTGGGATTTCTCTCTCAAAAAGGTAAATTAGGATACTGAGTGATGAAAAATTAAAATATTAACGTTAAAATGATGTGAAAACAAATTTCCTGTCCAAAACCAATAATTTTAATAATTTTAATTAAACACTACATTTTTGCATTAACGAAATAATAAATATTAGTTACATTATGTTTTATAATTCTAACAAAAAATAAAAAAAGTTTGGTTATCGATTTTTCCTATGTGCAATAAACAAAAATAAAATTCATATTTTTAACAAAATAATTTTATGCCTTTTATTTAATTTACTATGTATTTAATAAAAACTATTGCATTTCTATTGTATTTAACAAGACTATTGCTTAAAACAGGCGGGAAACGAAACTGCAGGCCACCTTTACTCCCGGGTGGGAAGCCCACCCGGGAGTAAAGGTGGGCTGCAGTTTCGTGGCCCGCCAAAAAAAAGCCTTTACTCCCGGTGCGTGTTACCAACCGGGAGTAAAGGTATACCTTTACTCCCGGTTGGTAACACGCACCGGGAGTAAAGGCACCTTTACTCCCGGTTGGTAATACGCACCGGGAGTAAAGGGTTTTTACTCCCGGTTGGTGGCTGGCACCGGGAGTAATTCTCCTCTGCTATATAACCTCCAGCGCCTGGCAGATCGATCTGCTCGTCTTCTTCCTCGTCGAACACCGCCGCCCTCTTTTTCCTCGCGCCGCGTCCGTTCGCCTTCCGTGACACCGGCGCCGCCGTCTTCTTCCTCGTGCGGCCTCCACCGCGCGCGCCCGTGCCCCTCCTCCGCGCTTGCCCGTGGCCCTCCACCGCGCCCTCCTCCGCGCCCGAGGCCCTCCACCGCGGGTTGCCCCACCGCGACGGCCCGAGGCCCTCCAGTACGTACACTGCCGAGCTTCGAGGTGATATATTCGTCGATCTCTTTGTACATTCGTCCGAGCCCTCCACTGCCGAGTTATAGATCACGTCGAAAACTACAACTTTGGTGTAAGCCATGTGTCAACGGTCGAGGTCGATTGAAAATTCCAAATTTTGAATCACAAAATCTAGAAACTAAAAATAAATATTTGGAACTCTAAATGATTTTAAATAAAAACATATCTTAAGGCAAGTTTTGAATATTTGGAACTCTAAATGACAAGTATAATTAAGGATCACCAATGAAATTACTTTAGAAATTAATTAGATCGATGTAAATCCATGGCTTGTATAATAAACACGCTATATATTATTTGGAAACAACGCTACGAACCATCCGCTAATGATCCAGCCCATCAACCGCCATATATTCATCACTATATGATATGCCATTATTTCAAGATGCGTTTTTTAGTTTATCAAAAATATCACATGTTTCTTCATTTGTGAACTTTGAATATACAGATATAATATATTAATGTTGCTAAAGTAATATGAGCATTACATATTTTTTTCCGGGAAGACTATCTTCAAACTTTATATCATAGCATCAGAGATCGCCTGTAGAAGAAGAAAATAAATTCTTATCATTTTGGAAATAGTAATGGTTATATGAGCAATAAGACACATATACTTACATTTCATAATGACTTATACTTATATTATTAACATAGAATTTTCTCATATGATGAATGACTACATGGTTGATCACATGGTACATAGGATCACAACATCACGCACCGACACCGCCCCGGCCCGCCTCACGTCGTCGTCGTCGTCAGCACGCCGGCCCGCCTCACGTCATCGTCGTCAGCACACCGGCCACCGCGCCGACACGTATATATACGTCATTTGTATTCATATGCATTTCGTCCATGCGTTTCTATGTATATGGCGGAGCACCGCCGCCCTCGTTCACCCATGTGTACAGACATATATACGGCGGAGTGGAGCACCGCCACTCTTGTCACACCGCCCTTTCTCGTGCCCTAATTCGCCCTAGTACCGACGTAGTTCGTCCTAGTGTGGCGAATTGCGTCCGTGATCGAGGGGCAAGATTTAATAATGCATATTGTTTGTAGATTTTACGCATGTAATAAGCAAAGATTTGACGTACTATATATTGGTTTTGTTTTTTGAAGCTAGATGGCCGACCCGAGAAATATGGATGAGGAGGAGTTGATGATGAATTTGATCAACACTGGCACTCAAGTTGCCGGCGATGATGGTGCTAAAAATAACGTGCAAGAGGATGTAGATGACGGGAGTCAGTACTTAGCTCTTGAACAAAATGAGCAACAACATATTGGCCAAGTATATATTTTTTATTATTAGCTATATATATATATTATCATATGTCTTATGTGTGCTCATGACATTAAAAATAATGTTTATGTTTTGTAGCCCTCTGGATCGACATCAACAACTACAACGAAGAGTAAAAATGTTCGAGGTCCCAAAAAGCCATTGGAGGGTCGCTTCATCATCTCGGAGTTCAATGTGGATACAGGAGAACCGGGGGGGCCGAATAAAATGAAATTTGTGCACCACTGTGGTTACCTTGTACGGGACCGGCTCCCGATTAGTACCCGTGAATGGAAGAAGAAGACCAATGCTCCTCATATCAGTTTTGTCTCCGATCGTGACAAGGCGTTAATTTGGAATGATGTCTTGGTACATTTCACGCTCCAAACAGATGATTATGATGATATAATAGATGGTGATGAATTGAAGGAGCGAGTTAGGGATTGGGCAATGAAGAAGATGGCCACCCAGTTTCAGACTTGGAAGAAACACCTATACACGACGTATGTCAAGAAGAACATAGCACCAGATTTTACTGTCCCAGGCCCGATCTCAAAGCAGAGGCCCTATTGGGATGAGTTTGTACAGTACAAGACTTCAGAAGAGGGTGTGAGTCGGGTGATAAAGAACCAACGTAATGCCCAACAGAAGACATACCACCATACCTTGGGATCAGGTGGCTACCCGACTGCCATTAAGAAGTGGAACAAAATGGAAGCAGACCTTCTTGCCAAGGGTATCAGACCAGAATCACTCGAGTGGGGAGAACGTGCAAAGAATTGGTTTTTCGCTCATGGGGGAACACTAGACCAGGAGACAGGGAAGTGCGTTTATGGCGCAAGACTGCAAGAAGCAGCAGAAAGATTGTTTTATGCTCAGAGAGCTACTGCTAGTGGTGCGTTCAGGCCCAACAGAGAGAAGGATGAGCTGACATACGCCATCGGGACTATTGAACATGGTGGCCGAACTAGAGGCAAAGGAAGTGTCTCGTGGGAGCATGGATTCCCTCAGGACAGACCTTCCTACAGAAGTCGCCAGAGAAAGAAGGAAGAAGAGGCACACCGGCTCCAGAGGTTGGAGGAAGCGGTGCGTGAAGCACAGGAGCGGGAAAAAAACCTTGAAGCGAGAATGCAGGAGGAAATCAAAAGGCAAGTGCAAATAGCAGTGAGTGCAAGCAAGCAGGCATCAGAGCCAGGAATCAACATTAGCCAATCTGTTCAGTTGAAAAGCAGCTGCGCTTCCACGGAGATACCAAATCAAGGGGACACAGGACTGCGCTTCCCTGTGGATGACGTCACTGAACCTTGTACAACGTGTGAGCTACACATTCCGAAGGAGAATTCCACAATCAAGGTGGCTATCGGTCTTGTTAATCTTATCGACCGAACCAAGACACCAAGGATTCATGGGAATATAATCCAAGAAGGATATGCCACCATCTCGGTAGATAAAGCTGAAAAAGGTTTTAGTGATTTGCCTCTTGACATTCCTGGAGGTGATGGCGAGAAGACTCTAGGAGAAGCGGAGAAGACATTCATTCTATGGCGCAAGCGCTACATCATCATTCCAGGGATGTCGGCTCCACCTCCTTCTGAACTACCTCACCATAGGTACGTGCGGATGAAAACACTACATCATTAATTTGTATTGGCTTAAATAATTAACAATCTGCTCATAATAATATGTCATTCCTTTTTTTGTAGCAGATCCTCCCCCAACCTAAATCCAATTGTTCAATCGCCAGATCATCATAGTGCTCTATACGATGACATTGTGTTGGAAGACGAGGCTGCATCCACACCCTCTCCAAGGAGGTCTCCAACGCCGCAGCCGCCACCTCCAAGGAGGTCTCCAACGCCGCTGCCAACACCTCCAAGGAGGTCTCCAACGCCGCTGCCAACACCTCCAAGGAGGTCTCCAACGCCTCCCCCGCCCCCGCCTACCAAGAAGCCTAGCAAGAGGCCAGCCCCTCAAACGAAGAACCAGTCCCCGCCTGCAAAGAAAGCCACCGTGAAACCAAGGGCTATTCCCAAAATAATATCTGAAGAGAAGGAAGAAGGAACTGATGCATATAAAAAAGACATGTCTAGATTCTATGACAAACTTAAAATGAATCAAGAAGCAAGGAGAAACCCAGAGAAACCGTACTTCTTCGTAGCTCCGGATATTTTAAGAAAAAAGGTGACTTCTTACCAGCATCAACAGCGGGAATCTCGTAAGCCGTCCAAATCAACGTTATCAGACTATGACCGCACTCTCACCAAGTCAATTGAGGCGGCACAGAAAAAGAAGCGGGCAGGGAAAGGAGTTGCCCAACTCGGACAACAAGCGCACCAATCAATCCCCCCGCTAGTTGTTGGTAATGAATATGGTTCGAATTTAGGATTAATGCATCAGGCAAACATACCTCCGGATGTCGATTTGGATCACCTTGGTGAATTTCTTGATGAGACTGGTCTCGACCTTTACCAGATGTTTGGTGATGGAAACATTGAGAGTGCGGCGGAGGTTGATATTTGGAAGAAAAAATTTGTACTAGGCCAGAGTCTATACAACCCTCAAGCCTTATCTGATCTGGGGACGCAAATGTACCTGCTAAACAAGTGGTACATGCAGGCGTCTACCAGTGGAGACTTCTGCGTTGGTGTCAGAATTAGAGACGAACATTGGTTCCGTGGCGATGATGTTATGTATGTTGACTTTGCAGAATTTCATCAACTATGCCACCTGACCTCTCTGGACAAAGTTATCATTAGCTGCTATTGCCTGTAAGTAATAATTCTTTCGATCTATTATTAAACTCATCATATGTGTGTATATGCATATAAATTATCCTAACAAGTACTATATATATGCAGATTTACAATGACAGAGCTCAGAAAGGAAGGCTGCAATGAAATTGGTTTTGTTGATCCCCATATAGTATTCAAAGACCCAATTACTCCAATAACTAATTGGAAGTCTGAGTCAGAGAGTAACCTCATGAACTTCTTAGTGAACCAACGCCACAAGAAGGATATACTCTTTCCCTATAACTTCAAGTGAGTGTTAATCATGTCGATCATAGCCTTAATGGCTCATATGTTGATTCTAGTTAATTAATGAGTGTTATGCGTTATATCCTATAAACACATGCAGCAATCACTGGATATTGATGGACATCGATCTGGTGAAAAGTCACTTGATAATCTATGACTCGATGAGAAAACCACAACAAGACTACCAAGATATGATAGATATTATCCAGAGGTAATTTCGGGATCTCTAGCAACTATATATACACACAAACATGATGATTAACTATATCTGATGACGTGGCAAATTTTTTATTGAGCAGTGTTTGGAAAACCTTTATTGAGAAGCAACACATGGAAAAATGCAAAGCGCCACTGAATGTAATCCCATTGAAAGTAAGTCCCCTGAATCGCATCATCTTTATTAATTAAACATATAGCTTTCACCGGATCACCAGATTGGATGACAAATCTTTTTCTCGTAAAGTGGTGTCTGAGGCAGGAACAGGGGAACAACTACTATGGTTACTATGTTTTCAAGTTTATCAAGGTGCTCTCCCAAAGAACTCCTACAGAGAGACTCAAAGTACGTTAAAAATACACTATATATTCATTTAATTATTATTATTGATTGTGTTACTATGTCTTTATATATATATATGTACATATATTAATTTATTTTCCTTTAATTCAAACCTGTAGACTCGATGGTTGGAGGAAAAGGTCATACGGCAAGACCAAATCAAAGCAATTCAAGAGTCTATAGCCGGATTTTTTAATGAGCAGGTCATCGATTCCAAGGGCGAGTTCTACTTCGACCCAACACTGCCATTGAAGCCAAGCTAGAGGATGAGAAGAAACTTGTTATGTCACAACAACTATAATGCAATCTTTTGTAATATATGCACATGAAATAATATAATGTAAAATACACATATGCATGCATGCATGTAAATATATATATGATGCATGCATATATATATATATATATATATATATATATATATATATATATATATATTTCTATGCTTGAATTGTGTGATTTAATACGTTCATTGTGCTTGAACCGAAACATACTATATGCGCGTATAAATGTATAATTAGCAGCGTACAATACGACTTCGAAAACCTATTTTGAAAAGAAAACAAAAAAATGAAAAGAAAACAAAAAAGAAAAAAACCTTTAGTCCCGGTTCGTATTACCAACCGGGACTAAAGGTGCCGGCCATCGTGGCATGTCAGGAGGCACCTTTAGTCCCGGTTGGTGTTACCCACCGGGACTAAAAGTCCTCCTTTAGTCCCGGTTCCTGACCCGGGACTAAAGGACCCCCCCTTTAGTCCCGGATGCTTGCTCCCGGGTGGGGAACCGGGACTAGAGGGGACGAACAGAGATAGAAGCACACCTCCTGTCGAAGGAGTACCATTCAAGAAACAATCGATCTTCTTTCAGTATCTGCATTATTGGCTAGACTTGGAGGTCCCCCATGCCATTGAAGCTATGCACATGCAGAAGAATGTCTTTGAGAGTCTCATTGCTACCTTGATGGACACAGGCAAGTCAAAGGATGGTCTAAAAGCACGGAAAGACATGGTGTAGCTAAACGTGATGCCATAGCTTCTCCTGGTACCTGAGGCTAATGGAAAATACACACTGCCCGCGGCGTGCTTCAACCTAACACCAGACGAGAAGAGAGCTATATGCACTTTCCTGAGGGGGATCAAAGTCCCGACTGTGTTTTCAGCAAATGTGAAGAAGTTAGTATCGATGAAGGACTTGTCAATAACACACTGCAAGGCTCACGATTGCCATGTGATGCTGATAGTGTTTCTACCTATTGCAATCAGGGCTATAAAGCCAAAGTTCTTGAAAATGGCCATCACCCACATGTGCTACTTGTTTTCGAAGATCTCACAGAAGACGATTGATAAGCAATGACTAACTACATAGTTGAAGGACCAAAACATACCGCATGGAGAAACCATAGACTCTATTACCATCAGTAGGTTAGCGGAGGGGCCATTGAGACAAGTGACATCTTGGAATGCTTATGACATCAATGGGTATACGTACTATACCCATGCAAAGGATAGTAAATATGTGAACCAAAACAGCGGCGTTCGAATAGAGGCTCTCGATGGAATGGGACAAAAGATCCAATACTTTGGCATCATTGAAGAGATATGGGAACTTGACTATGGAAGGGATATAACGGTGGCCCTGTTTTGATGCCGCTGGATCAAACAACACCAACTAAACGAGATCGGATTGAGAGTCCTGGACCTCGAGAATCTAGGCTACCAAGATGACCCTTAGGTGCTCGCTTCACGTGTCGCACAAGTTTTCTATATGTCTGACCCACAAAGTAACATCCCCCCGAAGAAGAAGACAAAGCATGTGGTTGTCTCCGGGAAACATCACATTATTGGAGTTGATGGCGTGGACGATGTTGAAGCTTACAATAACTACGATGAGATGCCGCTATTCACAGACTTTCCTAAGAAGATCAGTGTTGTGGAAAAGAACCTTCCCAAAGATATATTGCCATGGGAACGAAAAGGTGTCAAGGAAAAGGTCGTTACAGTGGGCTAGCTAGTTGTTGAACGTGGAGTGTTTATGTAAGTGTGTGTTTGTAAGACTTCATTTATGGATGCGTGTGAGACTATATATTTATGTACGTATGTAAGACTACATATTTTTGTATGTGTGTGAGACTACATTTATGCATGTGTGTGAGACTAGCCTTTGCAACATCCAGATGACTCTATTTGAACATCCACTCTATTACTACTAAAACTTTATGAAATCACTTAACACTTTATGAAATGAAGAAATCACCAAAATAAAAGTAGGAGATCTTGACGAGTTATACAACTTTTATATTCATCATCTTTACAGCTGAAATCATTTAGTACTTGAAAATCAGGTTTGAAGCTGTCATTTTCTAAAATTTATGTTCACGACTTTTATTCTTGAAATCATTTAAGGTTTCAAAATCTTGTTTGAAGTTGTCAATTATTGAAATTCAAAATTTCAACGGTTCAAATTTGGTCAAATAAAAATATGATCAAAATAAAAATTGTACATATTGATGAGTTCTACAACTTTGGTATTCATGAGTTTTTCATCTGAAATCATTTACTCTTTCAAAATATTGTTTCAAGTTGAAATTGTTTGAATTTCAAAATTGAATCGTTCAAACAAAGTCACATGACAAGATGACCAAACTAAAAGTTGTACATGTTGATAAGTTATACAACTTTTATGTTTACAACATTTTCGTTTTATTTCATTTAATGTCATAAAATTATAGTTCAAGTTTTAAAATTTAAATTCTTAATTTTTGTTTTTTTGTTTTCTATATTGTTTTGACTATAATTGTTTATATATATATTTCTTCATATATAGAATAATAGAAAATATTATATTTGTGCATATACACAATTGTTTTTATATTACTTTTATTTTGGTCACAATTGTTTTTATAATATAGAATTAATAATTAAAAATAAATAAAAATATTTGTAGGGGCGGTTGGATCAGGAACCGCCCCTACAAATGCATTTGTAGGGGTGGCTGGATCAGGAACCGCCCCTACAAATCATCCCGACTATAAAACCACGGGTGCACGGATGTTGTCTGCTGTTGGGCGCTCTCTTCTCCTCCGACGCCGTCAGGCTACCCCGCCAATGCCGCCCCACGCCCCTTCCCCGCCGGCGCCGGCCTACGCCTCTTCCCCGCACCTACGCGCCCCATCTCTGCACCCGCGCGCCTGCTCCTCCCGGCCCTAGGGTTTCCAGAGGAGTGGCGACGCCGCCGGCGAGCGAGGAGCCTTCAGCCTCCAGCGGTCCAGCCTTGGTGGAGGATCCAATCCGAAGCGAGAGACCTGAAACCTGCGGCTGCGAGGGACACAGGACCACAATGAGCGTCGTCGACGCGCAAGCAACGGTGAGGTCGTCCCTGATCTGAACTTTTTTGTTTTTGTCCCCCCCCCCCCCCTCGTTCTCAAGCGACATGGTGACAGCAAGAGAGAGTTGGGAATCGAGATGGATCATGGAACCCCCCAAGGGCCACTTCCTCCTCCGATTCAACTGACCTCGGTTGATGATTGGCCTACTTGCTGCTATAGAGAGAGATTATGTTTGTTGTTTGCCAAGTATGTGCTACTGGATGGAATTCCAGTGTGTTCTGCAGATGTTCGGTGTAATTCGTGCTCGGAATTACAAGATCCTTGCTGAAATTATGTGCCGAAAAGAATTTTGCCGACTTTTTTCCCCGCTTACCTGGCAATTAAAAAAATGGATTTTTCTACTGCTGCTCATGTTGTCAGAGGTAGAAAATGTAGCAAACTGGCATTCTGCACTTATGCTCAGGGAGGAAAAGACATACAAAAGGCACACACTGTGCTAATTTTGTGGTCAACAAGGCAGGACAGAGTTTTTACTGCTCATAGGTAGTTACATATGGTTCCGCTATTCTGAAAATGCCAAAATAGCATCCTTGCAACTTGTAGTTGTATCATGGTAGTTGCAGGAATCGTGAGCTCATGGCCGGGTAGTTTAGTTTAGTTTGGTCCTCGTGTGATCATGATGCCTCATAATCCTGTCGCAGTACAAGGAGCATTTTGTTAACCCTTTATTTGGTCCTTAATAAATCTTTGTTCCTAAGTACTATGTTTACAGCTGGATCCACAATCACTGCATTACCAGTTTATCACCTTTATATAGTCTGGCTTTCTGCGAAAGTTTGTAGTCCTTGTGCTGCTTGCTACTCCAACTGCATTATTGTTGTTTGGCAATATAATCAGGTAGTTTTCCTGTCCAGAGCACAGACAAGATGGTTAACGCAATCAACGGGCTGTTCATCTCCGGGTAAGCTCCTGATACATCTAAAAATCCGGCGGCACACCCGTGCGCCCCATCTCGGCACCCGCGCACCCCCTCCAACGGCTGGGCGAACCCCGCCCCACATCGCCACCTCTTCACCGGCGATGATCACCCATCAAGTATGCCCGCTCCCTTCTCTCCCCTTCCTTCCTTTGCGGAGCAATCTCGGTGTGCCATCAATATCTTTTCTGTTTCTCAGTTTGAGACCCTCAAAAGAAAAAAATATCTTTTCTGTTTCTCAGGATGTATATCTTTTCTGTTGCTCGCCTAGATTATATTTTCATAGGTCGTATATAACTAAACTGCACCCGGATGTATATGCCCCATCTGTATTCCCATCACGATTGGGACCAGTAGCTTAGTAGCAAATTAAGCGATGGCCTTAACAAGAGCATGGAAGGGGAAAAAACGATAAGAACTAAGAAGAAAACAAATGGAGTGAACCTCAGTAACGAAAAATAGTAGTGGTAGTTTTACTAAATCAACTGATTCAGATGCGGT
Organism: Miscanthus floridulus; assembly: GCF_019320115.1. NCBI lineage: Eukaryota > Viridiplantae > Streptophyta > Magnoliopsida > Poales > Poaceae > Miscanthus > Miscanthus floridulus. The sequence goes on along the minus strand of NC_089583.1, from coordinate 29,319,217 downwards.
GAATTAGTACCGGTAGCAGATGTTGTAGTTTGAGATCCTCAAAACTGACTTTTTGGTGTTGTCGTGTGCTCAAGAAGAATCAAATTAGAAAAAAAGATGTCAACAGAACAGTAAGGTGAAGCATGACAACAGAGAGAAGTAAACATGAAGTTCGAAAAAGAAGACATGACACATTTTTTTAATTCACTATATACAACTTTATTTGCAAATCACTATATAAATAAGAACTCTATTCTTTAATAAAATGATACACAACCCTCCTGTGCATTCAAGAAAAAAAACCAATCTGTTCTGGTTCAGAAAACAAGGAAGTTTGAATTATTCCCAGAGAGTAGAAATACCTGAAAATTTCCTACTAGGGGCCCCAGCTATCAAGCAATAATGTATCAACTATTTAAATCATCATTAGCTAATCATGAGTTGATTAGTTAAATCCATTTTACTTGAGCTAGTGTTGACAATAGTTTTACCTGTTGCTTAACTTTTAGGCTGTGCAGTAGCAATAGCAGTTTGTCTTTTTTTTATGTGAAAGTTAGGAGTAACAATGTTTTATTGCAATTTGATGGTGCAGCAGCTTGGCTTGAATTTGTGAAGTGAAGTGTCACTTTTGTGCAACTGTGAATACTCTATTCAAGTAATCATTAGCTGATATTTGAAGGATTAGTCTATTTCTTTTGCATGATTAAGTGAACATGTATCTGGTCCTCATTGCTAAATATTTGTGACCTGAACTGTTGTTGTTGTCATTTGTCTATGTAGGTAGCAGTCCAATTGCTGCCATAGCATACAGTCAAATCTTTTGGAAATTGTGAACTGTTGTTTTGCTTCCGTGTGAGGTATTGAGTTCTAATCGGTCCCAGTGTAAACTGTCTCAAGTTGGCTTGTGTGATCTTGATGATTATAAGATAGGTCTGCTAGGTTGGAACTGGGATATATTACTGAGCTGTATTACTAAGAAATTGATTGCTTGCTGTATTATTAATTCCAGCATGAAACTTAGATGGCTCTTGAATTCTTGAAAATAGACTGTTTTATATATGTCAACTGTTTTAATATATGCTTATATATGCCCACTGTTTTATATATGCATAGTGAGTCTTCTTGCTGCTGCTCTACTGCTGCTGTCCTCTTCCCTATACTCTTAGAAACTACTACTACTCTGCTGCTGTCCTCTTCCCTATACTCTGCTCTACTACTGCTATTGTCCTCTTCCCTATACTCTTAGAAACTACTGTCCTCCTACTGCTGCTGCTGTTCTACTACTACTGTATACTACTCTAGTGTTGGCTGCTGCTCTGCCCTCTTCCCTATACTCTTAGAAACTACTACTGGTACTAGTTGGCTGCTAGCTACTCTACTTACTGCTAGCTATTCTCCTACTACTACTAGCTGGCTATCTAAGTTACCAGATTTTGATCTGTAGGGGTCTTCCAACCATGTGGCAGCAGTCAACTGTTTTTTGGCTATTTTTCCTATCCTCTATGTTTGGGAAGCAGCAACTGCTTATTTTTACACCTTTTCCTCTCTATGTTTATTAAGCAGTTGTTGCCTTTTTTTGCCAAATCTCCCCTCTCCTCTCCTCTCCTTTGTTTTGCCGATGATAAAATTGTCTAAGTCCATACATTATATGGAATACGAGCTGATGATCAAGAACTTATGAGGAACTTGGCATCATTAGCAGCCGCCCCTACATTACCTTCTCCTCTCTTCTCTGTTATGATGCCTTGATGCTCCAAGTTCAAAATCAGATGATGATTGACATGTTTCTGAGGCCTCTACCACTCCTACTTCTCGTTTTTTATATATTATTGTTTTATAGGACTACTTTGGTTTATAGACCTTTTTGATTTCTTATACATTCTCGCGTACCTAAAACACACTTTCTTGCATCTATTAGAACAAAGCGCGAAATAATGTCGCGGACACCAGACAGTGCAGCCCGATGCCCCGAGCAAGATGAGCAGCCAACCTATGAGGAGCAAGTACTAGAGGACCAGGTTACTCAGGAGCAGTTCAATAATGAGGTAGAAAAGGATCTAGAAGTGATGCTTACTCAGGAGCTGTGTGACGAGGAGAAAGGGGGAGCAGGAGAGGCTGCTGAAGGCGAAGAAGAAGAGGATGATGATGATGACTCAGAAGAGGGATATGAAAGTCCTAAGGATCCTTTCCCACGTGAAGCCAGAAGGAGGCCAACGGAGGAAGATTTGGACAAGGATTTTGACCCGAACGAGGAGGTAGGGAAAAGCCTTAGCTTATAAATTTTGCTAAAGCTTTGGTTGTGTTACCTCTGCTAACACTTTGACCTGTCGTATATACAGGTCCCTCCTGAAACTCGGAAAAGACGATGTCGACGTCCGCGACATCTTGCTGGACAAGACGGGGTAGAGGAAAGGAGAGCAAAGGCAATAGCCACAGAGACGGATCATGATGCCTCTGCTCCACAACCTCAAGACACAACCACGACTACCAAGCCTAAGAGGAAACGAGGGGATAGAAAAGGAAATCTATATCCAGATAAGGCATGCTATGTGATAACGGAGGTCGAGCCAGCAGGGGAGATCCTTGAGCCGAAGGAATTAAGAGGATGATTCTGTAATGCGATCGGGGCCCTAGTAAGAGATAAATTGAACCCAGCAATCCCTAACTAGAAAGAGGTACCAGAGAACACAAAGAATGCACTATGGGATAGGTAGTTGAAGCTCAATTTTAGATTTCTGGAGGGTAAGCACGAACTGGTAAAAAATGCTATCAGGATGATGGGAGAGTCATTCCGACGTTGGAGGTCGGAGCTCAACATGAATTATATCCAAAAGGGGTTAACTCCCTTCAACGAGTTCGGCAAAATAACTCCTAGTCAATGAGAGGAGCTCGTGGCTCAGAAGACTTCACCGGAGGCATTGGAGCTCAGTGCCCGTAACACCAAGCTGGCGAAAGAGGAACAAACACCACCATCATCTAGGCCTCGGTGGCTACTATGCCAAGGAAGAGTAGTTTAGGAAGATGGACGAAGAGGCCATAGCTACTGGGAATATCGATGTGATGAATTTGAAGGTACGCTCAAGGAACTAGATATATACGAGGAGTACAGAATCATCCGACGGGAATCTTAAGTTTGATAAGCCAAAGACCCAAGAGGCAGTATCAAGGATACTGAAATATGCTGAAGACAAGGAGAAGGGCTCATTCAATCCTTCTAGAGAGAGGGACGAGCTTAGCCTTGCTTGGGAAACAAGGAGCACACAGGCCGCACCAGGGGGCTAGGGAAAAGGATGACATGGAAGAAAGGATTTGAAGAGGACAGGCACATGTACAAGAAACATGGCAGAGACCGGGAGACTAGTCTTGAGCTCCATGTGAAGGCTCTAGTTGCGAAGGCACTGGAGGAGCAAGGACTATCTATGGAGCCACAGATATTAGTGACATTGTTGGGAGAACTGGCATTAGTTGGCAGCCCTCCGAAAGTTCCTAGCAGCCAAGGTTCCACTACAGCCACAACCTCCGTCGATTGCATACGAGAACCAGCTAGTTGCACCTTGATGTTTCTCAGCAGCCGGCAGAACACTATGATGGAGGTGGCAACGGGTGTAGCACATCCTCTCGGTGGCTTACACCACAATAATAAGATACCGTCGGACCACACTAGGGTTGAGGTGCATACAGTGAAGCCCGAGTTCATGCAGTGGAGGATAGACTATGCAACTCCTGAGGGGCTGGTGTTACTCAAAGACGTTATCAGGCAGTTCATCCTCTGGCACAAATAGGACATTATATTGACTGCTGCTTCGCCGCCTCCCCCTCTCCCAAATTTGGAGCGAGTTGTTGAGGTCGGGGAGATATTTTCACCATCTCGTGACCCCCACATTCCTGAGATGCAACATTCTTCCCCGCCTCCTAGCGAGCATGTGCCTGATGAGATGCCACAACCTTCTCCAGCTCGTACCGAGCAAGTGCATCATAAGATGCCATAGTCTTCTCAACAAGTACAGCCGATACATGAACAATGAGTGCCTCCTAAAGAAGGTGATGCACAAGAAGATGAGGACGTGTCTAAATGGGAACTTCGAAAGAAGCATCCAATCACCATAAGACTAATTTATGTTCTGATGAAAGATGTCTCATCGGTGCACAAGTGGTATTCCCATGACTAGTTCAAGCCTGAGAACCAAGTTAAAAAAGTCCCATCATGAGCTTTTGAGGAGGACGTCACTAGCAAACTCCACCAAACTGCAAAGCAGTATCCAAATATTGATGCCATCAAATGGTCAAAGGATTGCCCAAAAACATATGAAAGAGGCAAGCCCTTCCTACCAAACCGGGATATCCAGCGCCTACCACTTGGAATGAGAAGTTTCTATGATTGGTACTTGCGTGTTCTCCCAATGAGCATAGACCTCGTACAAGCATGCTTCCCCGCCGGCACATTTGGAAGCCCAGCCAAGAAAATTGTCTTTGACTTCAATGACATGCAGACATGCTTTCACCTCAGAGCAATGGAGATGAATCTAATTCGCACGTGGTGCCTGTAAGTCCTTGTCCTCCCGATATGATATGAATGTAATCTTTGAATTTTGTTATAACTAACCCACACCATGATTTGTAGAATGCAAGTGCACATTGTCAAACAAATGCCAAGTGTGAAAGCCAGGTATGTAGACCCTCAAGCTATAGCCCAAACAAATTTTAATTACCCTAAATGGTGGACACTGGATGCCAAAGAGCCAGCTGCTGCAAAGACTCTTCGGGAGAAAGAGCGCATCCATACGGTGAAACTAAGGGAAGTGTCCCTTAAGGTTGCGGCATACATTGCCCTTGCTTTCAAAAATCTCCAACAGCACTCTACTATATGGATACCATACAACTTCGAGTAAGTTCAACTCTATACTTAAAGCTTTGTTCGATATATTTTATTCGATGCAAAAGAGGTTATCTAGTTCTATGATTAAATCCATGCAGCAACCACTGGATTTGTATAGCCATCGATGTCAGGAGGAGCATGGCATGGGTCTTTGATTCATTAGATAGGGACACGGTGACATACAAAGACTTCATATCGATTCTCAAGACGTATACATATCGACAATCCTCATTAGCTTATATGTTTGTATATATACTTGTAACGTTCACTTTTGGATACTAACAAGTTGTATTTGCTAAAATAATTCGAACAGGGCATTTAGGTTCTATGTCACTAATCATCATGGAAGGCATGATCCAGCAAGGAAGGAAAAGCTGGCTATAAAAACACTATGTGCGGTAAGTGTAACTTACTTCTTCAGTCCTCCGTTACATGGCTGTCAAAAGCATTACTTAATATTTTCATATGCAAAACACACAGTGCCCCAAGCAGAAGCTTGGGAGTGTACATTGTGGATACTATATATGTTCTATGATGAGTAACACCGGTGCCTACAGGAGACACCCCTTAAGGGTAAGTTTGAACCTCTTCACCCATAGTATAAAAACTTCATACATGGTATGAAATACTAAACCAAAACTTGTTCTCTTGTAGTGGAGAGAAGAGAAAAGAATAAAAAGAGACCCATACAAGGATGACCAACTCTTAGAGCTCATCGGCGACCTTTGCAACTTCATATTGGACCAGATTGTACACGTCAGAGGCACCTACCATGACCGAGAGTCTGAGTTAGGTACAAATCCTCAGTACCAACACCTTTGTGAGACTGAAAGGCTAGCTCTAGGACGTTGATAACAATGTGTATGGAATTTGTATATATAATGATGGATTGTATATATTCTTGTGAATTGAACTTGTAATTGTAGTTTATAGAATACTCTTGTGCTTGTAGTCGCAGTCGCGGGGCATTCGGCAACACGAACGCGGTTCATAATGTTGGTCGCGGGGCATTTGGCAATGCGAATGCGGTTCGGAACGTTGGTCGCGGGACGTTCGGCAATGAGATTTTGAATTATAAATTTGAATTTTTTTTACGGGAAAACGTACTGTAGGGGCGGTTCTAGATTGAACCGCCTCTACAAATACCTGTTTGTAGGGGCGGCCGGTACTACAGCCGCTTCTATAGATCGATTTGTAGGGGCGGCTCGTATTACCAGCCGCCCCTACAAATAGATTTGTAGGGGCGGCTGGTAATACAAGCCGCCCCTACAAATCGATTTATAGGGGCGGCTGGTAATACGAGCCGCCCCTACAAATCGATTTGTAGGGGCGGCCTGGGAACCGCCCCTATAAATGTATGATTTGTAGAGACGGTTTGGTAGGGGCGGCTGGCCAAACCGCCCCTACAAATGGTTATGAGCCAATCCTAAAAATCGATTCTGTACTAGTGACAACGATGCATGCACGGCCGGGCTACTTGCTTGCCGGAGTTCATATAATCGGGGTTCCAGACATTGGTTTTTAATGGAAAAAGAACAGAGAGCTGGAGGGGACTATGGAGAACTCACCAAGGGAGTTAAGATTGGCGGTGAGATCATGGCAACGGCGTGGGGCTTGGCGAGGCGGACGGTGACTTCCTGCTAAGTTTGGCGATGGGGTGAGTAGCCCAGAAAGCAAGGGGAAACAATAAAATGGATCAGGGAGATCTACTACCACCAAGTGATGCTCGGGAACTTGGTCGGGTCAATGGAGAGGCTTCTGACGATGATGACAGCTACGGCGGTGGGTGACTGGCTCCTCGGCGAGATCTGTCGTAAGTAGGACGGTGATGCTTGTGCTCGGGCGATGCTGCACTAGGGTTTGGGGAAAGCGGCGCTGGTGCGGCTGCTATTTATGAGGGGCAAAGGTGAGGCGCGCAAGGCACGGCAGAGGACGGGGAAGCGATGGACACTCGGATGGCGACGGTGGAGTCCGTGTTGCTCATGAGGTAGGAGGAGGAGCTGACGGGCGGACCCAGGCTGTCAACGAGACAAGGCGGTGGAGTCCGCTTGCACGGCAGCTTCGGGGCTGGGTTGAATGGAGAAACGGAGCTAGGCCTTCGGGCAAGAAGGAGAAGGGCGGCCCACGGAAGCTAGGCCGGCGCGGAAGTTAGGTTGCAGCCCGAGAGAGAGAAGGAGTAAAGTTCCTTTTCTTTTATTTCAAAACCTATTTCAATATGAACCAAACCAAAATTTGAATAAAATTTCAAATACACTTTTCAACTTAATTAAAAATAAGAAATTTTTGGTAAGTTCTCAAAAATAAATTTTCCAGCCTTTTTAAACTCTTTTATTTCTAATTCTCTTTTCTGTCTTTTCTTTAACTTCAAAGTCAATTTTAATTTCATTTGCAAAAGCAATTTAAATCATTTTAAATTCTCAACCAAAACCACTCAATCAAATACATCAAATGCAATGGCATGTATGCACAAACATGTTGCTAAACCTTATGGTTAATTTTAATTTAATAAAAAAATTATTTTTCTATATTTTATGATCACAAAAATTCCAAATTAAATTATTTTAGCTCTATTTCCAGAAATTCAAATTTTAGGGTGTTACAATTCTACCCCCTTAAGATGAATCTCGTCCCCGAGATTCGGACGACGTCAACTAGGAGATAAGAATACTCTACCTTTGAATTCTTCTTTACTTCCTCGTGCAGTTCCATTGTCTTGATAGGGATCCCACTTTATTTTACATACCTATTGACGTTGCTCCAGGTAATTTGCCTAACTAATTCCAAGATTCTAAAAGATGCTCCCAACATTCCTCATGTAACTCCAATCACTAGTCCACCTTTCCTTTTTAGTCCATACATATTAGACCTCTTTCTTCATATGTTCACCTCACAACGGAGCCTGACGAATCTCTTGGTCAGAAGGAAATTCTACTACCAACCTTCAAAACATTAATGATTCCAATCAAGTTGCTCAAACTTGGAATAAAATTCTTAGTCCTTGGTGTCACCCAAACCTTCTTAGCACAACTCTCCATTGCTAAGGGCATCGGCCATGACTTTGCTTATCGTAGTGATAGCACTTTTCTAAGTCATAACCAATTTCATTCCAACGAGGATATCACAAGCTCAAACCAACTTAGTGAAGATGTCCTATAGATTCTTGTGATCCTCCTAGATATCACTCTTACTTTCAAGAAGATATTACTACCATGATCCACAATGGATGACTCCAAATAACAAGTTAGGTAGTTGAACTCATGCTTCCTTAGTTGACTTAATGAACAAGGTACTACATTTTTCTTCTTGCATAAGGACATATCCCACACCTTGACAAGGTCCATCATTGTAGATATGAAGCACTCGTCCGGATCTGGTAAAGCTAAAACTTAGGTTTTACTCCAACCACTTCTTGGACTCCTTCAAACATTTGCCTGAGGTCTTTTGATCCAGACTAACTTAAAAACTTCTCCGGTAGCTCTACCAAAATCTTGATAATCTTGGATAAACCTTCGTTGAACCTTTAACCAAACCTCATTGAAACTCTGAGTTTCTCTCACATCTTTGGGTACCACCACGCTTCTGCTGCACAAACTAGAACATAGGACACTTCATCTTGCAAATTCTTCAACTTGCCCACCCCCCTTAAGAAACGATAGACTAGGGGACACCAAGCATAGCTTGCACATTCTTTTAGATGAGCTAACTAGTATCAAGATGTTCTGACATCCCAACGATACTCTTGTGTATGGGCAAGAACAAAAAACCTAAAATTCCTCGCGAGTAGAAAATCAGCAGGTCATAAAATGGTTGTAACTCTCATTCTATTAATTCAATGATATTGTAGCTTATACTGTTGGAAACCTTATCAATTTCTCCACAACTTCCTTATAGAATACTTTTCCAAATTCTATAGTTAACTTGATAAAAAACCGTGCACAACAGAAACTGCTCCAAGTTCCAAACAGCACAGATGCATCGCCTTGTGATTTTTGGATCTCCATAACCAAAATAGATATCAAGGTGATTCTTGTGGTCAAAGAAAGATATTGAAGTCTACTGTTATCCAGAATGTTTTCCATGATTTTTTATCATCCAAAATCAGAGATATAAGACAAAGAGTGCAGGCTGCTCCGAAAAAATAGTATATAGAGAACAGAGGAAAACCATAACCCAACTATTTATTCCACTAATCATTATACCTTAGGCCTATAAGCTAAATGAAATTATGGGGACACCCAACAAGATCATTGCAATCATTACAAAAATCCAAAACAAGCATAAGCATAATGATAGTTCAACAAACAATAAAAATACACATTTCAATCATTGACTCAACTTGCGATACTATCGTCCTCATCATGCTAGGGGTAACAATTCTAAGACTTATCTTCAGATTATGCAAGAAGGTGGTGAGGAACAGTTCTAAAAGCATATCAAACCAAGAAATGAAGATGAGAACAAAGACATCAAAATAAGCACCAAAGTAGAGATGAATAGCAAGGGTAGAGATATAGTAGAGAAGAAAATATCAAGGTTCATAGAGCAAGGGTTTTTGTAGCAACTTCTAAGCCTTAAGATGACAAGTTTCTACTAGGCTTGCGTCCTACAGTCAGCATTGCTCTGATACCACTTATAGCACCCGGTTTTAAGAACAAAACCAGATACACACCATATGTGAGCCCATGAAGTCAAATTTCACATATAGCTACAAATAAGGGTAATATCAATAGACAATGCTTAAATACAAAACGTATTAGTATAAAGAGTATAACCTCAGAGTATAGACAGCGGAAAGACAACTTCGATCTTCAGGTGAGTACTCCAAATCCATAGGGACAACTGGCTGGTTGATCACAAGCCTAATTCCTCTAGACTAGCAATCTGGTACCCATCTAGGATTTTTATCCAAATAATTGAAAAATAAAGCAAGCGTAAGTACATGTCATACTCAACATATATAACATGGGGTTCATGAGGTTCAAAAGGCTAACACTGGTTTTACTGCTATTAGTTTTTAATTGTCACAATTTTAGCAATTGAGTAGCAACAAGTTCATCACAAGCCCATAAACACATGATCAGGTAAACATGAATAATGAATAGCATAAACAGTAATTATTAGTGAGCATCTTTATTATCAGTATCATCAATGTTCATCATCTATTTTGTAAGGGTTCCAAGGCCGCTCGTGACCATGAGCACGGCTAATATACTAGTTTTGCACTCTGCAGAGGTTGTACACTTTCACTGTGAGTCATGATTTACCCTTTCACCTGAGGTGATCAGCCTCTTGACCCACTACCAAGGAAGGTCGGCAGGGTTTACTATGAATCCTTTCAAAGGTTCGTCTAACAAGTTAGAGCCATTAGATTCACTCGGCAAATAGATGTAGGAACCCCCCTGTCAAATGACACAATCCCATCATGGCTATACACATAAGAGTAGAGGCTGTCCTATACCCGATTCGTCAAGCCATTCTTACGCCAATAAAGGTAACCACTAACAAGCTAGAAAAGGTCCTTATACTGAGGTAAAGCCAGAGCCATGTAGCCCTCACAGTTGTAGTGTAAGTCCAGATAATCACTTACAGATAAGTCCTTAGGGAGAGGAATCTAGAGCACCATAAAAATAGCCTAATGCTCTAGCCCCCTTGTTCCATGTTGCTAAAAACATCTTTTAAATGTTTATTGCACATACCATTAGTCAAGTTATAAGATCATGGTTGTAGTTGAGCACTAGCATCAAACTACCCAATGCAATATCCCATAGGTATCAAGGCACAAGGTACAAAGTACTAGGAAATCCTTAGTGGTAGTCAGGGTAGACACATGCAGTATGAATTAAATGATTAAAGGTGTATAGGACAACAAGGAAGATCCCATACTATACTTGCCTTAAACACCGATCCTTCGTTAAGCTTTAATCTTCCATGTTCTTCTTCTTCTTGATCACCACGTATATCTCACCGACTGGACGTAATCATAAAGCACCACACAAGCATCCATACAATCATACATGAGCAAACAATAGATCTAAATTAGAACAATACACCAATCATAAAATCAAGATGAAAAGTTTGTAAAACGAATCTACATCTCGCTACGAACACACAGCCGCAAAAAGCACTCTAATCGGAGCTACGGTGAAAAAGATACATCTACCGATAGATCTGCTTAATACGCGAAAAAGAAAACTATAGGCTTCATTTATTTTAACTATATGAAAGCATATATAAATTGAATTAAATTGAATTTAGATTCAAATTATAAAACTAAAGTAAAACAAATCATATTTTTTTTACAAAACCTAGTTGCACAATTATTAATCAAGATATGATTTAAACCATAAAATTTTAGAAATAGTAACATGATAACCACTATTACTAATGCGTAGATCTCGTTGCTATGAATCTAACGCAACTTGAATGGGCTAAAACGGAGTTAAAACGTAGAAGATATGAAATAAACAAGATTTCTTTTATTAAAGTAATAGATTAATTCTAACCTCGAATTTTAAAAGTTGAAAACATATATAATAGTAGTATGAACATGTAGATTATGAAATTACGAACCTAACGCAAGTTGAACGGGTCAAATCGTAGTTAAAACGGAGAAGTTACGCATGAAATAAGATGTAATGGCATTTCCATAAATAAACTGAACTTATTCTTGAATTAAAACAATTAAATAACCTGACTGTAGTTGCTGACTGGGCTAAAACAGAAATAACCGTAGATGACAGGGGCTAGCTCAAAAGATATACAAGACTCACAAAACAGTAGATCGATTACGGAAAAGTACAAGGGTTAGAATGCAAAGTGCGCGTGCACTATGCTGTGGACTGAATCTGTGGGCCGTGAACCGGTGGTGGTGCTGTGAGAGCAGTCCACCATGGACCTTGTCCACAAGGGTGTATTTGGAGTTGTATTTCTAGATTTATTTTTCCAAAGAAAAACGACCATAAATGCAAGTGATGTCACCATGACATCAACAAGCTAACAAGCAAATTGAATCACGGCCACGCATGCATGGCTGGGCTACTTGCTCGCCGGAGTTCGTTTTTAATGGAAAAAGAACGGAGAGGTAGAGGGGACTATGGAGAACTCACCAAGGGACTTAAGATCGGCGGTGAGATCATGGCAACGGCGTGGGGCTTGGCGAGGCGGACGGCGACTTCTTGCTAAGTTCGGCGACGGGGTGAGCAGCCCGGAAAGCAAGGGGAAACAATAAAACGGATCGGGGAGATCTACTACCACCAAGTGATGCTCGGGAACTTGCTCGGGTCAATGGAGAGGCTTTCGACGATGGTCACAGCTGCGGCGGCGGGTGACTGGCTCCTCGGCGAGATCCGTTGTAAGCAGGACGGTGATGCTTCTGCTCGGGCGATGCTACACTAGGGTTTGGGAAAGCGGCGCTGGTGCGGCTGCTATTTATGAGGGGCAAAGGCGTGGCGCGCAAGGCACGGCAGAGGACAGGGCAGCGACGGACACTACGGATATTTTCCAACCGTATTCGAAACCAAATCCGTTTAGAGGAGTTGAGATCTGTCCGTATCCGAGTCCGGATATCCAACATCCGATACCGTATCCGAATACTCAAATCACATATTTATGATGTCGATATCCAATCGTATCCTATCCGACATAGTTGACACTATCCATATTCGAATTCAAATCCGGACATAAATATGAAAACAAATGTAATATCGGTGATATCCGTCCGTATCCGATCCGTTTTCATCCCTACTCACAAGGTAGGAGGAGGAGCTGACGAGCGGACCCAGGCTGTCAGCGAGACAAGGCGGTGGAGTCCGCTTGCACGACAGCTTCGAGGCTAGGCCGAGCGGAGAAACAGAGCTGGGCCTTTGGGCGAGCAGGAGAAGGGCAGCCCACGGAAGCTAGGCCGGCGCAGAAGAGCGCACTGGGCTGCGGCTGAGGGACAACAGGCCGGCTGACAAGTTGGGTTGCAGCCCGAGAGAGAGGAGTAAAATTTCTTTTCTTTTATTTCATAACCTATTTCAATATAAACCAAACCAAAATTTGAATAAAATTTCAAATACACTTTTCAACTTAATTATAAATAAGAAATTTTTGGTAAGTTCTCAAAAATAAATTTTACAACCTTTTTAAATTCTTTTATTTCTAATTCTCTTTTCTGTCTTTTCTTTAACTTCAAAGTCAATTTTAATTTCATTTGCAAAAGCAATTTAAATCATTTTAAATTCTCAATCAAAACTACTCAATCAAATACATCAAATGCAAGGGCATGTATGCACAAACATGTTGCTAAACCTTATGGTTAATTTTAATTTAATAAAAAATTTTATTTTCCTATATTTTATGAGCACAAAAATTCCAAATTAAATCATTTTAGCTCTATTTCCAGAAATTCAAATTTTAGGGTGTTACATTATGTGTCATGAGGGAGTGATAGATGATAATTGTCTTGACTTTATCATTTATTTCCATGTTATGCACCTACACCGCCAGTTTTGTAGATCAATTTTCTGATTTTGCAAACTCATCTTACAAACAATAGTTCAGCCAAGTTTCGGTAGAACACAACATCTAGATTGGATCATTGGCGATCAAGCTTCATAATTAAGTTGGTAATTTTGCATACAGTCAAGAAATTCACTAAAACAGCACCATGCTCTACCTACCACGTTTGGAATATCACAAATTCACTGCAACTAGCCCATGCAAATGCAGAGGTTAGAGACTAGTTAAAATAACTTAATTTTCTTTGTAGATTTACCTGTGGGTAGTTTCGATTATTGAGATTTTTTATAATACGGTACCAAACTCTGTGGTAGCGCACCAGCAAACTATTGCATCGATATATTGCTTCCGTGAGGTATCAAACTTCATTATAATGGCAGGTCTTGGAACCCCCTCCCCCCCCCCCCCCCCCCCCCCCCCCCCCCCCACCCCACCCACCACACACACACACACAATGAAAGAACACTGAAAATTTTGTTACAATGTAGTGGTATCATCAGAATATTTGTAGAAAGCTAGTAATAAAGTTAGAACGTACCGGTGGAAGATATGGAACAATGCAATTTGACTGTGAAGATGATGTGTGCATGTGTGAATGGTGCAGTGCTCATAGGATGATCTACCGTGATTTGCATGAAAGCATAGTTCGCCAATTGACAGACTTGTTGTTCCCACTGTTCGCCTAAACGGCCGTTTAGCCCGTTTACACACCGTTTAAACGCTACACGGTGGTACACCGTTTCTGTTTAATCGGTTGTTTTGACCGTTTAAACGGCCGTTTTTCCCGTTTAAACACCCGTTTTGCCCGAATAATAGGCTAAACGGTAGGTGACCGACTGTTTACCGTTTAGCGTTTAGGATAACACTGGTTGTTCCACAAATACCAAAGCTGATGTGTGCATGTTGTTCGCCAATTTAGTACTGGACAAATGAGCCGTGAATTAATATGATTATTTACGGACCAGTTCGCCAAGAGACTTTGTTCCTCCACTGCTTAGATCAACTGTTGTACATCCACGGCGCTGGTCGCAGGAGCAAATAACTTGGGGTCTTGGTCCACTATACCGTTTGTCACAACAACACCAACCGTGGAAGTGGGTATTGGCTTGTATCCAGATCACTACTGGAACTCGAATAGCCCTGTTGGTGAGGAATTTAGACATGATGTATTCTAAATTTATGCACTTCAATTCCCTGAACCTTGACATCACCAGGTGCTTTTTCCAGGTGCTTACATAATTCCCTGATTGATCATGCATTGCATAGCACTGCCTATCAACTCAAGCATGTCACTGCTGTTGTGTGTTTTGTCTGAAATAATTTCTGTAACTTAGGAAATGATGAACTCAATGGTCAGCTGATAATCCTTGCTATATGAAAGTTATAGTTCTCAATACGATCTACAACTTTATAGTTGAAAAGTTTTTTGTTTGAAGTCATTTAGTGTCCCAAAATTTAATTTTAAATTTTAAATTTTAAAATCTATAAACATACAATAATATTTTGGGACCCTAAACAGTTTTAATTCAAAAACTTTTCAACTACAAAGTCGTAGATCGCGTCGAGGGCTTCAATTTTGATATAAAGTTTGTCTTCATTCGAGTTCATATGAAAAAGTTATGAATTATTTTTTGATATAAAGTTTTTAGATCACCCTGTGTTTGACCTAGATGGACTCAAAATCAAGTTTAGGGACCGGGATGACACAACTGAACAAGTTTGAGGACCTAAACGGTCGATTTGCAAGTTTATGGACCGGGATGACACAACCGAACAAGTTTAGGGACCGAGATGACACAGATGAACAAGTTTGAGGACCTAAACAGTCGATTTGCGAGTTTAGGGACCGGGATGACACAGCGGTACAAGTTTAGAGACTGCTGGTGCACTTTACTCTATAATTTACCTAGGAATTTATTTAGCACAAATAGGTCCACTTAGAAATAAAATTGTATGTGTGAAATTGCGTGAATGCTTGCTTGCTTGTTTGCTGAACATATGGTGGTACATCTTTGAAAGGTCCTTGTGTGGTTTTGGTAATTGAGTGACAACCTTGGTGGACTAATTGTGTTTATGTGAGATACACAGGTGATTAGTCCACAGGTACATATGTGTGAGCAACATATGCCATGAAGGTGAAAATGGCTTGGAGATGTTGCAAAGCTCACACATGATGATGATGAAGGAGCTAATTGCACATGAGACATGACATTGAGTCATGTGATCAAGGTGGAGAAGATCAAGACAAGACTTTGATGGACCGGTTGCAAGCGTGAAGGGGAAGTCGGAGGCTTTGGAGCGATGGACCGTGTGGCGGTGAAGCTTGAGCAAGACTTGGCGCCGATGGACGAAGGCAATGGTGAAAAGCAAGTGAAGTCAAGATCGATGAACCAATATGATCACGTGATGATATGAAGTGGATCATATCATTGTTGATCATGTTGGTGCATGTGTTGCATCGACATTGGAGGAGATGGAATAGAATGCGCAAGGCAAAGGTATAACCTAGGGCATTTCATTTCACCGGTCATAGGTGTGTAGAGAAGTTTATGACCGGGTTTAGGATACATGGCCGTACTATTAAGAGGGGCAAACTTGTTTGCATATCGGGCATCTAGTGCCACTCAAGTGATCTAACTTTGCATCATCGCTAGGATCGAGTGGCATGGCAAGTTGAGTGGCTAATCCTTTGGAAAATGATTGTGAAAATGCTAACACACATACACATGATGGTGTACACTTGGCGGTGTTGGCACATTTACAAAGGAGATGGAGTTGGAGTTGATGTGGATCAACTTGGCGATGAAACGGTGGCGAGAAGGGTTAGGAACTCCACCGGCAGAGTGTCCGCCCATAGAGTGCGGACAGTCCGATGGTGCCACCAGCGCTCTGTTCCGAAAAGATAGGGTCTCACAAAGTGGATCGGACACTGGTCACGTAGTGACCGGACGCTGGGTTCCAGCGTCCGGTCCATAGTGGCAGTCAGCAGGCAGGCGTCGGTCATCGACCGGACGCTGGCGCTGGAAGTGAACGGACGCTAGCTGTGTGCGTCCGGTCAAGGTGACATGTGATGACACAAGTAGAGCAGTGTTGTTGGAGGTGACCGAATGCTGGTGCTGCATCCAATCGTGACCGACCAGACGTGTCCGGTCATGTCTGGTACCTTACTGGAAACGACCGGATGCCAGGGTTGCTGAGTCCGGTCAGTTCAAGCTGCTGCGTCTGGTCGACAGATGACCGTTGAGATCGAGCGAATAGTATTTGAAGCAGGGACATGTGGCGTGCATTGCACGACCGGACGCTGAGGTTCAGCATCCGGTCGCTTGGATCGGAGCGTCCGGTCGTCCTGACTTTTGCCCAGTGAAGGGGTAACGGCTCTATTTGTTCGTGGGGTTATAAATAGAAGCCATGGTCGGCCTTGGGCCGGAAGCTGAGCACACTAGAGCCTTGGTGGCTTGTGTAGTAGTGCTTAGGAGCCCTCCATCTCACATATACTTGATAGTGATCATTCAATTGTGTGAGAGAGCGTTTCTAGTGTGATTGCATCGTGAGGTTGCATCGAGTGGCACTAGGTGATCGAGTTGCAAGCTGGTGGTGCTTGTTACTCTTGGAGGTTGCCACCTCCTAGACGGCTTGGTGGTGGTCTCCATCGAAGCCCGCAAGAAGCTTGTGTGGTGCTCCGGAGAAGAGCTTTGTTAGGGGCATTGTGCTCGCCCCGCGGGAACCGCGAAGAGCAACTCTAGTTGAGCGTGTCATTGAGCTACCCTCACTTTCGAGGTAGGTTCTTGCGGTGCCCGACGTGTGGGCTTGGCGGGTGATGCCAATTAGCCGTCGAACCACCAAGTGAGCGGTCGACACAACGGGGACGTAGTGTGTTGGCAAACACGTGAACCTCGGGAGAAAAATGATCGTGTCAACCTTGTTCTTCCCGTTGGTTTGCATCCTCGTTACACAAGCTTGTAATTACTTTCATATACATTGTGCCTGTGTAGTTGCTCTTGTAATTAGTTAGCTTGTGTAGCTTACTAGTTACCTTCTTGCTTGTGTATCATAGAAGTAGCTCCCTTGCGTAGCTAATTTGGTTTGTGTAACCTTGTTAGTCACATTACTTAGTTTGTGTAGCTAAGTAATTGTCCTCTCTAATTTGGCATTGGTTGCCTTGTTAATGAGCATTGCTAGTAAGCTTAGATAGCTTTGTGCTTTTGCTTACTAGTTTGTTTAGGAACTCCCTTGTTGCTTAAAGTACTAGTGGCATAGGTTTGTGTGACCTTGCTTACAGAATTGGTTAGGCGAGCTCTAGCTAGCCCGACACCTTTGTTGCTTAATCAATATCTTTGGAAGGTGCTAGAGAACATAGATAGAGGGGTGTAGTCTTGGCTAGACCGATAGTGTTAATTCCGCACTTATTTCGGTTAGCCAACGCGATTATTTTTAGAAAGGACTATTCACCCCCCCTCTAGTCCGCCATCTCGACCCTACAACCTTGCATAGTTGCATGTTCAAATTTGAATTCAAAAACCATTTCAAACAATGCATATCAAATCTAGGAAAATGAAAAGGAATTCGAAATGGAAAAAAAGCCTCATGGGCACCTTCTCTCCCTCTCTCCATTTCGGCCTGCAACAGCCCTCCCCTTCCCCTCTTCTTTCCTCCCGCACTGGGCCAGCCCAGCACCGCGCCCAGCCTAGCTTGCGCCCGCGCTCCCCCTTCCCTCTCTCCAACTCACTGACGGACAGGGCCCTTGTGTTGCCGTCGTCTACCTCCAGATGACGGGAATACCATGTCACGGCACCCACCTCGACCATGTCGTCGGTGCCACGCCCCACTCCACCCCAGCGCCAAATGTATATGCTTGGGGACGCTCTTGCGAAGCTTCTCAGCCCCATATATGCTCCTCCCCTCCTCTCTCCATCTCACTGTGGCGCCTTCGACAAGCGGCGCCATGGCCGTTCTTAGCCATACAGCCATAGGAAGCCGCCAAGCTTTCTCAGCCATGCACGGATAAGGTCGCACTATGGCAAACTGCCTAAGGGATTCAAATGAAAGCGCGCGCGAATGGATAAGCTCGCAGCAGGGAAAAATATCTCGCCGCCGGAACTGCCATTGCCGGCCTATAAATAGGCTCGGCCGGTGATGCTCTGGCCTCGCCCTCACCACCAATAGCTCCGCCAGGGGTGGGAACAGCCCATCTCCCCCTCCACTTCTCCTCTAACCTCCTCCTCGCCCTCTTCTAATTTTCCCCAAGTCAGGTTCCACTGGCGCCATTGGAGCCACCTCCTTTCCTTCCCTTCTCTGCTGCACCATTGGACAATAGGTGTCGGGGACCTAATACTGGGGTACCCCAGAAGGTGGAACCGATAACCACCGAACGTGAAAAACTTCTAGACGCATAAGGGCGCTGTTTCATCCCTTGTTCGAATAATAGGATTTTGGTTCCGCCCCGCCCAACGCCTTTGGGACCAGCTCGGTTTCTCCCGAGGGCCGAGGGATAAGCTCCGTCTCGCCTGACGCCTTTAGGGCGGGCTCGGTCTCACCCGAGGGCCAAGGATTAGTGTCCGTCTCGCCCGACGCCTTTAGGGCGGGCTCGGTCTCGTCCGAGGGCTGAGGGATAGTTTCCGCCTCGCCCGACCCCAGAGGGGCAGGGTCGGTCTCGCCCAGGAGATAGGGATTGGTCTCCGCTTCGCCCGATGGCGAGGAACGAGCCTCACCCTGCTCTGTATCTAAAGTATGGATCCACCTTACCTGACCACTTCTCCCTGTTCCCTCAGGATGATAGAAACAGGGCAAGACAATACGTTCGGGTCAACCATGGCTCCAAGAACCATACCCTGCGCCCTGACAGGAAAAGTACTACCAGGGGAGGACGGGACGGGTGCTTTAGACCCTTCCGGGCGCCGCAGGGCCCGAAAGGTTGTACAGGTGCGTGCTCCTCGCCCTGTAGAATTGTAGGCGCTGCCTTCAATCCTGGGACATGGAACCCGACGAAGATATATGACAACCGCTACACTCTAGAAGAAGATTTGCTATCTCCACGAACGACGGGAATTCTGTCACCACGCTGTAGACCCGAGGGAGCAGCGCTCGCTTCCTAACCCCTCAGGTCCAAAGCCAGAAGGCCTTGACCTCAGCGTTACTCCGAACCCCGATCCCTCGACACTCCGACGAAGACTCACAAAAACCGGAAGACGTGCGGAGCAAGGATGGGAAAGGCTAATAAGTCAAAACCACTGTACTACAGCCCATACCCTGAGCAGGGCAGCATTCTATAATCAACCTGACACTCTACAGGGATATCAACAGTGTTGTAGGCACTTATCTTCCTTAGCACTCATCAGAATAAAGGACCGAACCGGGTAGACGTGAACCACAAGATTAGCTAAAGCCCTTATCCGTGTAAAGCTAGCCCCTTGATCTATAAAAGGGGATGCGCTTCTCCCATAGTGGGGGGGGGGGAAGGGAGACCACGGACAGATACACACAGTCAAGCAGCTACGAAGCTCTTGACCTCCTTTCAACCCTTTCATCAGAGACATGGGACTAGTCCCTCTCTCGATCGTTTGTACCCTTTACTACAGACCGTTCGCGGTGCTAATAACACAAGCAGCAGCAAACTGGACGTAGGGACATTCGGCCCGAACCAGTATAAATCCTGTGTCCTTTAGCGCTCCATCCAGGCCTAATGCGCATTACCATAAATTTATTTACCGGTGCTTGTACGAAACACCGACAGTTGGCGCGCCAGGTAGGGGCTTTGCGCGTTCCAAATTAGGCCTCGGATGGCCACCCATGCAATCACCTGGGCCCCGGGCGCACACGTGCGTTTCGGTGACCTAGACTTCATCATGACACTAGGAGGAGAGCTGGCACTGACTCACTCAGCCGCCCCATCTCCCCCTTCCATCAACCTTAGCCGTCTTAGGCTCGATGGTCCGCCGGGCAACTCCCTAGGAGTCCCGTCATCAAGGGAGGCTTCTCACAACGCCGCCTTATGCCCGGGAGGGTACATACGGAGCGCCCCAACAGTGTTTCCGATCGGTCTTCGCAATGCTGCGGCAACCACTGGCCGCCTTCTGGCGCTACGTATGGTTCAAACACCCACGGACATCGAGTTCGTGGGGGCGATTGAGCAGGATACGGAGACTCTCTACGGGCTCCTCAACGAGGAACCAGGATCGTTCTCTAGCTCGGATTCCAGTAGGGGGAGCCACCACCCTTCTCGGGAATGCTTCATGACATAGACCCCCGAGGGTCACGTCGAAAGTGTCCCCAGGGAAGAGGTGACCCCCACAAACAACCCTGACTGTGGATCCAGGGATGAGACGGCAGCCCCATCTCGCCTAGGGATGGAGCAGCTGAGGGCCCGTTAGCAAGAGATCGATGAGGCTGGGCAAGGGCTCGTCCGGGAGTACGCGGACATCAATCGCGAGATTGAACACCGCAAAGACGGGGGGCGTGCGCGCGCCACGGCCCGCACCGTGCACCAAAGGATCCTCACCGACGATGGGGCCCTTCCTCACTTTGCCCGAGCTAGTCAGAACATCGCCGCAGCAACCGCCTTGCTATAGGGCCTTCCAGAGGCCGCGACGTCCGAGGATCGCCGCGCCCACCAAGAAATTCGCACGTTGCTCGAGCGGGCGGCGGCGCAGCAAGCGGAAAGTTCGTTGTCTCGACGACGCGAACCCGACACCAGCTGGCGCGCGCCCTCGGTGCGTCCCACCAAAGACGCGTCCGTCCACCAAACACCGCTAGGCGGCAGGCAGCTCTCCGCCGTCCTAGTGCATCAACGCCTCGGCCGTGACCGCGATGTATGCAGCACCATCGACGCCCGGAGACGCGCCCACGGCGATGATGGTGAAGCGGCACGCCACGGCTACCATCCCCGACGTGGCGGGCGCTACGATAGCAACGAGGACCGGAGCCCGAGCCTCGGCCTACCAGGCCCTCAGGCCTTCGGTCGACACATCCTCAATGCTGCGTTCCCCCTAAGGTATCGACCGCCTACCAACATTCCGAAATATTCTGGCGAAACAAATCCCGGGCTTTGGCTCGAAGACTATCGGCTTGCATGTCAGGCCGGTGGAGCGAGTGACGACAACTTCATTATTCGCAATCTCCCGCTATTTTTGGCTGATTCGGCACGAGCATGGCTCGAGCACCTACCGTCCAATGCTATTCAGTGTTGGGCCGATCTGATGGAGATCTTCGTGGGCAACTTCCAGGGCATGTACAAACGCCCTGGAAACCCATGGGACCTCAAGAACTGCCGCTAGAAGGCCGATGAAACCCTCCGCGGGTACATCCGGCGCTTCTCTCGACAATACAACGAGCTCCTGAACGTCGCCGACGCCGATGTGATAGGAGCCTTTCTGTCTGGGACGACCTGTGAATCCCTGGTCCACAAGCTAGGATGAAGGGGCCCGTGGACTACCAAGGAACTCCTGGACATCGCTACTAGTCATGCCTCTGGAGAGGAGGCGGCCGGAGCCAACTTTGATCGCTCCGATGGAAAGACAAGGCGGGATGAGGACGTCGGCGAAGGCGCCTCCAACTGTCCCGCCAAAGGGAAAAATAAGAAGCAACGGCGCGACAACTCGCTCATGGCCGTTGCCGACCGCAAAGGTGGCCGGAAGCCCGCGGAGGGCACTCCAAACCACTTCGAGAAAATGCTCGAGGGGCCATGCCCGAACCACGCCTTCCCGGCCAAGCACCTATACAAGGAATGTGGCCTCATGCGCAAATACCTAGCTGGGGGCCTTAACAAGGGGGAGCAGGGGAAGGAGCCTGTCCCCACCACCGACGACACGGAGGAGAAGGACGACACCTTCCCAACACCGACCGGTGCTCTCATGATCTTCGGAGGATCAACGGCCTACGACTCCAGGCGCCGCCAGAAGGTCGCACGTCGTGAGGTTTATACCACCGGACCGGCCACGCTAGCCTTTCTCCGGTGGTCGGAATCCGCCATAACCTTCGACCGGACCGACCACCCGGACGCCATCCCACACCCGGGAAGGTACCCGCTTGTCATCGATCCGATCGTCGGTCCAAAGCGGCTCACCAAGTTACTGATGGATGGGGGAAGCGGCCTCAACATCATGTACGCCAAGACGCTCGACGAGATGGGCGTCGACCGAACGAACCTCCATCCCATCCGAGCACCTTTCCATGGCGTCGTACCTAGGAGGCAAGTTGTGCCACTGGGGCAGATCGACCTGCCTGTCACTTTTGGGGATCGGTCCAATTACCGGACTGAGACCCTCACCTTCGATGTAGTGGGGTTCCCGGGGACTTTCCACGCCATATTGGGGTGACCATGCTACGCGAAGTTCATGGCCGTGCCCAATTATACGTACCTAAAGCTGAAAATGCCAGGCCCCCGCGGAGTCATCACCATCGGCACCTCCTTCCAGCGCGCTTACAAGTGCGAGGTCGAATGCTGCGGACACGCATCCACAGTCATCGCCTCTGGAGAGCTCGCCACCCTTAGGGAGAAGGTCATCGAAGAGGCACCCGACGTAAAGAAATCAACCGGGTTGTTCGAATCAGTAGAAGGCTCCAGGGAGGTCCTCTTGGATCCCAGCGGCTCCGAGGGCAAAAAAGCCCGTGTCGGGACCGCGCTCTCCTCCGAATAGGAAAGCGCGCTCGTCGACTTCCTCCGCGCCAACAAAGACATCTTTGTGTGGAAACCCTCGGATATGCCGGGCATCCCAAGGGAGGTCGCCGAGCATACTCTCTAGATCCTCCCGGGCTCCAAACCGGTGAAACAACGCCTGCGCCGCTTCGACGAGGAGAAACGCAGGACCATCGGCGAGGAGATAGCCAAACTACTGGCCGCATGATTCATTAAGGAAGTATACCACCCAGAGTGGTTAGCAAATCCTGTTCTTGTCCGAAAAAAGAGCGGGAAATGGAGAATGTGTGTCGATTATACCGGCCTCAACAAAGCATGTCCAAAGGATCCGTTTCCTTTGCCACGAATAGACCAAATAGTTGATTCCACCTTGGGGTGCGAAACCCTCTGCTTCCTTGACGCATACTCTGGCTACCATCAAATCGTGATGAAAGAGTCCGACCAGCTCACGACATCTTTTATCACTCCCTTCAGATCATTTTGCTACATTTCAATGCCGTTCGGTCTGAAGAATGCTAGGGCAACGTACCAGCGCTGTATGCTTAATTGCTTCAGAGACCTCATCGGGTGAACCATTGAGGCCTATGTCGACAACATCGTAGTCAAATCCAAGCAAGCTAACCACCTTGTCGCCGACCTTGAACAAACCTTTGCGAAACTCCGGGCAAACGGCATCAAACTCAATCCCGAAAAATGTGTTTTCGGGGTCCCGAGGGGCATGCTACTCGGTTTCATCGTCTCCGAGCGCGGCATCGAAGCCAACCCGGAGAAAATATCAGCCATCACAAGAATAGGCCCGATCCAAAACATAAAGGGGGTTCAGCGGATCACAGGGTGCCTCGTCGCCCTCAGCCGATTCATTTCGTGCCTCGGCGAACGAGGACTCCCCCTTTATCGACTCCTGAAGAAAGCCGACCGCTTCGAGTGGACAGCTGAGGCTCAGGAAGCGCTTGACATGGTTAAACAATTTTTAACTAAACCGCCAGTCCTAGCCCCTCCATGCAATGGAGAATCCCTCCTACTGTATATATCGGCCACCACCCAAGTGGTTAGCTCCGCCTTAGTAGTAGAGCGAGAGGAAGAGGGGCACACCTTCAAGGTATAGCGCCTTGTGTATTTCATCAGCGAGGTGTTATCCGACTCCAAAACCCGCTACTCCTAGATCCAGAAACTCCTCTACACCGTCCTCATCACCAAAAGGAAGCTACGCCACTACTTCGAGTCACACCCCGTGATAGTGGTGACATCGTTCCCCCTCGGCGAGGTCGTTCGTAGCCATGACGCTACGGGAAGAACCACAAAGTGGGCACTCGAGCTGATGGATCAGGGCATTTCCTATGCCCCCCGAACGGCGATCAAGTCTCAGGCACTAGCTGACTTCATCGCGGAGTGGACCGAGGTCCAGATGCCACCAGCAGCCGTCGATCAAGAGTATTGGACAATGTACTTCGACGGATCGCTGATGAAGAAGGGCACTGGAGCAGGACTGGTCTTTGTATCTCCCCTTGGGGTCCACATGAGGTACATGGTTCGGCTCCTTTTCCCCTCATCGAACAATACTGTAGAATACGAAGCACTCATAAATGGCCTACGAATCACCATCGAGCTAGGCATCCGACGCCTCGATGTCAGGGGCGACTCTCAGCTAGTCGTCAACCAGGTCATGAAAGAGTCATGCTGCCACGACGCCAAGATGGAAGCATACTGTAAAGAGGTCCGACGACTGGAGGACAAATTCGACGGCCTCGAACTCAATCACATCCCCAGGCGCCTCAACGAAGCAGCCGACACGCTCACAAAAGCAGCGTCCAGCCGAGAGCCAGTCCCAACAGGCGTCTTCGCCAGTGATCAACACAAACCCTCGGTACGCTACGCGGGGTCGGAACAAGCCAACGACGGCCTCTCTAGTCCGACCCCGGGGGCCGATCCGCCAACTACGCTGCCCAACCTTGAGGTCATGGAGCTTGAAGAGGACCCAGTAGGGGAGTCTGACCCTCCTGGTGATTGGAGAACGCTTTACCTCAACTACCTTCTCCACGACATACTACCGGCAGACAAGACGGAATCCCGACGGCTCGCACGACACGCCAAGTCCTTCGTTCTTATAGAGGGCGAACTCTACAAATGAAGTCACATCGGAATTCTACAACTCTGTATCCCTAGTGAACAGGGAAAACTCTTGCTGGGAGACATCCACAGTGGAGTATGCGGTCATCATGCCGCACTGAGAACCTTGGTTGGGAATGCGTTCCAGCAAGGCTTCTACTGGCCCACCGCAGTAGCCGATGCTGAGCAAATTGTACGCACCTGCGAAGGGTGCTAGTATTACGCTCGGCAAACGCACCTCCCGGCCCAGGCTCTCCAGATGATCCCCATCACGTGGCCCTTCGTGGTCTAGGGACTCGACCTGGTTGGGCCACTCAAAAAGGCACCCGGGGGCTTTACCCACCTGCTTGTCACCATAGACAAGTTTACAAAATGGATCGAGGCCCGACCAATATCCACAATCAAATCCGAGCAAGCTGTTATGTTCTTCCTCGACATCATCCATCACTTTGGAGTCCCAAACTCCATCATCACAGACAACGGCACGTAGTTCACCGGTAGGAAATTCATTCGATTCTGTGACGAACAACACATCCGGATCGATTGGGCAGCCGTCGCACACCCCCGGACGAACAGGCAGGTCGAGCGCGCAAACGGCATGCTCCTTCAAGGCCTCAAGCCCAGAATTTTCAACCGATTGAACAAGTTCGGCGCACGCTGGCTCGCTGAGCTCCCGGCCGTGCTCTAGAGCCTAAGGACAACTCCTAGCCGGGCCACCGGCTACACACCTTTCTTCATGATCCACGGTTCTGAGGCCGTTCTTCCGACGGACCTTGACTATGGAGCGTCAAGGGTCAGAGCGTATGATGAGCAAGGAGCCAAGGCATCCCACCAAGACACCATGGACCAGCTGGATGAAGCCCGCGACATCGCCCTCCTCCGTTCAGCTAGGTACCAACAAGCGTTGCGGCGGTACCATAGCCGACGGGTGCGAGCTCGAGCCTTCAACGTCGGAGACCTCGTCCTCCATCTTGTGCAGAGCAACAAGGACCGCCACAAACTCTCCCCACCCTAGGAAGGGCCCTACATCGTCGCGGAAGTACTTCGCCCAGGCGCCTACCGGTTGAAAACCATCAACGGCGAAGTCTTCACCAACGCCTGGAACATTGAGCAGCTACGTCGTTTTTATCCTTAAAGCATACACTATTCCTTATAAGTTTTTGTCATAATAAGACCTCGATCCTTAGTGACTTCCGACCCCTGCAAATCGCGAGGGGTCAGACCTCACTCGGGGGCTGGCATGTGACATATGAAATACAACTATTACGCTTGCAAAAAACCTCCTGTGTTATAGCTGCGAACATTCGCTAGGCTTTCCATTCTTCTCATAAATAAGTCCTAAGGGCTAAGATTTTGGGAACAAATTCTGAATACAACTAGTAGGACTGCGGGAGGCCCGCGCCCCGGTGGCTGCGACCTCTTTGCTCACTAGCTCATTTCAGAACTGATTCGCCCACGTTCTTAGTTTTTTACGACTTAGATTGTGAGAAGGGTCGGGGGACACTAAAACTGTTTCTACAAAAAAGAGAGAAACTTATGAAACTACTTGCCATAGGCAATAGATGAAGTTTTATCCTTTTTACCATAGGCAATAGATGAAGTTTTGTCCATTTTTTGCACAAATTTGCTCATTACAAAAGGACTAATATACTTGTAAATTCAGGACTGCTTACTCGGGGGCTTCCCCCATAAAATTATTTCAATACCAGTCTCTGCTTAGCCTGCTACAGGTACTACTGTGACCGCCGTGCCACGCTCTCCATCGGCGGCGACCAGGGCGTGTACACGGGCCAGCTCGTCTACTGCGATCGCCACGCCACGCTCTCCATCAGCGGCGACCAGGGCGTGTACACGGGCCAGCTCGTCTACTGTGACCGCCGCGCCACGCTCTCCATCGGCGACGTTCGGGGCGTGTACACGAGCTAGCTCGTCTATCCTAGTCGCCATGCCACACTTTCCATTGGCGGCATTCCGCCACTTCGCAGGATCCTCGAAGGCGCCATCATCTACAACGCCTCTGCTTGGGCGTCCGGGGACTACGCCATCGTCGACGACCACGATCCCGATAGCGACGTCTCTGCCAGGGCGTCTGGGGACTACGCCATCATCGCCGGTCACAACCCTGACAATGGCGTCAGGGCAGGGAACCCCTCCCGCCAAAGAAGGAGCACGGTGAACGACGGCGAAGTTGACGACGCACGGCGCCCCCCAGCATCCCTTCCCCTTCGGCAGCAGTGACCCTTCACTAAGGGCGGCATACACCATCTCATCCTCCGACTCGACATCACGCTCCAGATTCACGAACGGATTTGTGAGTTTTTTCTCTCCCTCGGGCATTACTCTTCCTCACTCAGGGACCGCCACGACGCACGGATGTATTCGGGGGAAAGGAAGAAGAAGGAGACATAGCGGCTCAGAGGCAGAAGATGAGGTGGGATAGGAACTCCCCTCCCCCTCCCTATTTAAAGAAGACCCACTGCAGCTAAGGAAAGGCGAAAGGTTGGATGAATACCCCCTCCCTTCTCCTCTTTACAATACAAAATCAATGATGATTAATACCTAAGGGGACGCGCCGGAACTGATGGGACGCGCCCCGGTCGACGAGGCGTTCCTCCCCGGTCAAACTGGACACTGCCCGGAGATGGCCCACACTGACCCGCTCCGGACGCGGCAATTAAGGCGCCCACATGGGCAGCCAACCCTTCGCCTCCCCAAGCAGGACCACAGGACAGTCCGACAACAGGATCTCTGTAAAGTGGAGCCCTAACGGATCACCTGGGCCGGTCATCCGGCCTGGGAAAGACGACGGACGAACGTCCAAGGTTACTCCAACCTCATCATCAGGGCTCGAACCCCGCACGAACATACCGCCAAGGTAACATTACCGACCCCGCCTTCATTTCAATTATATTATACATATATAAGACATCCCGACGCTTCGTGTCACATCACGAAACGGCCGTCGCTTCATTCGATATAAGCGGCGACAGGCCGAGGTTCGAAGGCTGGCCCACGAAGGGCTCGAGGCCGCCTCGTGCTGAACAGAGCCAGGGAGAAATAACTGAGACAAGCCCCAGCGGCCCTGCCTGACCCCGCTCGGAAGCGGACAGGGACGTCTCAACCTTTTCTCGTTCGATTCTAACCCCGAGCTGAACCCACAGAATCTCCATCGAGGAGAGGCCATCGGGCCGCCTGAGCCTGTCGAATAGCTCGGGCATCTACCGGGAGGCGGGTTAAGAAGTTGTGGAATGCCACCAGAGGGCTCTGCCGACCCCATCAGCAAATGATGGACCCGGACTCCACACGAACGTACCCGTTAGTGAGCTCGTTGAGCGCGATACTCGAGCCGTCGAGGCAAGTGTCATTCACTCAGCCCCTCCGATTGTGAAAACCGAGGACGGGGTAACACGCAAATAATGGCCGACCCCTATCAGACCCTAACAAGGCTCGGGGGTTCGAGCCTCTCAATACAGGGGCACAGGTTTGAAGGCCCCACGTTGCCGAGCCCAAAGAATCCTCAGTAGGGGATTTCTATTGGAAGACAGGGCGGGGAATATTGCGATATCATTCATGGACTTCGTCGACCCTGTCGCCAAAACCACAGTTCCGACCTCCAGTAACCCCCGACCCTAGCAAATGCAGGGGGTCAGACCTTACTTGGGGGCTGGTTAAGGTACGGCTACCTCCTTTCTTTCTTTTGAAACAATCTCCTCGCATCACGACCAGCGGCAAGATTCGGGGGAACAGGTTGGTAAGATCGCAAAAAATCAAACAAAACGAAATTACGATGCAAAATCATGAAACCGCGTCCAGACTTGAAAATACGACACTTGTCCACATATTACATATAAGTTGCTTTCAAAATTGTCCGACTAACTACTCCCGTGGAGGGAGAACCATCTCTTTCAAATTGTCCGCCAGGTTTTTTGCAAGGGGAGCAACCATCTTCTCCATCTCCTCCAGCTCTTCATCTTCGTAGATGGACGGGAAACCTTCACTCATCACCTTTAGGTTGATTTCCTTCTCGTAATGAGCATGAGCAACGGTGAAGGCCTAGGTGATCCCGGCATGAAAAGCACTCTCCTCGAGTTGACCCACCCGAGCCGTAATACCTGCGGCACGAGCCGCGAGCGGGCTGGTCTCCACCGGCTCTTCCACCTTCAGGGCATCAAGGACCACCCCAACCGCAGCTTGCAGGAGATCGTGCTCATCGCTCTCAACCTAAAGGGTCCTTCGCACATGGGCAAGCTCCTTTTCTAGCTTGATGGAGATGTTTTCGGCGCTCAACCTACGGCTTACCGCGTCACCGAGCTCCGCCCAGAGAGAGCAGACCACCTCGACGTCCTCGTCCACCTTCTTGGGCGTCCTCGGCCGGCTGTACCACGTCTGCCATGGAGGAAGCAACCTGCTCGGTAACCTCTGTAGGCATGGGCGCCACCACAGACACCGTCGGGTCGGCCAACGTAGCCCCGACATTGGCACCACTCCTGCCCAAAACAGGGGTGACGGCAGGCGACGCCATCTGTCCCATTTGAATGGTGAGGCTCTTCTTGGGCGCCAGCCCCAGAGGGTGACCCGTTCGCAAGAACCTATACAAAGGTAATAACCATTAGGTCAAAATAGACATGGAAAAAGGATGAAAATAGGGGAATCAGCAACTTACGTTGTCGTCTTCGGTCGGCGGAAGCGTTTTGGGGACCGATCCCCAGCTCCCTACCCTGACTCATCTGGGCGGGACCGTTTCGAGCCTGCCCCCTGCTCCGGGGCACGGGGGCTCACCTCTTGAAGTGCGGCACCAGAGCCGCTCCCCTCCATCGTCCCAATGGGGCGCGGCACCAGAGCCGCTCCCCTCCATCGTCCCATGGGGCGCGGCACCAGAGCTGCTCCCCTCCATCACCTCACAGGGCGCAGCATCAGAGCCGGGTGCGGCTCTAGTGCCACCCCCCTCCATGATTGCCTCAGGGTCGGTGGCAGCAAGCCCGCCCTCCCCCGTCCACCGATCCTCGGCCGACACGCCGTGCGAAGCGGCGGACTCGCCGACCTCCACCGACCTCATCGATTCACTTCCCTCCGCGTGGAAAGGGAAGGGCCCCTACATGGGTGGCCACTTATCAGCATGTCCTCGTCCTCCAGGACTGTCCCAATCCACGCCGACGGCTACCTCATCGTCGTTGTCATCATCGTCGTCGTCATCGTCCTCACTGCTCACGTCCTCTCCCCGATTCCGAGCCTCCTGCTTCAGTCGTTTCGCCTTCTTCAACTCCTCCCTTGCCTTCTTGTCTTGCTCGGCCACGAGTCGATTCGCCGCCGCCACGGCCTTGTCCTTCGGCAGCGGAACCGGACTATCCTTGAAGACTAGCCCCCTCGGCTGGTCCCAACATTACAATAGCAAGTATTAAAAAAGGGAAATTCAGGAGAAAGAAAAGAGCACAGGAGAGGAGGGCTTACAAATTCAAAGAATCCAGGCTTCGGCCGCATTGGGGGGTGTCCGGGCACCAGATACACAATGTCAAGGACCCTGCCTGCAGAATCCTTCGTCGGCTCCGTCGCCTCCTTGATGCGCTGCGCCACCTCTGAATAAGGGAGCGCCTCGTCAACGAGCACCGTCCCCTCGAACGATATCCCGGGCATCATCCGATGCAGGGGAAGCACGCGCGCCATCAGTGGTGCCACCCTCCTTGCGTGGTAGGCGCCGATAATCCCCGTCCCCTTTACACCCCGACCCTTTAGGGCTTGGAGGGCGGAGAGAAGGTCGGAGATGTGCTTCTTGTCTTTGGACTGGACGCCCCAGCCCCACGACTCTGGAGCATCCACAATAAGGCGCCCAGTGTACTGTGGTAGGGAGGCACTCACATCATCCCTAACATAAAACCACTGCGAGTGCCATCCCTTGTTGGATGTCGCCAGACGCATGTATGGATAACCCTTCGACCGGGTATGGCGTAGGTGAATGCTGGCACACCCCATCGGCGCATTCACCTCTTTCCCCCCAATCTTCCTCTTCGACAGACTAATACTAAAGAAATACCGCCACAGATCAAAGTGGGGATCGATCCCTAGGAAACCCTCGCACAGGGCAACAAACGCTGCCATATGTTGAATCCCATTGGGAGTTAGATGCTGCAGCTCTACCTCATAGTAATCCAGCAGCCCCTGAAGGAATCTATGTGCGGGTACCCCGAATCCCCGCTCATGGAAGATGGCAAAACAGACGACATACCCTTCCGGCGGCACCGGCTCGCCCTCGTCGCCAGGTACCAGCCACTCCTGGACGGTGGACAGCGGGCGAAGAAGGCCGCAGGCGGACGAGGCCCTCCAGACGCCGTGGGGTGATGTTAGATCTGCCCCACAACTCCATTGAGGCGATGGGGGGAAGGGCGGGCGCGAGCTTGACGACGGCTGCAACACGAGCGCAAGCCGGACGATGGTGGCGATACAGGCACAGGAAGCTGGGGCGGTTGGCGGCGGATGTTTCAGGACTCAAAGGCAGGGGAGCGAAATACAGAACCCTAGGGGCGAACCCCGCGGTTTTATAGGGGGCGATGGACGCGAGAAGGGCAACTGTCCGCCTCGATCTCTAGGCCTGCCACGCGCGCCACCGCGTCACGTCGCGGGACACGCGCCCGCAGTCCCTATCCTCTCACCCCAAAGAATCTAGGCGGACGGTTCGCCTTCCCCAGGCAAATCCGGACTCTCTACCCACCTAGGAAACGCAAGCCACGAAGGCCTTTTTTCTTTGACCCACCTAGGGCCCAGAAACTCGGCGGCCGGCCCAACTAAGGTAGGATCCACGAACAATCCGAAATCAAAGACGGAAGCACCAGTTAGGTCAGCCCTGAATCAGTTCCCAGCGAATGGGATACCATGACCCACTCGGGAAAACATCCAGTTAACAAAAAGCCAAGTCCTTCAGTCTTACCCACGAAGGGACCGATACAACCCCCCGGGCGACTCTACTCGAATCACCTGGGGGCTCGGGGGCTACATCCATCGGGTGCACCCTCTGGCAAAAATAACTTCGACGAAATCAGAAAAAACACCCTCCAGGCAGTTCTACTCGAATCACCTAGAGGCTCGGGGGCTACTGTCGGGGACCTAATACCGGGGTACCCCAGAAGGTGGAACCAATAACCACCGAACGTGAAAAACTTCTAGACGCATAAGGGCGCCGTTTCATCCCTTGTTCGAATAACAGGAGTTTGGTTCCGCCCCGCCCAACGCCTTTGGGACCAGCTCAGTTTCTCCCGAGGGCCGAGGGATAAGCTCCGTCTCGCCCGACGCCTTTAGGGCGGGCTCGGTCTCGCCCGAGGGTCGAGGATTAGTGTCCGTCTCGCCCGACGCCTTTAGGGCGGGCTCGGTCTCGTCCGAGGGCTGAGGGATAGTTTCCGCCTCGCCCGACCAAGAGGGGCAGGGTCGGTCTCGCCCAGGAGATAGGGATTGGTCTCCGCTTCGCCCGATGGCGAGGAACGAGCCTCACCCTGCTCTGTATCTAAAGTATGGATCCACCTTACCTGACCACTTCTCCCTGTTCTCTCAGGATGATAGAAACAGGGCAAGACAAGACGTTCGGGTCAACCATGGCTCCAAGAACCATACCCTGCGCCCTGACAGGAAAAGTACTACCAGGGGAGGACGGGACGGGTGCTTTAGACCCTTCCGGGCGCCGCAGGGCCCGAAAGGTTGTACAGATGCGTGCTCCTTGCCCTGTAGAATTGTAGGCGCCGCCTTCAATCCTGGGACACGGAACCCGATGAAGATATACGACAACCGCTACACTCCAGAAGAAGATTTGCTATCTCCATGAACGACGGGAATTCCGTCACCACGCTGTAGACCCGAGGGAGCGGCGCCCGCTTCCCGACCCCTCAGGTCCAAAGCCAGAAGGCCTTGACCTCGGCGTTACTCCGAACCCCGATCCCTCGACACTCCGACGAAGACTCACAAAAACCGGAAGACGTGCGGAGCAAGGATGGGAAAGGCTAATAAGTCAAAACCACTGTACTACAGCCCATACCCTGAGCAGGGCAGCATTCTGTAATCAACCTGACACTCTATAGGGATATCAACAGTGTTGTAGGCACTTATCTTCCTTAGCACTCATCAGAATAAAGGACCGAACCGGGTAGACGTGAACCACAAGATTAGCTAAAGCCCTTATCCATGTAAAGCCAGCCCCTTGATTTATAAAAGGGGATGCGCTTCTCCCATAGTGGGGGGGGGGGGAAGGGAGACCACGGACAGATACACACAGTCAAGCGGCTACGAAGCTCTTGACCTCCTTTCAACCCTTTCATCAGAGACGTAGGGACATTCGGCCCGAACCAGTATAAATCCTGTGTCCTTTAGCGCTCCATCCAGGCCTAACGCGCATTACCATAAATTTATTTGCCGGTGCTTGTACGAAACACCGACAATAGGAGTGGCAGGTGAGTCCAAGAGCCTCTCCTCTACCTTCTCCTTTAGCTAATTGCTCATCTACTCCTCTGTGCTGCACCACCATTCACCGTACTCCGCCGAGCCACCATGGCCGACGACCAGCGCCAGCAAGGCTCGACTAAGCACTACGCCAGCTCCACTGCACTCACCACTCACCCGCACTCACGTTCACGTAGCTGGTTGAATAGGATAAGGCCTCTAGGGCCGTTGCCACTGCACGCTGCCGCCGCGTCCACTCCGCAGAGCTGCCACCGTCACTGTGGGCACCCGCTGCCGTCGGCAAACCCACCTCCGGCTGCGGCGTGACCTCCCGCGCACCGTCCACCACTCCACCGTCACCACCGAGGCATGATGCCGCCGGCGAACCCAACCCCAAGAAGCTCGACGCCTCTCCCCTGTTTCCATCACCGCGCCGGCCAAACCCATCCGTCCGCTGTCCCTTCTCCCCCCCCCCCCCTCTCCTCTCACTGACTGGACTGGGCGATAACAGTGTCGTCGTTACCAACTGTCCCCGTCCGTCACCCCCCCTTCTCCCTTTTTCTCTCTCTGTCACGTGGGCCTACGGCCATAACGCCGACGCCACCCTTCCTAGCTGATGTGGCGGGCTGGCCCACCTGTCACCCACACGCACACCACACAGCATGGGGTACACAATAGGAAAATGCTAGGTACACCCGGCTGTTGCACTAGATGGACGCTAAAAACAGACTTACGGAACATGTTTCTTTTCAAGTACAGTCCCTCTCCAATCCTCTGTTCAAGCACTTGGGTGCCAAGATCATCACGGTCACTCCTTTTTTGTTCTTGCAATCTGTACTAATACTACTGAATTGCAATCTAGTTACTTTACTGTGGAGGCTCTGGCAAATGCGTGCAACCTGCATGTTCTAGCGCAACAAAGCCCTGAAGGCGATTGCAGCATCAAAAGCAGAGTTCCGCTTACATCTCAAGTCTTGGATGCAATCCCTGTGCCTCCCACTCCCATGGCATGGCGTCGCTATATATATTAAGTGAAT
This sequence comes from Miscanthus floridulus, assembly GCF_019320115.1. Classification (NCBI taxonomy): domain Eukaryota; kingdom Viridiplantae; phylum Streptophyta; class Magnoliopsida; order Poales; family Poaceae; genus Miscanthus; species Miscanthus floridulus. The sequence goes on along the minus strand of NC_089583.1, from coordinate 29,284,674 downwards.
ATCTAGTGAGATGTCGAGTATGGCAGTGGCTTTGTAAGGTATGCATGGCACTGACTATATATCATACATATATATATATATATAGTGGCCGGCCGGACCATGGAACATAGTACACGTCATTATTGCACATCATTATTGGTTCAACCGTCAGTTGACGCAACATGTATAAGCCACTCTAGTTAATGATAGCACTAAAAAAATCAATGATATCTTGGCATTTGTTTCACTGATATCTGGAAGTCACAGTAACAAAGAAACTGATGAACCACGTCCTGCTTGCATCCAGGAAGGAGTACACATGGTGTGACGTCCCTGGCAAAATTTGACCTACAGGCTACAGCACACAATCCCTGAGAAGGTACTAAAGAGATATCACTACCACCAGCGAAATTTTATTGTCCTTGCCATTGTGTAATTATTAAAAATTTCATCCTGTCCATTTTTTGTTTCTTGAGCTATGTATTTGTACGGTTTTATTTTACTCTTTTAATTTTAATAGATATCCGGTAGGGGTTCACACCCCTAAAGTTTCATAAAAATAATTATCCTTGCATTGTTTAAGAAAGATGAATAGGCATAGCAAGATTATTTCCTCGACATAGTACATACTTTACACAAATCGTTTGCAAAAGCGTGGATGGCCAAGAATATTTTTGTGCCCAATGTTGAACAAATCAAGAAACAGACCACCACCTGTTCACTTCAAAATTGGAGAACTGGTACAATTGGTGCCTCCCAAAAGATCTTTGTCGAGAGGGTCTACCCATTTAGCTGTCTTAGTTGGCGAACAGTAGGGCAAGAAGTGCTATGTTTTTGTTTTCTGCCTTTTCGCTCTCCTAGTGGTCTGCTGGGAACTGCTGATGTTTTGTGTCACTGGCCCATGCAACTCTCTCTACATCATATTAATGTGTAAAAATTTGTCTGCAAAAAATTCTTGGTCCATCATCCAAATCCGAGAAAGAAGAATCACATCTCTGCACAAAACTGTATTGTACAAACCACCGCCACTCCCCTTACCATTGACTCCAAATTCTGAAGCAACTAGATGAAATCGAATCCTAAACTAATTTATCTCTGCCAAAGCCTATCATGTGAACAAGAGCACAAACAAAGCAAAATCAAATCTTACCACGTGGACTCCGATTGGAATACAAAGGAAGACCAGAACACTACAAGAATTGTGTTGATCCATGACAGTTTTTTTTTTTGACAGATTTTTTTTTCCATCACAGATTACCCAAACCAGACCTGGGCTAGAGCTCCCTTTCACGGCCGACATGGACATCTCCATCGAGGATGACGCAGTCGTGGTACAGTTAGTCATTGCTGCCTTGATGAATTCTCCCTGGGCGTTACTAGCCTCACGATTTCAGGCAAACCGCATACCGTTGCCCATACCGTTTTCAGGCAATCCCTACCTATGGCATCGTTTGTCCACCCTTGTGCCAGCCCAAGCTTGTGGCATGTCTTCAGGTCATGCTAAAGATGGAGTAGCAGGCACGAGGCAGCTCGTGGAGAGCGAACAGGGTGAAGGGAGCTAGACATGGAAGATAGCTCGTGCAGAGGTTGAAGAGGGAGCACGTGAGAACGAGATGAATATAATATATACTCATGGGCATACTTTAGAATTTTCTAATTTTTTAGAATGTCATGTTTTCTTTTTTGAGATTTCCAACTTTTTCACTTTCCAAAGGTATTTGGTACGTATTGACAGGAGTGCAATACTTTAGCTTTTTTCATAAAGGTAAAAGTGGGGAAGGAGAAGATGGCTGGCATTGTGGTACCTATTTGGTACATATATATTGCAATAAGATGGCATTGTGCTATGATCCTACGTGTTAGCTACTTGGACTGGAATTTGGGAAGGAGGAAGAGTTGATGGGGAAGGAGATGAATCACGATGAATGATTCATCAAGGAGTTTAAGTGTTCTGTTCTTTCTTAGTCCACTCCAAAATGCTAGTGCCCCCGTATATTACACAACGTACTCACACAGCTCATTGTGGCTGTTCTACGAGATCCGTCATCAACCATAGCATTAGTCATGTCACTACGCTAGAAAAGGCATTCATTGCCGGGTCGGAACCCATCATTGCTAGAATCATTTCTAGCAGAGGATAATCGGAGTGTCCATATCACTTGAACTACGTGACACTTGTGTCTATAAAACTGATTCTATTCTTTCAACTACAGAATTTTAAATCTTATATTATATATTTGACACTATAGATAGTCTCAAATGAAAAAGTTGCTAATTGCAAATTTGTAGATCTTATAAAGTACTGCAACTTTGATGCTTACTTTGTCTTCATTCGACATTGTTAGCCATCTCAACTCTAATTCGAAAACTTATATTGAATATTTGGACAAGTAAATTACAAAGTTTTAGATCTCTTCAGACTCTACAATTTTAATATAAAGTTTATCATAATCTGACATAATATGAAAAAATTATGATTTTTATGGAAAATAGGCTGTCACTAACAGTTTATGGATAGTCCACCTATCACTGCCAGTTGAAGCCACGAAAGATTATCATTGTCGGTTCTAAAGCAACCTGCAGTGAAAGTCCCATAGTTATTGCGTGTAGTGACGTAGTGTGTCTTCAAAAGTGGTGATGCATGTAGGACATAGAAGCTGATGAAGAGGTTCTGATGTAGTGTATCTTCAGAATCTTTAGTGGCCCTAGTTTGAGATGCCGTCCCTATTGACGACAATGTTGGGCAAGGCCTTCAAGGTTGTCCACTTCTCATGTCCTCTGTTTTAGCTCCTGCAATAGAGGGGTTCATGTGTTATCATTGGTCATTGCATCACCGGTCACACACCATCTTGGATGCTATCCTTGTGCCTCCCATGCCTGTAGGATCCTATACTTTAACTTTGCATTGCATCAATGTTAAGTTTATCTCATGAATGTGAAGTATATATCATATTTTGTGAAGTATGCATGGCACTACTGACCATATATCATATGTAGTGGCCGTGAAACATGGTACATGTCATTATTGCACATCATTATCGGTCAAACCATCAGTTGTTGCAACATGTAAATCAGTCTAGTTGATGATAGTGCTAGAAAAAATCAATGGTATTTTTGCATTAGTTTCAGTTGTTGCATCAAGGTACACAAAAATGTGATTTTCCTGACAAAAAACTTGACCTACAACACATAATCCCTGACAAGGTACTAAGAGACATCAATACCACCAGCATAATTTTATCCTTGCCTTTAATAAGAAGAGTATTTTCTCACTTGTCGGCATATAACAAGACTATTTGGTCACTTGTGGGGATGAACACGGATATTCTTCCATTATCTGAAAAAGTAGGCATAACAAGACTCAACATACTACTCGACACAAAATCGTTTGCAACAACGTGGATGGCCTAAAGAATACTATTGTGCACTGTGTCGAAGAAATCTAGAAACGGACCACCACCTGTTCTAGGAGTGCACTGTGTCCCGAATGATCTAGAGAAAGGTGAGCAACTGGTGCACTTTGATCTTGAAACACCCCTGAACCTAGACAATTGGTTCCTCTCTTCAAATCTGGAGGACTGGTACTGCTGTCTCCAACTCACCAGCGCCCACCGCTGGAGACAGAAGATGGCCGAGGATCACGAAAACACACACAGGAGAACACAAAGTGGATAGTTTGGTGCTGCTAACATGCAGCTTTTCTGACTGTTTATCGACATATATATGAGATAAAAAGCATGGTTTGTGACCACGAACACCACTGCACCATGCGCGTCACGATCTCCGATTTGATCGCGCCATCGGACAACCGAGATCGAGGAGCACAGAGTGACTTCTATAACTCACTGGAAAACTGAAAAGAACAAACAATGCTGCATTGCGAACCAAGCATGTCTGGCAGTATAGACAAACCTGATTTCGCTATGACTGGGTTCAAGCTTATTGGCCAGGAATCAAAAGTTCAGTGACCGAAAGGTCTGCTATCCTTTATTTGTCGAAAGGGCTGCGATCCTTTATTTATCGCGAACCAAGCCGGATCAACTAACTGGTACATCATCTTATGCACTTCTAACTTCTGAGTAAGGTTAATATTTGTCAAAAGGGCTGTGATCCTTTATTGTACTATCGATCTGGTGCATTTCGAAATAATGCAACAACAGATCGCGACGTCACTACCTCCAGACAGGATCTTCGTCTAGCTGCAAAATGAAGCAGCCTCCTGGGTGCAGGCTGGGGCTACCCATTTAGCTGTCTTAGTTGGTAAACAGCAAGGTGAGTAATCTGTTTTTGTTTCTTCCTTTTTGGCTATCCCAGTGATCTGCTAGGAACTGCTTACGTTTTGTGTCACTAGCCCATGCAACTCCATCTACTTCTTATAAAGACCCACACGAGTAGTGCACTACAACTACATTCGGCATAGAAAAAAAAAACCATGTGTTAACTCTTGTGTCCACATGACCCAATCTTATGTGTCTTTGTTTAATCTGGATCCACTTATTAGATACCTGTGTTTTAATTCTTGCATTCCAAACACCTATTCATATGTTTCGTTTTTGTTTTCCTTTCCTCTGTTTTGCCAATACATCCATACCTTATTGTTATGTTTGTTCCCATTCCTATGTATTCAATACCTGTATTTCACACAGGCCTGGCATGTTTAACCTCTGTAGGTGCCTTTACTACTTGTTGTTACTGGCTTTGATAAGGTAAACAGTGGTGGTGGTTTGTTTACTATGGATCATGCTTGTAGAAATGGATAGGGTGAGGTGAACTCGCAGAATAGCATAGCATAGGCATAGAACCTCTGCACCTGGTATGTCTCAATCCTTCTAGTTTTTCAGATTTATGTTTGTTTTGCTAATAAAACAGAACAGATGAAATATCTTCATTGAAAATGTGGTAGTTCAGCACAGAGCTAATACAAATAAGATGACATTTGAATGTGCAAACTGATGTGCAATTAGGACCATTGTTCAGTGGCGTAGTATAGTAGTGTGGCAGTTATGTGTTCTCGATCCTTGCAAGTTCCACAATGAAAATTAAAGAAAAATCTTAAAGGAAGACCCACGAGAGTGGTATTTGAATATGTCAACTGATGCACACAATTTGGAGTACTATTTAGTTATCAAGGTTTTGCATGGTATGTCAGTAATGTTCTCGGTACTGGTCTAGTTTCACAATGAAAAATTCTGAAAAAAAAACTTAAAATGCCATAAGATTCATGAAGAGTGCCACGAAGGTGTTAGGTGTACCCTATAGATAGCCTTTGCTGGTACCAGGAAGGAGCACCATTAACATGCTCTATGCTCATTTGTATGCATGCTAATTATGTGATCTCTGCAACCTATGCAAATTAAGAACAGTGACAACCTCATTATTACATTGCTGTGCTTTCATGTGAATAATATTTCTCCGAAGGTAGTAATAAGTTTAGCGCTGATGAATGATATGGAGCAATGCTATTTTGTTACAAAGCTGATGCATGCATGTGTGCATGTTGCAATGCTCGTAAGATTATCCATTTTCCTTTGTTTAAGTAGTTCGCCAATTGAAGAACCACCCCTGTTTCTCTAAAGTAGGAAAAAAAAGGAACAACTGGACAGATATTTCTACACACTTTTCAGAAAATGGGCTGTGATTCGTCTAATGCCATGTACTAGTTGCTGAACAAATAAATGTTACGTTGGTTCTTGTTCTTTAATGCGTAGCCAGTAGCCGTACCGAGCAAATATAATCATTACCTAAATTTCGTGTCAAATCAGTATGGTCAGTGCTTTTATAGAAGAAGCTATAGCTACGCTGTTGAGTGAGTGTGATCCTCGCAGTTGAATGAGTATTGCAACCTCAAACCTTTCCTTGGTGTTTGGTGAAATGGTCCAAGTGGCCGAATATTCTCTTGCCACATGGGAGACTGAAGCTTTGGTGCGCCAGCAATCTTTGCTGCCACGGCTTTGAGACAAGCCGACTCCTAGGACACCTGCTAGCTACTACAGGACACCAAAAGAGAAATACGATGTACCAAGCCCTAGCCCGGCCCAAGAAATTTAAGCAGTCCACAACAACCATTGTTGGGCGCCACTGCGAGTGGATCAACGATTGAGGGCCTGTTTTGGATCCCTCATTTGAACATTAGAGCTAGTCTCCAAACAGATGGTCTAATGTTAACTAGCGCACCTCACATTAGAGTTTTAGATCTCAAAACTAAGCTAAAGTGCTCTAAAGTTTTTAGAGCTCTAAAGTTTATAGAAAGAGATCCGAACATGCCCTGAGTCGATGTCATGTCTATTTGTATACTGTTCTTTCCTGGAGCGAGGGGTTGAACAATAGAGAGAAGAAACTTGAACCGAGTCAGTCATCCGGCGATCGGTGGTGAGCATTAACTCGTTCGAGACTATTAGTCTGTTCGCTTGTTAGTTTCAGCCAGGGCTTATCAGCCAGCCAACAATGTTTTCCTCTCACAACAAATCAGCACCAGCCAGGCTTATCAGCCCAGAAACCAACCAGTGAACAGGCCGTATGTACATGTCATGTCCACTGTTATTTTAAACATTCCCAACATTCGCTAGCCTGTAGTTGGGTCGGCCAACATGGTGCGTCCGCTCACCCTGCGATTATGGATGAAAGATATGTAACGATGCTACTTGGTTACAACGCTGATGCTTGTGTGTATGGTGCAGTGCTCGAAATTAAGATTATCCACGTCTATTTCCTCGTTCCTTTGTGTATGCTACTAGATCGCAAAGGGAGCCGACTGTTTCCCCAATTAAAATAGAACAAACGAATATCACTGCACAAATATATAGTTCATGAGCTTTTCAGATATTGAGCTGTGAATAATGGCTATGATTTTTCCAGTGCATGCGTAGCACATAGTATAATCTAAATATCTAAATTTCATCTCAAATCAGTATCAGCCTACCATGGCTTTACCTGTCAGTGTCAACACTGGATGGAATGTCCGTTTTAGTTCGTGCAGGCCGCAGTAGTCTACCATTCAGGTACTAGCTTGTCGCTAGACACCGCGATTCTGGTAGCTGTAGCCACTCACCACTCCCCTGATGATGGATCCCAGGCCCATAGGATCCAATTGTCATTGCCAGCTTGATCAACTAATTTAATTTGGTATACAGATTTGTTTCATGACCAAAGCCTTCGCTATATGCTCGCCATCACAAGTGCTCCGTCTTGCGAGATGGAGCTGTGAGCCAATGACTGTATATCATGTGTAGTATCCTGTGCAGGACAGCAGACGTGTCTTTATATTATACATAACTATCGACTCCCGTATACTGTAAGCACTGCACCATCATTACAAAGAGAAGACCCATTTTACTTTCTCTTTAATGTAGCGATACATGCAAATAAAGGCATACGAAGAAACTGATGCAACATTAATCTTTTGCTGGCATTGAAACTCACATTTCCAATAAGAGTGGGGAGTACAATGATAGTGGTTCGCTACCATATTCTAGGGTTTCACGCTCTTATTATTTGGTTGGTGGCAGTACCAGGCGCCGTCGTCCTTCATCGCTGATCATGGCCGATGGTCTTGAACTGCCTCTTAGATGCTCCATTGGAACCTGAAGTTGACCGTCCGAAGCTGGCGTTGCCGTTGCGTTGTGCCTGGGTTCGCCTTCCTCGTGGTGTATGTCACAAGCTAAGGATGTGTGGCCGCATGCTGGGAGAGACTAATTAGCAGGCCTAAGTGCACTCCGATGGGGACCACGCGCTTGTCCTTGTTGCATTGTGTCACGCCCCAGGCACGACCCTAGACTGGAAGTGGCCGACACAGTCTCGCGGGGACGAAGGGACAGAGCCCTAGCAGGGCCTGCCGCCCTGTGGCTCTGCTCACGTGTTAGGTACAGAGCACCTGTCAGATTCTGGATGAATATTCCTCACGTCGGTTAGGATGGGAAGCTCATGGCATCTCTCATGGCCTTCATTGATCGTCTAGCACCTCTCAAGGTCTTAAACCTCCCGAGCTTTGCCAAGCCCCAAGGTGCGAGCGACTTGGGCGCAGGCTCATCTCCGCGCACTACATAAAAAACGATTTTTAGCAACGGTTTGAATTTTTTGTAGGGGCGGCTGATGATGGAACTGCCCCTACAGTGGCGTGCTCGGGTGCCCAGACACCAGCCACCCCTACAAATAGAACAGCAGGGGCGACTGGTGATACGAGCCGCCCCTACAAATGGGGTCTGATTTGTAGGGGCAGCTCAATCACCAGCCGCCCCTGGAGTTGCTATTGGTAGGGACGGCTGGTGATTGAGCCGCCCCTACAAATACCCCCGTATATATAGCTCCGATTTGTAGAGGCGGCTCAATCACCAGCTCCGATTTGTAGGGGCGGCTCAATCACCAGCTGCCCCTACAAATGACCCACATATAATACAGTTGTAGCATCTTCTTCCTCCTCGGGTCACTCACTCCAACCCGTGAAAGAAAGGTGGGAAGGCCTTGGGCACCTTCCAAAAATTGCTCTACTAAGGGGGGAAGGTTTTGGTCTCAAATCATTTGTTGGAGAGGTTGTAGAAGGTAAGAAAATGCTATTCCACACTTTTTTTTGAAGTTTTAATGGTTGGTTAGTAAGTAATTAGAGTTTTGTTTTTCTCTTTCTTCTATGGTGCTTGAGCTACTTATGAAGCAAATTAGACCCAAGTTTTAAATATACTAGAGTAAATTAGGGAGGGGAACAAGATCATACCCTTATTTGGTCCATGTTTCTTGATTTTAGTGAACAATTAGTTAGCTTTATGGATGTTTCATGTGCATGTGGATCTAGATCTAGAGTTTGGTTTTTTTATTAATTTTGTTTTTGTAAATTTATGTTTGATGAAATTGGACTAGGGTTTGTATGAAAGATATTGGATAAAGTATAATTGTTGCTAATTGTTGTCTTTGAAATTATTTATTGTAAACAATAAATATGTATTTTAATTATTTATGGATAAATGGGCCATTAATTAATTTTCCTCTACCATGGTGTGTTTGTATGCTTCATGTAATTATATTAGATTTATATTCATATATATCTGAAGTATATACAATTATTCTCAAGTAATTATTCATTTGATTCATTTTTATATATATCTGAATAAGTAGTCCTTTAATGTTTGTTTTGTTGTTGTTGTAAAAGATGGAGTACAGGAACTCTTGGATGTATGGTTCGTTAAGGTTCAAGGCAGGTTTCCGTGAAGAGGTGGATAAATTTATTGAAGCCGCAAAGAAGCATGCAACGACATTGAAAGAGAATAAGGATACAATTATTTGTCCCTGTAAAGATTGCAAGAACCTATGGCATGGACATATGTGACTATCATCAGATCACATTTGATTATGCGAGGATTTGTTGAGGACTACATAGTGTGAATTCATCATGGTGAAACGGTTATTGTTAACGACGAGGATGAGGAGGAATACGACGATGAAACCATAGAATCACTGTCCCAATATTCAGCAGAGCTTGATGCACGAATGGATTTCGAGTTTGGTAATGAACAAGGTGGTGATACTGGTGGTTGGGATGGTAACGACGAAGGTGGTGCTAATAATGATGATAGAGCACGTGTCGGGGATGAAGACGATTTGGAGGACAAGATTTGAGCCCTTGGACCAGAGATTTTACTAAATAGCCCGAAAGGATCTAGAAAATTTAGAAAGGGTGACAAAAGCATCGAAGGAGACTGTGTATGGTGTTGAAAAGGGTTGTCCGACACATTGGACATTGCTACATTTCGTGCTTGAGCTGCTCATCCTGAAGGCTAAGTACAGCTGGTCAGACTGTAGTTTCAATGATCTATTGCATCTCCTGTCATAGGTGCTGCCACAACCAAACTCAGTTCCCACCAACACATACCAAGCGAAGAAGGTCATAAGTCCATTGACAATGGGGGTTGAAAAAATCCATGCATGCCCCAACCACTGTATACTTTTCATGGCGAAATGTTCAAGTCACTGGATAAATGTCCCCGGTGTGGGGCCAGCCGGTACAATGAACAATGACCTTTACGGTGGGGACGAACCCTCCACTGGGAAAAAGAGGAATAAGAAGGGTACAAAAAAGGTGGTATAAGAATCTCAGTCCCCAGAGGACACTCCATTAGGCAACGATGCAAAGCAGAGAAAAATTCCTACCTTGGTAATGTAGTACCTGCCAGTGACCGACCGGTTGAGACGTATCTTCCTAAACCCTAAAGAAGCCGCACTCATGACATGGTGGGATGATGAGCGCAAGGTGGATGATGATAAGATTGCACATTCGGCTGATTGTAGTCAGTGGCAAAGGTTTGATGAGAAGCACAAAGAATTCAGCGATGACCCAAGGAATGTACGATTTGGCTTGAGCACCGATGGAATGAATCCCTTCAATGAGAGGATGAGCGACCACAGCACATGGCCAGTGATCTTGACCATGTACAACATCACAACATGGTTGTGTCAGAAGAGAAAGTACCTTCTCCTCACTATTCTTATTTCTAGCCCGAAACAACCAGACATTGATATAGACGTGTTCCTTGAGCCTTTGATGCAAGAAATGGAGAGGCTATGGAAGGCATGGGGAGCAGATGTATGATGCGTTCTGAAAGTAGGACTTCATATGTAGAGCAATAATATTTGTAGAATGTAAGTGCACATTGTCAAACAAATGCCAAGTGTGAAAGCCAGGTATCTAGACCCTCAAGCTATAGCCCAAACAAATTTTAATTACCCTAAATGGTGGACACTGGATGCCAAAGAGCTAGCTGCTGCAAAGACTCTTCGGGAGAAAGAGCACATCCGTACGACGAAACTAAGGGAAGAGTCCCTTAAGGTTGCGGCATACATTGCCCTGGCTTTTAAAAATCTCCAACAACACTCTACTATATGGCTACCATACAACTTCGAGTAAGTTTAACTCTATACTTAAAGCTTTGTTCGATATATTTTATTCGATGCAAAAGAGTTTATCTAGTTCTATGATTAAATCCATGTCGGGAGGAGCATAGCATGGGTATTTGATTCAATAGATAGGGACCCGGTGACATACAAAGACTTCATATCGATTCTCAAGACGTATACATATCGACAATCCTCATTAGCTTATATGTTTATATACGTACTTGTAACGTTCACTTTTGGATTCTAACAAGTTGTATTTGCTAAAATAATTCGAACAGGGCATTTAGGTTCTATGTCACTAATCATCACGGAAGGCATGATCTAGCAAGGAAGGAAAAACTAGGCTATAAAAACACTATGTGCGGTAAGTGTAACTTACTTCTTCAGTGCTCCGATACATGGCTGTTAAAAGCGTTACTTAATATTTTCATATGCAAAACACACAGTGCCCCAAGTAGAAGTCTGGGAGTGTACATTGTGGATACTATATATGTTCTATGATGAGTAACACTGGTGCCTACAGGAGACACCCCTTAAGGGTAAGTTTGAACCTCTTCACCCGTAGTATAAAAACTTCGTACATGGTATGAAATACTAAACTGAAACTTGTTCTCTTGTAGTGGAGAGAAGAGAAAGGAATGAAAAGAGACCCATACAAGGATGACCAACTCTTAGAGCTCGTCGGTGACCTTTGAAACTTCATATTGGACCAGATTGTACACGTCAGAGGCGTCTATCCATGACCGAAAGTCTGACTTAGGTACAAATCCTCAGTACCAACATCTTCGTGAGACTGAAAGGCTAGCTCTAGGATGTTGATAACAATGTGTATGGAATTTGTATATTTAATGATGGATTGTATATATTCTCGTGAATTAGACTTGTAATTGTAGTTTATATAATACTCTTGTGCTTGTAGTCGCGGTCGCGGGGCGTTCGGCAACACGAACGCTGGTCGCGGGGCGTTCGGGAACGCGAACGCGGTTCGAAACGTTGGTCGCGGGGTGTTCGGCAACATGAACGCGGTTCGGAACGTTGGTCGCGGGACGTTCGGCAACGCGATTTTGAATTGTAAATTTGAATTTTTTTTACAGGAAAACGTACTGTAAAGGCAGTTCTAGATTGAACCGCCCTTACAAACAGGTATTTGTAGGGGCGGCTGGTACTACAGCCGCCCCTACAAATCGATTTGTAGGGACGGCCTGGGAACCGCCCCTACAAATGCATGATTTGTAGAGATGGTTCGGTAGGGGCGGCTGGCCAAACCGCCCCTACAAAGGCTTACGAGCCGTCCATAGAAATGATTTTTTGTAGTAGTGACGGCCTAATTCTCCGAGACTAAGGCCTCTTTTTCTAGAATTGGTCCGTCTTGGGGGCCGTCAGGCCGTTTGTGATAGTCCAGAGTGTGCGCGCGAGCACACAACAGGTGTAGCCCCTGAGCCCTTCACAAATTAGGAGAATCAGTCGAGGTTTTAGGTAACCCCTTGTTAGATACTGAGTAGTAGTCTTCAATATGGCTATGTCATACCTCTGATATGATTGATGATCGCCTAGTATGAGATTATGGTAATTATTGCAATCATTTGGAGGTAGAATCATAGAATGGTACATGGACATCGTGTCCATCTAGGGAGGAAGAATTGACCACCTGGCGAGGTAGCCAGTAAGGAGTGTGGTGGCGGTGCAGGTAGACAAGGTCGGGGACGAGACCGTGGCTCACGATGTTGGAGCAGTTCCCATTGCTGCAGTGCGTCAACCGGAGACGACAAGGGAATAATGGGATCGAGAAGACAGTGTCCCTAAATCTGTGCTTGTGTAGTCTCTAGAGCAACAACCTCAGCACGTGTGACGACTGAAGGCTTCAAAGTGTGATGTCGAACTTCGTTTGACCTGCACACACAGCAGATGTAGTTGGACGAGTTTTAGGTATAGTACTCGGTGCTTCCTGATGCATCCCACGCCCACAGCCATCCAATTGTTGTTGCCAGCATGATCAACTAATAATTTGGTAGAGTGGTCTATTTCATGAATGCTCTATCTTGCGAGATGGAGCCATGAGCCAGTGACTATATATAATGTGTAGTAGCATTTGAATTACAACAGGTGTGCCTTTATTGTACATAACTATTGGCCCCCTCATACTGCTGCACCATCATTACAAGAGAAGATCCATTCTGACTTCTTTTTTATGTAGTGATAATTAGAGTGGTCAATTATGTAACGATGCACAAGCTCAATTGTTTTCAATTGTTTTTTATGTAGTGATAATTAGAGTGGTCGATTATGTAAAATTTTGATCAGAGAATTTCCATTTAGTTTTGCACAAAAACACTCCGCTTATTTTAGTAGTTGGTATACAGGTTCATGGCACTCGACATGGTAAATCCAAGGCTGCATCTGTTGAAACCACTGGTTCAATCGTATGCAAACCATACTTTATTACACGGCGGTGGTTACAGACGACGAGTTACTGTGCATAAAGCTATGGATATCATCCTCTGCTCATTTGTCCATCTTACTCTTATCCTCTTCACTAATACTGTGCATTGTCGCCTCCTCGGATTCTTGGTTTTAGTTCTTATGCTGCAGCGTAATGCGTATCCAGGTCTCCTAATCTGATGCTTTGTCCTGTCTAGGTGCTGACTAATCTGAAGCCCACTGTACTGTACAACGCCCAACAATAATTTAGCAGTGCAATAGCAGTACTCAGGCCGGCGGCCAAATGCAAGCTTGAGGTTGCTACGAGCATGATGACAGCACGTCTTGTTGCAACAGAGGGCACAAAACAGCCAATTAGAGTGGGCACTAGCTACTATATATCCTGAATTCCTGATGCATCCCACGCCCATATCAGGCAGACCATGAATAGCCACCAATAGGGCACCATTTCTCTCTGGGCTAAAAGTGTCGTCAACTTCTGTTTCTACTCAATCGGCTTTTCTCAACAGTACCAACAATTCGCATATATATATGCTGATTGTGTGTTTTAAAAGAAATATTATATATTTTCAGCTACCATAAAGAGAGTTAGGTTTCACTGGTAGAGAACCGAGCTTTACTCCCGGTGGGGAACCCCCTCTAGTCCCGGTTCCCCACCCGGGAGCAAGCATCCGGGACTAAAGGGGGGTCCTTTAGTCCCGGGTCAGGAACCGGGACTAAAGGAGGACCTTTAGTCCCGGTGGGTAACACCAACCGGGACTAAAGGTGCCTCCTGACATGCCACGATGGCCGGCACCTTTAGTCCCGGTTGGTAATACGAACCGGGACTAAAGGTTTTTTTCTTTTTTCTTTTCTTTTCATTTTTTTGTTTTCTTTTCAAAATAGGTTTTCGAAGTCGTATTGTACGCTGCTAATTATACATTTATATGCGCATATAGTATGTTTCGGTTCAAGCACAATGAACGTATTAAATCACACAATTCAAGCATAGAAATATATATATATATATATATATATATATATATATATGCATGCATCATATATATATATTTACATGCATGCATGCATATGTGTATTTTACATTATATTATTTCATGTGCATATATTACAAAAGATTGCATTATAGTTGTTGTGACATAACAAGTTTCTTCTCATCCTCTAGCTTGGCTTCAATGGCAGTGTTGGGTCGAAGTAGAACTCGCCCTTGGAATCGATGACCTGCTCATTAAAAAATCCGGCTATAGACTCTTGAATTGCTTTGATTTGGTCTTGCCGTATGACCTTTTCCTCCAACCATCGAGTCTACAGGTTTGAATTAAAGGAAAATAAATTAATATATGTACATATATATATATATATATAAAGACATAGTAACACAATCAATAATAATAATTAAATGAATATATAGTGTATTTTTAACGTACTTTGAGTCTCTCTGTAGGAGTTCTTTGGGAGAGCACCTTGATAAACTTGCAAATATAGTAACCACAGTAGTTGTTCCCCTGTTCCTGCCTCAGACACCACTTTACGAGAAAAAGATTTGTCATCCAATCTGGTGATCCGGTGAAAGCTATATGTTTAATTAATAAAGATGATGCGATTCAGGGGACTTACTTTCAATGGGATTACATTCAGTGGCGCTTTGCATTTTTCCATGTGTTGCTTCTCAATAAAGGTTTTCCAAACACTGCCCAATAAAAAATTTGCCACGTCATCAGATATAGTTAATCATCATGTTTGTGTGTATATATAGTTGCTAGAGATCCCGAAATTACCTCTGGATAATATCTATCATATCTTGGTAGTCTTGTTGTGGTTTTCTCATCGAGTCATAGATTATCAAGTGACTTTTCACCAGATCGATGTCCATCAATATCCAGTGATTGCTGCATGTGTTTATAGGATATAACGCATAACACTCATTAATTAACTAGAATCAACATATGAGCCATTAAGGCTATGATCGACATGATTAACACTCACTTGAAGTTATAGGGAAAGAGTATATCCTTCTTGTGGCGTTGGTTCACTAAGAAGTTCATGATGTTACTCTCTGACTCAGACTTCCAATTAGTCATTGGAGTAATTGGGTCTTTGAATACTATATGGGGATCAACAAAACCAATTTCATTGCAGCCTTCCTTTCTGAGCTCTGTCATTGTAAATCTGCATATATATAGTACTTGTTAGGATAATTTATATGCATATGCACACATATGATGAGTTTAATAATAGATCGAAAGAATTATTACTTACAGGCAATAGCAGCTAATGATAACTTTGTCCAGAGAGGTAAGGTGGCATAGTTGATGAAATTCTGCAAAGTCAACATACATAACATCATCGCCACGGAACCAATGTTCGTCTCTAATTCTGACACCAACGCAGAAGTCTCCACTGGTAGACGCCTGCATGTACCACTTGTTTAGCAGGTACATTTGCGTCCCCAGATCAGATAAGGCTTGAGGGTTGTATAGACTCTGGCCTAGTACAAATTTTTTCTTCCAAATATCAACCTCCGCCGCACTCTCAATTTTTCCATCACCAAACATCTGGTAAAGGTCGAGACCAGTCTCATCAAGAAATTCACCAAGGTGATCCAAATCGACATCCGGAGGTATGTTTGCCTGATGCATTAATCCTAAATTCGAACCATATTCATTACCAACAACTAGCGGGGGGATTGATTGGTGCGCTTGTTGTCCGAGTTGGGCAACTCCTTTCCCTGCCCGCTTCTTTTTCTGTGCCGCCGCAATTGACTTGGTGAGAGTGCGGTCATAGTCTGATAACGTTGATTTGGACGGCTTACGAGATTCCCGCTGTTGATGCTGGTAAGAAGTCACCTTTTTTCTTAAAATATCCGGAGCTACGAAGAAGTACGGTTTCTCTGGGTTTCTCCTTGCTTCTTGATTCATTTTAAGTTTGTCATAGAATCTAGACATGTCTTTTTTATATGCATCAGTTCCTTCTTCCTTCTCTTCAGATATTATTTTGGGAATAGCCCTTGGTTTCACGGTGGCTTTCTTTGCAGGCGGGGACTGATTCTTCGTTTGAGGGGCTGGCCTCTTGCTAGGCTTCTTGGTAGGCGGGGGCGGGGGAGGCGTTGGAGACCTCCTTGGAGGTGTTGGCAGCGGCGTTGGAGACCTCCTTGGAGGTGGCGGCTGTGGCGTTGGAGACCTCCTTGGAGAGGGTGTGGATGCAGCCTCGTCTTCCAACACAATGTCATCGTACAGAGCACTATGATGATCTGGCGATTGAACAATTGGATTTAGGTTGGGGGAGGATCTGCTACAAAAAAAGGAATGACATATTATTATGAGCAGATTGTTAATTATTTAAGCCAATACAAATTAATGATGTAGTGTTTTCATCCGCACGTACCTATGGTGAGGTAGTTCAGAAGGAGGTGGAGCCGACATCCCTGGAATGATGATGTAGCGCTTGCGCCATAGAATGAATGTCTTCTCCGCTTCTCCTAGAGTCTTCTCGCCATCACCTCCAGGAATGTCAAGAGGCAAATCACTAAAACCTTTTTCAGCTTTATCTACCGAGATGGTGGCATATCCTTCTTGGATTATATTCCCATGAATCCTTGGTGTCTTGGTTCGGTCGATAGGATTAACAAGACCGATAGCCACCTTGATTGTGGAATTCTCCTTCGGAATGTGTAGCTCACACGTTGTACAAGGTTCAGTGACGTCATCCACAGGGAAGCGCAGTCCTGTGTCCCCTTGATTTGGTATCTCCGTGGAAGCGCAGCTGCTTTTCAACTGAACAGATTGGCTAATGTTGATTCCTGGCTCTGATGCCTGCTTGCTTGCACTCACTGCTATTTGCACTTGCCTTTTGATTTCCTCCTGCATTCTCGCTTCAAGGTTTTTTTCCCGCTCCTGTGCTTCACGCACCGCTTCCTCCAACCTCTGGAGCCGGTGTGCCTCTTCTTCCTTCTTTCTCTGGCGACTTCTGTAGGAAGGTCTGTCCTGAGGGAATCCATGCTCCCACGAGACACTTCCTTTGCCTCTAGTTCGGCCACCATGTTCAATAGTCCCGATGGCGTATGTCAGCTCATCCTTCTCTCTGTTGGGCCTGAACTCACCACTAGCAGCAGCTCTCTGAGCATAAAACAATCTTTCTGCTGCTTCTTGCAGTCTTGCGCCATAAACGCACTTCCCTGTCTCCTGGTCTAGTGTTCCCCCATGAGCGAAAAACCAATTCTTTGCACGTTCTCCCCACTCGAGTGATTCTGGTCTGATACCCTTGGCAAGAAGGTCTGCTTCCATTTTGTTCCACTTCTTAATGGCAGTCGGGTAGCCACCTGATCCCAAGGTATGGTGGTATGTCTTCTGTTGGGCATTACGTTGGTTCTTTATCACCCGACTCACACCCTCTTCTGAAGTCTTGTACTGTACAAACTCATCCCAATAGGGCCTCTGCTTTGAGATCGGGCCTGGGACAGTAAAATCTGGTGCTATGTTCTTCTTGACATACGTCGTGTATAGGTGTTTCTTCCAAGTCTGAAACTGGGTGGCCATCTTCTTCATTGCCCAATCCCTAACTCGCTCCTTCAATTCATCACCATCTATTATATCATCATAATCATCTGTTTGGAGCGTGAAATATACCAAGACATCATTCCAAATTAACGCCTTGTCACGATCGGAGACAAAACTGATATGAGGAGCATTGGTCTTCTTCTTCCATTCACGGGTACTAATCGGGAGCCGGTCCCGTACAAGGTAACCACAGTGGTGCACAAATTTCATTTTATTCGGCCCCCCCGGTTCTCCTGTATCCACATTGAACTCCGAGATGATGAAGCGACCCTCCAAAGGCTTTTTGGGACCTCGAACATTTTTACTCTTCGTTGTAGTTGTTGATGTCGATCCAGAGGGCTACAAAACATAAACATTATTTTTAATGTCATGAGCACACATAAGACATATGATAATATATATATATAGCTAATAATAAAAAATATATACTTGGCCAATATGTTGTTGCTCATTTTGTTCAAGAGCTAAGTACTGACTCCCGTCATCTACATCCTCTTGCACGTTATTTTTAGCACCATCATCGCCGGCAACTTGAGTGCCAGTGTTGATCAAATTCATCATCAACTCCTCCTCATCCATATTTCTCGGGTCGGCCATCTAGCTTCAAAAAACAAAACCAATATATAGTACGTCAAATCTTTGCTTATTACATGCGTAAAATCTACAAACAATATGCATTATTAAATCTTGCCCCTCGATCACGGACGCAATTCGCCACACTAGGACGAACTACGTCGGTACTAGGGCGAATTAGGGCACGAGAAAGGGCGGTGTGACAAGAGTGGCGGTGCTCCACTCCGCCGTATATATGTCTGTACACATGGGTGAACGAGGGCGGCGGTGCTCCGCCGTATACATAGAAACGCATGGACGAAATGCATATGAATACAAATGACGTATATATACGTGTCGGCGCGGTGGCCGGTGTGCTGACGACGATGACGTGAGGCGGGCCGGCGTGCTGACGACGACGACGACGTGAGGCGGGCCGGGGCGGTGTCGGTGCGTGATGTTGTGATCCTATGTACCATGTGATCAACCATGTAGTCATTCATCATATGAGAAAATTCTATGTTAATAATATAAGTATAAGCCATTATGAAATGTAAGTATACGTGTCTTATTGCTCATATAACCATTACTATTTCCGAAATGATAAGAATTTATTTTCTTCTTCTACAGGCGATCTCTGATGCTATGATATAAAGTTTGAAGATATAGTCTTCCCGGAAAAAAATATGTAATGCTCATATTACTTTAGCAACATTAATATATTATATCTGTATATTCAAAGTTCACAAATGAAGAAACATGTGATATTTTTGATAAACTAAAAAACGCTTAGTTTATAAACTGGGTATCAAAATTGAGTTCCTATTTGACCATTATATATCCTACAACAAATCCTTCAAAAAAAAGACCCTACATGAATATATTTGGATAAAATTTCGTTAACAAACATTGATCTATGAAGATAGAAAAAATTCTTCTATTGAAACTGCATCTTGAAATAATGGCATATCATATAGTGATGAATATATGGCGGTTGATGGGCTGGATCATTAGCGGATGGTTCGTAGCGTTGTTTCCAAATAATATATAGCGTGTTTATTATACAAGCCATGGATTTACATCGATCTAATTAATTTCTAAAGTAATTTCATTGGTGATCCTTAATTATACTTGTCATTTAGAGTTCCAAATATTCAAAACTTGCCTTAAGATATATTTTTATTTAAAATCATTTAGAGTTCCAAATATTCATTTTTAGTTTCTATAGATTTTGTGATTCAAAATTTGGAATTTTCAATCGACCTCGACCGTTGACATGGCTTACACCAAAGTTGTAGTTTTCGACGTGATCTATAACTCGGCAGTGGAGGGCTCGGACGAATGTACAAAGAGATCGACGAATATATCACCTCGAAGCTCGGCAGTGTACGTACTGGAGGGCCTCGGGCCGGCGCGGTGGGGCAACGCGCGGTGGAGGGCCTCGGGCGCGGAGGAGGGCGCGGTGGAGGGCCACGGGCAAGCGCGGAGGAGGGGCACGGGCGCGCGCGGTGGAGGCCGCACGAGGAAGAAGACGGCGGCGCCGGTGTCATGGAAGGCGAACGGACGCGGCGCGAGGTCGAAGAAGAGGCCGGGCGGCGGTGTTCGACGAGGAAGAAGACGAGCAGATCGATCTGCCAGGCGCTGGAGGTTATATAGCAGAGGAGAATTACTCCCGGTGCCAGCCACCAACCGGGAGTAAAAACCCTTTACTCCCGGTGCGTATTACCAACCGGGAGTAAAGGTTCCTTTACTCCCGGTGCGTGTTACCAACCGGGAGTAAAGGTATACCTTTACTCCCGGTTGGTAACACGCACCGGGAGTAAAGGCTTTTTTTGGCGGGCCACGAAACTGCAGCCCACCTTTACTCCCGGGTGGGCTTCCCACCCGGGAGTAAAGGTGGCCTGCAGTTTCGTTTCCCGCCTGTTTTAAGCAATAGTCTTGTTAAATACAATAGAAATGCAATAGTTTTTATTAAATACATAGTAAATTAAATAAAAGGCATAAAATTATTTTGTTAAAAATATGAATTTTATTTTTGTTTATTGCACATAGGAAAAATCGATAACCTAACTTTTTTTATTTTTTGTTAGAATTATAAAACATAATGTAACTAATATTTATTATTTCGTTAATGCAAAAATGTAGTGTTTAATTAAAATTATTAAAATTATTGGTTTTGGACAGGAAATTTGTTTTCACATCATTTTAACGTTAATATTTTAATTTTTCATCACTCAGTATCCTAATTTACCTTTTTGAGAGAGAAATCCCACCAAATCAAACATTGATTTAATTTGAAATATGACATAATAAACATCTGAATTCACAATTATTACATAATATCTCAAACACACACTATATTAAATCACTATATCATCAAGTGGGCACAGCAGTGAACTTCTTCTTTACGTATGTCCCTTGGTTATGATCGCTTCGTAACCATGGAGTGTCCTCATCATTTACCAAGATGCTAGGGTCTTTGTTCACTTTGAAGGGCGGAATTCGGTCATCCTTTTCATATTCTTCTGACATGTCCGACTTGTCCTCAATTCCCACGATGACTCTTTTCCCTGAAAGAACTATGTGGCGCTTTGGCTCTTTGGTTGAGTCATTATCGTTTTTCCCTCTTTTTGGTTTGGTAGACATATCATTGACATAGAACACCTGATTCACATCCTTGGCAAGGACGAATGGTTCGTCTTTGTACCCAATATTACTAAGGTCTACTGTTGTCATTCCATACTCGTTGTCTACTGTTACTCCGCCTCCGGTCACCTTGACCCATTGGCACTTGAACAATGGGATCTTCAAAGTAGGTGCATATTCTAGTTCCCATATTTCATCTATGCGTCCATAATATGTCTGCTTATTCCCATTCGGGTCTGTGGCATCTATGCGGACACCACTGTTTTGGTTGGTACTCCTTTTATCTTGGGCTACTGTGTAGAATATGTTCCCATTTATCTCGTACCCTTTGTATGTGACGATATGCCATGATGGTTGCATAGCCAATAAATACAGTTGCTCATGGATGCTCTCATCACCTTGACATTTTTTTCGCAACCAACCGCCGAAAGTTTCCATGTGCTTATGCGTAATCCAAGCTTCAGTCTTCCCTGGAAACTCGGATCGTAAGAGATCCTTGTGTGTCTCAATATACGGATCTACCAAAGAGGAGTTCTGTAGAACTGTGTAGTGTGCTTTATTGAAATAATCATCATCCATACCAATATATGTTTTCCTCCCTAGTGTCCCCTTTCCGCTTAGTCTCCCCTCATGTCTCGATTCAGGAACACCAATCGAGTCAAGGTCGGGAATAAAGTCAACACAGAACTCAATGACCTCTTCTGTTCCATAGCCCTTGGCGATGCTTCCTTCTGGGCGAGCACGGTTGTGAACATATTTCTTTAGGACTCCCATGAATCTCTCTAAGGGGAACATGTTGTGTAGGAACACAGGACCGAGAGTGAAAATCTCCTTGACTAGGTGAACTAGGAGGTGTGTCATAATATCAAAGAAGGAAGGAGGGAACACTAACTCAAAGCTGACGAGACATTGAACCACATCATTCTGTAGTTTAGCTAGATCAGTTGGATCAATTGCCTTCTGAGAAATTGCATTGAGGAATGCACATAGCTTTACGGTGGCTAGACGTACATTTGGAGGTAGAATTCCTCTTAATGCAACTGGAAGTAATTGCATCATGAGAACGTGACAGTCATGGGACTTTAAGTTACAGAATTTCTTCTCTGTCACATTTATAATACCCTTTATATTCGAGGAGAATCCAGATGGTACCTTGATGTTGTTTAAGCATTCAAACATGATTTCCTTCTCCTCTCTGCTTAGAGTGTAGCTAGCAGGACGTAAGTAATGGCGTCCATCATCTGTCTTCTCTGGATGCAGGTTGTCTCTTTCTCTCAAACAACGCAGGTCCTGTCGTGCTTCAAATGTGTCCTTAGGCTTTCCATACACACCCATAAAGCCTAGCAGGTTCACACAAAGATTCTTCGTCAGGTGCATCACGTCGATCGAGCTACGGACCTCCAGGACTTGCCAATAGGGTAGGTCCCAAAATATGGACTTTTTCTTCCACATGGGTGCGTGACCGTTAGCGTCTTTCGGAATAGGTTGGCTTCCATGTCCTTTTCCAAAGACGACTTTCACATCATTGACCATATCGAGTACATCCTCACCGGTTCGGTTGCGAGGCTTGGTCAGGTGGTCTGCTTTCCCTTTAAAATGCTTACCTTTCTTTCTTATGGGGTGATTTGCAGGAAGAAATCGACGATGGCCAAGGTACACGACCTTTCGACATTTTTTCAAGAATACACCTCTAATATCACCGAAGCAGTGTGTGCATGCATTATATCCCTTGTTTGACTGTCCTGAAAGATTACTTAGAGCAGGCCAATCATTGATTGTTACGAACAACAATGCTCGCAGATCAAAGTGTTCCTGTTTGTACTCATCCCACACACGTACACCTTCTTTATTCCACAAAATGAGAAGTTCATCAATAAGTGGTCTCAGGTACACATCGATGTCATTGCCAGGTTGCTTCGGGCCTTGGATGAGCACAGGCATCATAATGAACTTCCGCTTCATGCATAACCAAGGAGGAATGTTGTAGATACTTAGAGTAACAGGCCAAGTGCTATGACTACTGTTCTGCTCTCCAAAAGGATTGATACCATCTGTACTTAAAGCAAACCTTAAGTTTCTTGCGTCATTTGCAAACTCCGGGAATTCTCTATCGATTGCTCTCCACTGGGACCCATCAGCAGGGTGTCTCAACATATTGTCTACCTTACGGTCTTCTTTGTGCCATCGTAACAATTTTGCATGTTCTTTGTTTCTGAACAGACGTTTCAAGCGTGGTATTATAGGAGCATACCACATAACCTTGGCAGGGATTTTCTTACGTGGACGTTCGCCCTCAACATCACCAGGGTCATCTCGCCTGATCTTATACCGCGACGCATGGCATACCGGGCATGCATCCAATTTCTCGTACTCTTTGCCACGGTATAGGATGCAGTCATTAGGACATGCATGTATCTTCTCTATTTCTAGCCCCATAGGACAGACAACTTGTTTTGCTTCGTAGGTAGTGGCGGGCAATTCATTGTACTTCGGAAGCATCTTCTTTTGGATTTTTAGTAACTCTCCAAATCCCTTGTCAGATACACCATTCTTTGCCTTCCATTGCAGCAATTCTAGTGTGGTTCCCAACTTTTTCTGCCCTGCATCACAAGTTGGGTACAACAATTTCTTGTGATCTTCTAGCATCCGCTCGAACTTGATCTTCTCCTTTTCACTTTCACATTCTCTTTGTGCATCACGAATGACCTGACAAAGATCATCAGCCGGCTCATCTTCTGCGGCTACCTCTTCTTCAGCTTCTCCCATTGCAGTATCATTGAAGCACGCACCATCAGGAATAATATCATTGTCGTCCCATTGTTCTTCTTCATCTTCTTCCATTACAACACCGGTTTCTCCGTGCTTTGTCCAACAAATATAGTTTGGCATGAAACCCGACTTGAACAAGTGTGAATGAAGAGTCCTTGAGCAAGGATATTCCACCGTATTCTTACATATGGCACATGGGCAGCACATGAAACCGTCGCGTTTGTTTGTCTCGGCCGCACGTAATAAAGAATGCACGCCGTCAATGAACTCTTGTGAGCGGCGATCAGCATTATACATCCAATGACGGCTCATCTGCATTACATGACATAAATATCATATTAAAACCTAGATCATAATTAATTATTTATACAACATGCGTGCCACCACAAAAGATACAAATTTATGAAAGCATCGCTACAATGTAGACAATCCCAACTACCACTAAAAGAACTAAAGCTAAAATACATTTCAGGAGCACAAGGATTTCGCGACCAATCTCAACTAAAACAGACAGATCCCCCGATTGTGCAACATCTTTGGGCTTCTTCGACTGGATCACTGCCTCATTAGCCGCCGTATCTGCCTGTTGTGCAAGATATTTTTGCACGAGTTCAACATACTCTTCCTCCCAGTAGAAGCCTGAACATCGTCCACTGCCATCCCACTGAAATTAAAACAAAAAACTAGAACTTTAATCACAACCATCATGAAAATAGGTATAAACTAACCATAATCATTAAATACGATAAAATAACTCACATTGCGATCCGGACACTTGTAGAAGATACGATCCTTGTTGGGACCCTCCTTCTTCACTCGGTACTCCATCACAATCTTCATCTCATCACGACACTTGCCGCATGGAATGAGAGGAAGGCCCGGCCTAAGTCGCTTTGGAAACCCATGAGAGGCCGAGGACCCGGAAGCAGTTGCCATCTACTCTCTATACTCATTTTTTAATACACTATAAATTTCTTCTTTTATAAACAAATAAAATTAACAAACTATAAAATTATCTAGATCTCTAAACAATGATATTTTTAATGGTCATTGTGTTCTCGTCTTTTTACTGCGGCAGGTAAGTAATTCATATGATATTTCCGCAAATTAACAGAAGAATGGGAATGTACACACATAACAGACTACTACGACGATATCGGGACGTGTGGAATAAATAACCATCCGTACTAGTTGACCTTGCTTACGTGATCATCTCGGCGAGCATTTCTCCACCGGACAGCACCGTACTTGGTCAAGGAAGAGCTCCGATTCTATGAGGAAGGGAACACGGTCTCCCACGACCGTTGTCGCTCTCCCTCGTAGAATCAAAGCTCCTCCTTGATGTCCGTTACCGCTCGACAGAGAACATGCTTGCCGAGCTGAACACGGTCCGCAAGTTCAACTAGTACGGATTTTCTATAATTTTCTAACTATTTTCTAAGTTTTTATTTATATATACTACGTTTAGGTACGGTGATTGACAGACTACTACGACGATATCGGGACATGTGAATAAATAACCATCCGTACTAGTTGACCTTGCTTACGTGATCAGCTCGGCGAGGATTTCTCCACCGGACGGCACCGTACTTGGTCAAGGAAGAGCTCCGATT